>NW_026988647.1:0-430916 GCF_030222135.1 Aotus nancymaae
AACACTTTCTGTGCAGAGTCCCAAAACAGACGTTTTCAGCCCATTACCGGCATATGGAAGAAACAGCAGTAAGCACAGGGAAATATCTGCTTCTAAATCCAAAAAGCAGCTTTCTAACAGAACGGTTTTCAGTGTGTGCACTCAACTTCCAGAGTTAAACCCGTGTGTGGATTCAGCAGTCTGCAAGCACTTTCTCTGCAGAGTCCCAAAACAGGCGTTTTCAGCCCATTACCGGCATATGGAAGAAACAGCAGTCAGCACAGGGAAATATCTGCTTCTAAATCCAAAATGCAGGTATTTAACAGAACGGTTGTCAATGTGTGCACTCAACTTCCAGAGTTAAAGCCGTGTGTGGATTCAGCAGTCTGCAAACCCTTTCTCTGCAGAGTCCCAAAACAGGCGTTTTCAGCCCATTACCGGCATAAGGAAGAAACAGCAGTCAGCACAGGAAATATCTGCTTCTAAATCCAAAACGCAGCTATCTAACAGAACGGTTGTCAATGTGTGCACTCAACTTCCAGAGTTAAACCCGTGTGTCGATTCAGCAGTCTGCAAAGACTTTCTCTGCAGAGTCCCAAAGCAGGCGTTTTCAGCCCATTATCGGCATATGGAAGAAACAGCAGTAAGCACAGGGAAATATCTGCTTCTAAATCCAAAACGCAGCTTTCTAACAGAACAGTTGTCAATGTGTGCACTCAACTTCCACAGTTAAACCCGTGTGTGGATTCAGCAGTCTGCAAACACTTTCTCTGCAGAGTCCCAAAACAGGCGTTTTCAGCCCATTACCGGCATATGGAAGAAACAGCAGTAAGCACAGGGAAATATCTGCTACTAAATCCAAAAGGCAGCTATCTAACAGAACGGTTGTCAATGTGTGCACTCTCCTTCCAGAGTTAAACCCGTGTGTGGATTCAGCAGTCTGCAAACACTTCCTCTGCAGAGTCCCAAAACAGGCGTTTTCCTCCCATTACCGGCATATGGAAGAAACAGCAGTCAGCAGAGGGAAATATCTGCTTCTAAATCCAAAATGCAGCTATCTAACAGAACGGTTGTCAATGTGTGCACTCAACTTCCAGAGTTAAACCCGTGTGTGGATTCAGCAGTCTGCAAACACTTTCTCTGCAGAGTCCCAAAACAGGCGTTTTCAGCCCATTACCGGCATATGGAAGAAACAGCAGTCAGCACAGGGAAATATCTGCTTCTAAATCCAAAACGCAGCTTTCTAACAGAACGGTTGTCAATGTGTGCACTCAACTTCCAGAGTTAAACCCGTGTGTGGATTCAGCAGTCTGCAAACCCTTTCTCTGCAGAGTCCCAAAACAGGCGTTTTCAGCCCATTACCGGCATATGGAAGAAACAGCAGTCAGCACAGGGAAATATCTGCTTCTAAATCCAAAATGCAGGTATTTAACACAACGGTTTTCAATGTGTGCACTCAACTTCCAGAGTTAAAGCCGTGTGTGGATTCAGCAGTCTGCAAACCCTTTCTCTGCAGAGTCCCAAAACAGGCGTTTTCAGCCCGATACCGGCATGTGGAAGAAACAGCAGTAAGCACAGGGAAATATCTGCTTCTAAATCCAAAACGCAGCTATCTAACAGAACGGTTGTCAATGTGTGCACTCAACTTCCAGAGTTAAACCCGTGTGTGGATTCAGCAGTCTGCAAAGACTTTCTCTGCAGAGTCCCAAAACAGGCGTTTTCAGCCCGATACCGGCATGTGGAAGAAACAGCAGTAAGCACAGGGAAATATCTGCTTCTAAATCCAAAACGCAGCTATCTAACAGAACGGTTGTCAATGTGTGCACTGAAGTTCCAGAGTTAAACCCGTGTGTGGATTCAGCAGTCTGCAAAGACTTTCTCTGCAGAGTCCCAAAACAGGCGTTTTCAGCCCATTACCGGCATGTGGAAGAAACAGCAGTAAGCACAGGGAAATATCTGCTTCTAAATCCAAAAGGCGGCTATCTAACAGAATGGTTGTCAATGTGTGCACTCAACTTCCAGAGTTAAACCCTTGTGTGGATTCAGCAGTCTGCAAACACATTCTCTGCAGAGTCCCAAAACAGGCGTTTTCAGCCCATTACCGGCATATGGAAGAAACAGCAGTAAGCCCAGGGAAATATCTGCTTCTAAATCCAAAACGCAGCTATCTAACAGAACGGTTGTCAATGTGTGCACTGAACTTCCAGAGTTAAACCCGTGTGTGGATTCAGCAGTCTGCAAACACTTTCTCTGCAGAGTCCCAAAACAGGCGTTTTCAGCCCATTACCGGCATATGGAAGAAACAGCAGTAAGCCCAGGGAAATATCTGCTTCTAAATCGAAAAAGGAGCTATCTAACAGAACGGTTGTAAATGTGTGCACTCAACTTCCAGAGTTAAACCCGTGTGTATATTCTGCAGTCTGCAAACACTTTCTGTGCAGAGTCCCAAAACAGACGTTTTCAGCCCATTACCGGCATATGGAAGAAACAGCAGTAAGCACAGGGAAATATCTGCTTCTAAATCCAAAAAGCAGCTTTCTAACAGAACGGTTTTCAGTGTGTGCACTCAACTTCCAGAGTTAAACCCGTGTGTGGATTCAGCAGTCTGCAAGCACTTTCTCTGCAGAGTCCCAAAACAGGCGTTTTCAGCCCATTACCGGCATATGGAAGAAACAGCAGTCAGCACAGGGAAATATCTGCTTCTAAATCCAAAATGCAGGTATTTAACAGAACGGTTGTCAATGTGTGCACTCAACTTCCAGAGTTAAAGCCGTGTGTGGATTCAGCAGTCTGCAAACCCTTTCTCTGCAGAGTCCCAAAACAGGCGTTTTCAGCCCATTATCGGCATATGGAAGAAACAGCAGTAAGCACAGGGAAATATCTGCTTCTAAATCCAAAACGCAGCTATCTAACAGAACGGTTGTCAATGTGTGCACTCAACTTCCAGAGTTAAACCCGTGTGTCGATTCAGCAGTCTGCAAAGACTTTCTCTGCAGAGTCCCAAAGCAGGCGTTTTCAGCCCATTATCGGCATATGGAAGAAACAGCAGTAAGCACAGGGAAATATCTGCTTCTAAATCCAAAATGCAGGTATTTAACAGAACGGTTGTCAATGTGTGCACTCAACTTCCAGAGTTAAAGCCGTGTGTGGATTCAGCAGTCTGCAAACCCTTTCTCTGCAGAGTCCCAAAACAGGCGTTTTCAGCCCATTATCGGCATATGGAAGAAACAGCAGTCAGCACAGGAAATATCTGCTTCTAAATCCAAAACGCAGCTATCTAACAGAACGGTTGTCAATGTGTGCACTCAACTTCCAGAGTTAAACCCGTGTGTCGATTCAGCAGTCTGCAAAGACTTTCTCTGCAGAGTCCCAAAGCAGGCGTTTTCAGCCCATTATCGGCATATGGAAGAAACAGCAGTAAGCACAGGGAAATATCTGCTTCTAAATCCAAAACGCAGCTTTCTAACAGAACAGTTGTCAATGTGTGCACTCAACTTCCACAGTTAAACCCGTGTGTGGATTCAGCAGTCTGCAAACACTTTCTCTGCAGAGTCCCAAAACAGGCGTTTTCAGCCCATTACCGGCATATGGAAGAAACAGCAGCAAGCACAGGGAAATATCTGCTACTAAATCCAAAAGGCAGCTATCTAACAGAACGGTTGTCAATGTGTGCACTCTCCTTCCAGAGATAAACCCGTGTGTGGATTCAGCAGTCTGCAAACACTTCCTCTGCAGAGTCCCAAAACAGGCGTTTTCCTCCCATTACCGGCATATGGAAGAAACAGCAGTCAGCAGAGGGAAATATCTGCTTCTAAATCCAAAATGCAGCTATCTAACAGAACGGTTGTCAATGTGTGCACTCAACTTCCAGAGTTAAACCCGTGTGTGGATACAGCAGTCTGCAAACACTTTCTCTGCAGAGTCCCAAAACAGGCGTTTTCAGCCCATTACCGGCATATGGAAGAAACAGCAGTCAGCACAGGGAAATATCTGCTTCTAAATCCAAAACGCAGCTTTCTAACAGAACGGTTGTCAATGTGTGCACTCAACTTCCAGAGTTAAACCCGTGTGTGGATTCAGCAGTCTGCAAACACTTTCTCTGCAGAGTCCCAAAACAGGCGTTTTCAGCCCATTACCGGCATATGGAAGAAACAGCAGTCAGCACAGGGAAATATCTGCTTCTAAATCCAAAATGCAGGTATTTAACACAACGGTTTTCAATGTGTGCACTCAACTTCCAGAGTTAAAGCCGTGTGTGGATTCAGCAGTCTGCAAACCCTTTCTCTGCAGAGTCCCAAAACAGGCGTTTTCAGCCCGATACCGGCATGTGGAAGAAACAGCAGTAAGCACAGGGAAATATCTGCTTCTAAATCCAAAACGCAGCTATCTAACAGAACGGTTGTCAATGTGTGCACTCAACTTCCAGAGTTAAACCCGTGTGTGGATTCAGCAGTCTGCAAAGACTTTCTCTGCAGAGTCCCAAAACAGGCGTTTTCAGCCCGATACCGGCATGTGGAAGAAACAGCAGTAAGCACAGGGAAATATCTGCTTCTAAATCCAAAACGCAGCTATCTAACAGAACGGTTGTCAATGTGTGCACTGAAGTTCCAGAGTTAAACCCGTGTGTGGATTCAGCAGTCTGCAAAGACTTTCTCTGCAGAGTCCCAAAACAGGCGTTTTCAGCCCATTACCGGCATGTGGAAGAAACAGCAGTAAGCACAGGGAAATATCTGCTTCTAAATCCAAAAGGCGGCTATCTAACAGAATGGTTGTCAATGTGTGCACTCAACTTCCAGAGTTAAACCCTTGTGTGGATTCAGCAGTCTGCAAACACATTCTCTGCAGAGTCCCAAAACAGGCGTTTTCAGCCCATTACCGGCATATGGAAGAAACAGCAGTAAGCCCAGGGAAATATCTGCTTCTAAATCCAAAACGCAGCTATCTAACAGAACGGTTGTCAATGTGTGCACTGAACTTCCAGAGTTAAACCCGTGTGTGGATTCAGCAGTCTGCAAACACTTTCTCTGCAGAGTCCCAAAACAGGCGTTTTCAGCCCATTACCGGCATATGGAAGAAACAGCAGTAAGCCCAGGGAAATATCTGCTTCTAAATCGAAAAAGGAGCTATGTAACAGAACGGTTGTAAATGTGTGCACTCAACTTCCAGAATTAAACCCGTGTGTATATTCTGCAGTCTGCAAACACTTCCTCTGCAGAGTCCCAAAACAGGCGTTTTCCGCCCATTACCGGCATATGGAAGAAACAGCAGTCAGCACAGGGAAATGACTGCTTCTAAATCCAAAATGCAGCTATCTAACAGAACGGTTGTCAATGTGTGCTCTCAACTTCCAGAGTTAAACCCGTGTGTGGATTCAGCAGTCTGCAAACACTTTCTCTGCAGAGTCCCAAAACAGGCGTTTTCTGCCCATTACCGGCATATGGAAGAAACAGCAGTAAGCCCAGGGAAATATCTGCTTCTAAATCCAAAACGCAGCTATCTAACAGAACGGTTGTCAATGTGTGCACTCAACTTCCAGAGTTAAACCCGTGTGTGGATTCAGCAGTCTGCAAACAATTTCTCTGCAGAGTCCCAAAACAGGCGTTTTCAGCCCATTAACGGCATATGGAAGAAACAGCAGACAGCCCAGGGAAATATCTGCTTCTAAATCGAAAACGCAGCTATCTAACAGAACGGTTCTAAATGTGTGCACTCAACTTCCAGAGTTAAACCCGTGTGTATATTCAGCAGTCTGCAAACACTTTCTGTGCAGAGTCCCAAAACAGTCGTTTTCAGCCCATTACCGGCATATGGAAGAAACAGCAGTAAGCACAGGGAAATATCTGCTTCTAAATCCAAAAGCAGCTTTCTAACAGAAAGGTTTTCAGTGTGTGCACTCAACTTCCAGAGTTAAACCCGTGTGTGGATTCAGCAGTCTGCAAACACTTTCTCTGCAGAGTCCCAAAACAGGCGTTTTCAGCCCATTACCGGCATATGGAAGAAACAGCAGTCAGCACAGGGAAATATCTGCTTCTAAATCCAAAAGGCAGCTATCTAACAGAACGGTTGTCAATGTGTGCACTCAACTTCCAGAGTTAAACCCGTGTGTGGATTCACCATCTGCAAAGACTTTCTCTGCAGAGTCCCAAAGCAGGCGTTTTCAGGCCATTATCGGCATATGGAAGAAACTGCAGTAAGCACAGGGAAATATCTGCTTCTAAATCCAAAACGCAGCTTTCTAACAGAACAGTTGTCAATGTGTGCACTCAACTTCCACAGTTAAACCCGTGTGTGGATTCAGCAGTCTGCAAACACTTTCTCTGCAGAGTCCCAAAACAGGCGTTTTCAGCCCATTACCGGCATATGGAAGAAACAGCAGTAAGCACAGGGAAATATCTGCTTCTAAATCCAAAAGGCAGCTATCTAACAGAACGGTTGTCAATGTGTGCACTCTCCTTCCAGAGTTAAACCCGTGTGTGGATTCAGCAGTCTGCAAACACTTCCTCTGCAGAGTCCCAAAACAGGCGTTTTCCTCCCATTACCGGCATATGGAAGAAACAGCAGTCAGCACAGGGAAATATCTGCTTCTAAATCCAAAATGCAGCTATCTAACAGAACGGTTGTCAATGTGTGCACTCAACTTCCAGAGTTAAACCCGTGTGTGGATTCAGCAGTCTGCAAACACTTTCTCTGCAGAGTCCCAAAACAGGCGTTTTCAGCCCATTACCGGCATATGGAAGAAACAGCAGTCAGCACAGGGAAATATCTGCTTCTAAATCCAAAACGCAGCTATCTAACAGAACGGTTGTCAATGTGTGCACTGAACTTCCAGAGTTCAACCCGTGTGTGGATTCAGCAGTCTGCAAACACTTTCTCTGCAGAGTCCCAAAACAGGCGTTTTCAGCCCATTACCGGCATATGGAAGAAACAGCAGTAAGCACAGGGAAATATCTGCTTCTAAATCCAAAAAGCAGCTTTCTAACAGAACGGTTTTCAGTGTGTGCACTCAACTTCCAGAGTTAAACCCGTGTGTGGATTCAGCAGTCTGCAAACACTTTCTCTGCAGAGTCCCAAAACAGGCGTTTTCAGCCCGATACCGGCATGTGGAAGAAACAGCAGTAAGCACAGGGAAATATCTGCTTCTAAATCCAAAAGGCGGCTATCTAACAGAATGGTTGTCAATGTGTGCACTCAACTTCCAGAGTTAAACCCTTGTGTGGATTCAGCAGTCTGCAAACACATTCTCTGCAGAGTCCCAAAACAGGCGTTTTCAGCCCATTACCGGCATATGGAAGAAACAGCAGTAAGCCCAGGGAAATATCTGCTTCTAAATCCAAAACGCAGCTATCTAACAGAACGGTTGTCAATGTGTGCACTGAACTTCCAGAGTTAAACCCGTGTGTGGATTCAGCAGTCTGCAAACACTTTCTCTGCAGAGTGCCAAAACAGGCGTTTTCAGCCCATTACCGGCATATGGAATAAACAGCAGACAGCCCAGGGAAATATCTGCTTCTAAATCGAAAAAGGAGCTATCTAACAGAACGGTTGTAAATGTGTGCACTCAACTTCCAGAGTTAAACCCGTGTGTATATTCTGCAGTCTGCAAACACTTCCTCTGCAGAGTCCCAAAACAGGCGTTTTCCGCCCATTACCGGCATATGGAAGAAACAGCAGTCAGCACAGGGAAATGACTGCTTCTAAATCCAAAATGCAGCTATCTAACAGAACGGTTGTCAATGTGTGCTCTCAACTTTCAGAGTTAAACCCGTGTGTGGATTCAGCAGTCTGCAAACACTTTCTCTGCAGAGTCCCAAAACAGGCGTTTTCTGCCCATTACCGGCATATGGAAGAAACAGCAGTAAGCCCAGGGAAATATCTGCTTCTAAATCCAAAACGCAGCTATCTAACAGAACGGTTGTCAATGTGTGCACTCAACTTCCAGAGTTAAACCCGTGTGTGGATTCAGCAGTCTGCAAACAATTTCTCTGCAGAGTCCCAAAACAGGCGTTTTCAGCCCATTAACGGCATATGGAAGAAACAGCAGTAAGCACAGGGAAATATCTGCTTCTAAATCCAAAAGGCAGCTATCTAACAGAACGGTTGTCAATGTGTGCACTCTCCTTCCAGAGTTAAACCCGTGTGTGGATTCAGCAGTCTGCAAACACTTCCTCTGCAGAGTCCCAAAACAGGCGTTTTCCTCCCATTACCGGCATATGGAAGAAACAGCAGTCAGCACAGGGAAATATCTGCTTCTAAATCCAAAATGCAGCTATCTAACAGAACGGTTGTCAATGTGTGCACTCAACTTCCAGAGTTAAACCCGTGTGTGGATTCAGCAGTCTGCAAACACTTTCTCTGCAGAGTCCCAAAACAGGCGTTTTCAGCCCATTACCGGCATATGGAAGAAACAGCAGTCAGCACAGGGAAATATCTGCTTCTAAATCCAAAACGCAGCTATCTAACAGAACGGTTGTCAATGTGTGCACTGAACTTCCAGAGTTAAACCCGTGTGTGGATTCAGCAGTCTGCAAACACTTTCTCTGCAGAGTCCCAAAACAGGCGTTTTCAGCCCATTACCGGCATATGGAAGAAACAGCAGTAAGCACAGGGAAATATCTGCTTCTAAATCCAAAAAGCAGCTTTCTAACAGAACGGTTTTCAGTGTGTGCACTCAACTTCCAGAGTTAAACCCGTATGTGGATTCAGCAGTCTGCAAACACTTTCTCTGCAGAGTCCCAAAACAGGCGTTTTCAGCCCATTACCGGCATATGGAAGAAACAGCAGTCAGCACAGGGAAATATCTGCTTCTAAATCCAAAACGCAGCTTTCTAACAGAACGGTTGTCAATGTGTGCACTCAACTTCCACAGTTAAACCCGTGTGTGGATTCAGCAGTCTGCAAACACTTTCTCTGCAGAGTCCCAAAACAGGCGTTTTCAGCCCATTACCGGCATATGGAGGAAACAGCAGTAAGCCCAGGGAAATATCTGCTTCTAAATCCAAAATGCAGCTATCTAACAGAACGGTTGTCAATGTGTGCACTCAACTTCCAGAGTTAAACCCGTGTGTGGATTCAGCAGTCTGCAAAGACTTTCTCTGCAGAGTCCCAAAACAGGCGTTTTCAGCCCGATACCGGCATGTGGAAGAAGCAGCAGTAAGCACAGGGAAATATCTGCTTCTAAATCCAAAACGCAGCTATCTAACAGAACGGTTGTCAATGTGTGCACTCAACTTCCAGAGTTAAACCCGTGTGTGGATTCAGCAGTCTGCAAAGACTTTCTCTGCAGAGTCCCAAAACAGGCGTTTTCAGCCCATTATCGGCATATGGAAGAAACAGCAGGAAACACAGGGAAATATCTGCTTCTAAATCCAAAACGCAGCTTTCTAACAGAACGGTTGTCAATGTGTGCACTCAACTTCCACAGTTAAATCCGTGTGTGGATTCAGCAGTCTGCAAACACTTTCTCTGCAGAGTCCCAAAACAGGCGTTTTCAGCCCATTACCGGCATATGGAAGAAACAGCACTAAGCACAGGGAAATATCTGCTTCTAAATCCAAAAGGCAGCTATCTAACAGAACGGTTGTCAATGTGTGCACTCAACTTCCAGAGTTAAACCAGTGTGTGGATTCAGCAGTCTGCAAACACTTCCTCTGCAGAGTCCCAAAACAGGCGTTTTCCGCCCATTACCGGCATATGGAAGAAACAGCAGTCAGCAAAGGGAAATATCTGCTTCTAAATAAAAAAGGCGGCTATCTAACAGAACGGTTGTCAATGTGTGCACTCAACTTCCAGAGTTAAACCCTTGTGTGGATTCAGCTGTCTGCAAACACATTCTCTGCAGAGTCCCAAAACAGGCGTTTTCAGCCCATTACCGGCATATGGAAGAAACAGCAGTAAGCACAGGGAAATATCTGCTTCTAAATCCAAAATGCAGCTATCTAACAGAACGGTTGTCAATGTGTGCACTCAACTTCCAGAGATAAACCCGTGTGTGGATTCAGCAGTCTGCAAACACTTTCTCTGCAGAGTCCCAAAACAGGCGTTTTCAGCCCATTACCGGCATATGGAAGAAACAGCAGTCAGCACAGGGAAATATCTGCTTCTAAATCCAAAACGCAGCTTTCTAACAGAACGGTTGTCAATGTGTGTACTCAACTTCCACAGTTAAACCCGTGTGTGGATTCAGCAGTCTGCAAACACTTTCTCTGCAGAGTCCCAAAACATGCGTTTTCAGCCCATTACCGGCATATGGAAGAAACAGCAGTAAACCCAGGGAAATATCTGCTTCTAAATCCAAAATGCAGCTATCTAACAGAACGGTTGTCAATGTGTGCACTCATCTTCCAGAGTTAAACCCGTGTGTGGATTCAGCAGTCTGCAAACTCTTTCTCTGCAGAGTCCCAAAACAGGCGTTTTCAGCCCATTACCGGCATATGGAAGAAACAGCAGACAGCCCAGGGAAATATCTGCTTCTAAATCGAAAAAGCAGCTATCTAACAGAACGGTTGTAAATGTGTGCACTCAACTTCCAGAGTTAAACCCGTGTGTATATTCAGCAGTCTGCAAACACTTTCTGTGCAGAGTCCCTAAACAGGCGTTTTCAGCCCATTACCGGCATATGGAAGAAACAGCAGTAAGCACAGGGAAATATCTGCTTCTAAATCCAAAACGCAGCTATCTAACAGAACGGTTGTCAATATGTGCACTCAACTTCCAGAGTTAAACCCGTGTGTGGATTCAGCAGTCTGCAAAGACTTTCTCTGCAGAGTCCCAAAACAGGCGTTTTCAGCCCGATACCGGCATGTGGAAGAAACAGCAGTAAGCACAGGGAAATATCTGCTTCTAAATCCAAAACGCAGCTATCTAACAGAACGGTTGTCAATGTGTGCACTCAACTTCCACAGTTAAACCCGTGTGTGGATTCAGCAGTCTGCAAACACTTTCTCTGCAGAGTCCCAAAACAGGCGTTTTCAGCCCATTACCGGCATATGGAAGAAACAGCACTAAGCATAGGGAAATATCTGCTTCTAAATCCAAAAGGCAGCTATCTAACAGAACGGTTGTCAATGTGTGCACTGAACTTCCAGAGTTAAACCAGTGTGTGGATTCAGCAGTCTGCAAACACTTCCTCTGCAGAGTCCCAAAACAGGCGTTTTCAGCCCATTACCGGCATATGGAAGAAACAGCAGTCAGCACAGGGAAATATCTGCTTCTAAATAAAAAAGGCGGCTATCTAACAGAACGGTTGTCAATGTGTGCACTCAACTTCCAGAGTTAAACCCTTGTGTGGATTCAGCAGTCTGCAAACACATTCTCTGCAGAGTCCCAAAACAGGCGTTTTCAGCCCATTACCGGCATATGGAAGAAACAGCAGTCAGCACAGGGAAATATCTGCTTCTAAATCCAAAATGCAGCTATCTAACAGAACGGTTGTCAATGTGTGCACTCAACTTCCAGAGATAAACCCGTGTGTGGATTCAGCAGTCTGCAAACACTTTCTCTGCAGAGTCCCAAAACAGGCGTTTTCAGCCCATTACCGGCATATGGAAGAAACAGCAGTCAGCACAGGGAAATATCTGCTTCTAAATCCAAAACGCAGCTTTCTAACAGAACGGTTGTCAATGTGTGTACTCAACTTCCACAGTTAAACCCGTGTGTGGATTCAGCAGTCTGCAAACACTTTCTCTGCAGAGTCCCAAAACAGGCGTTTTCAGCCCATTACCGGCATATGGAAGAAACAGCAGTAAGCACAGGGAAATATCTGCTTCTAAATCCAAAAGGCAGCTATCTAACAGAACGGTTGTCAATGTGTGCACTCAACTTCCAGACTTAAACCCGTGTTTGGATTCAGCAGTCTGCAAACACTTCCTCTGCAGAGTCCCAAAACAGGCGTTTTCCGCCCATTACCGTCATATGGAAGAAACAGCAGTCAGCACAGGGAAATGTCTGCTTCTAAATCCAAAATGCAGCTATCTAACAGATCGGTTGTCAGTGTGTGCTCTCAACTTCCAGAGTTAAACCCGTGTGTGGATTCAGCAGTCTGCAAACACTTTCTCTGCAGAGTCCCAAAACAGGCGTTTTCAGCCCATTACCGGCATATGGAAGAAACAGCAGTAAGCCCAGGGAAATATCTGCTTCTAAATCCAAAACGCAGCTATCTAACAGAACGGTTGTCAATGTGTGCACTCAACTTCCAGAGTTAAACCCGTGTGTGGATTCAGCAGTCTGCAAACAATTTCTCTGCAGAGTCCCAAAACAGGCGTTTTCAGCCCATTAACGGCATATGGAAGAAACAGCAGTAAGCACAGGGAAATATCTGCTTCTAAATCGAAAACGCAGCTATCTAACAGAACGGTTGTAAATGTGTGCACTCAACTTCCAGAGTTAAACCCGTGTGTATATTCAGCAGTCTGCAAACACTTTCTGTGCAGAGTCCCAAAACAGACGTTTTCAGCCCATTACCGGCATATGGAAGAAACAGCAGTAAGGACAGGGAAATATCTGCTTCTAAATCCAAAATGCAGCTTTCTAACAGAACGGTTTTCAGTGTGTGCACTCAACTTCCAGAGTTAAACCCGTGTGTGGATTCAGCAGTCTGCAAACACTTTCTCTGCAGAGTCCCAAAACAGGCGTTTTCAGCCCATTACCGGCATATGGAAGAAACAGCAGTCAGCACAGGGAAATATCTGCTTCTAAATCCAAAACGCAGCTTTCTAACAGAACGGTTGTCAATGTGTGTACTCAACTTCCACAGTTAAACCCGTGTGTGGATTCAGCAGTCTGCAAACACTTTCTCTGCAGAGTCCCAAAACAGGCGTTTTCAGCCCATTACCGGCATATGGAAGAAACAGCAGTAAGCACAGGGAAATATCTGCTTCTAAATCCAAAAGGCAGCTATCTAACAGAACGGTTGTCAATGTGTGCACTCAACTTCCAGACTTAAACCCGTGTTTGGATTCAGCAGTCTGCAAACACTTCCTCTGCAGAGTCCCAAAACAGGCGTTTTCCGCCCATTACCGGCATATGGAAGAAACAGCAGTCAGCACAGGGAAATGTCTGCTTCTAAATCCAAAATGCAGCTATCTAACAGATCGGTTGTCAATGTGTGCTCTCAACTTCCAGAGTTAAACCCGTGTGTGGATTCAGCAGTCTGCAAACACTTTCTCTGCAGAGTCCCAAAACAGGCGTTTTCAGCCCATTACCGGCATATGGAAGAAACAGCAGTAAGCCCAGGGAAATATCTGCTTCTAAATCCAAAACGCAGCTATCTAACAGAACGGTTGTCAATGTGTGCACTCAACTTCCAGAGTTAAACCCGTGTGTGGATTCAGCAGTCTGCAAACAATTTCTCTGCAGAGTCCCAAAACAGGCGTTTTCAGCCCATTAACGGCATATGGAAGAAACAGCAGTAAGCACAGGGAAATATCTGCTTCTAAATCGAAAACGCAGCTATCTAACAGAACGGTTGTAAATGTGTGCACTCAACTTCCAGAGTTAAACCCGTGTGTATATTCAGCAGTCTGCAAACACTTTCTGTGCAGAGTCCCAAAACAGACGTTTTCAGCCCATTACCGGCATATGGAAGAAACAGCAGTAAGGACAGGGAAATATCTGCTTCTAAATCCAAAATGCAGCTTTCTAACAGAACGGTTTTCAGTGTGTGCACTCAACTTCCAGAGTTAAACCCGTGTGTGGATTCAGCAGTCTGCAAACACTTTCTCTGCAGAGTCCCAAAACAGGCGTTTTCAGCCCATTACCGGCATATGGAAGAAACAGCAGTCAGCACAGGGAAATATCTGCTTCTAAATCCAAAATGCAGGTATTTAACAGAACGGTTGTCAATGTGTGCACTCAACTTCCAGAGTTAAAGCCGTGTGTGGATTCAGCAGTCTGCAAACCCTTTCTCTGCAGAGTCCCAAAACAGGCGTTTTCAGCCCGATACCGGCATGTGGAAGAAACAGCAGTAAGCACAGGGAAATATCTGCTTCTAAATCCAAAACGCAGCTATCTAACAGAACGGTTGTCAATGTGTGCACTCAACTTCCAGAGTTAAACCCGTGTGTGGATTCAGCAGTCTGCAAAGACTTTCTCTGCAGAGTCCCAAAACAGGCGTTTTCAGCCCGATACCGGCATGTGGAAGAAACAGCAGTAAGCACAGGGAAATATCTGCTTCTAAATCCAAAACGCAGCTATCTAACAGAACGGTTGTCAATGTGTGCACTCAACTTCCAGAGTTAAACCCGTGTGTGGATTCAGCAGTCTGCAAAGACTTTCTCTGCAGAGTCCCAAAACAGGCGTTTTCAGCCCGATACCGGCATGTGGAAGAAACAGCAGTAAGCACAGGGAAATATCTGCTTCTAAATCCAAAAGGCGGCTATCTAACAGAATGGTTGTCAATGTGTGCACTCAACTTCCAGAGTTAAACCCTTGTGTGGATTCAGCAGTCTGCAAACACATTCTCTGCAGAGTCCCAAAACAGGCGTTTTCAGCCCATTACCGGCATATGGAAGAAACAGCAGTCAGCACAGGGAAATATCTGCTTCTAAATCCAAAACGCAGCTATCTAACAGAACGGTTGTCAATGTGTGCACTCAACTTCCAGAGTTAAACCCGTGTGTGGATTCAGCAGTCTGCAAACACTTTCTCTGCAGAGTCCCAAAACAGGCGTTTTTCAGCCCATTACCGGCATATGGAAGAAACAGCAGACAGCCCAGGGAAATATCTGCTTCTAAATCGAAAAAGGAGCTATCTAACAGAACGGTTGTCAATGTGTGCACTCAACTTCCAGAGTTAAACCCGTGTGTATATTCTGCAATCTGCAAACATTTCCTCTGCAGAGTCCCAAAACAGGCGTTTTCCGCCCATTACCGGCATATGGAAGAAACAGCAGTCAGCACAGGGAAATGTCTGCTTCTAAATCCAAAATGCAGCTATCTTACAGAACGGTTGTCAATGTGTGCTCTCAACTTCCAGAGTTAAACCCGTGTGTGGATTCAGCAGTCTGCAAACACTTTCTCTGCAGAGTCCCAAAACAGGCGTTTTCAGCCCATTACCGGCATATGGAAGAAACAGCAGTAAGCCCAGGGAAATATCTGCTTCTAAATCCAAAACGCAGCTATCTAACAGAACGGTTGTCAATGTGTGCACTCAACTTCCAGAGTTAAACCCGTGTGTGGATTCAGCAGTCTGCAAACAGTTTCTCTGCAGAGTCCCAAAACAGGCGTTTTCAGCCCATTAACGGCATATGGAAGAAACAGCAGACAGCCCAGGGAAATATCTGCTTCTAAATCGAAAACGCAGCTATCTAACAGAACGGTTGTAAATGTGTGCACTCAACTTCCAGAGTTAAACCCGTGTGTATATTCAGCAGTCTGCAAACACTTTCTGTGCAGAGTCCCAAAACAGACGTTTTCAGCCCATTACCGGCATATGGAAGAAACAGCAGTAAGCACAGGGAAATATCTGCTTCTAAATCCAAAAAGCAGCTTTCTAACAGAACGGTTTTCAGTGTGTGCACTCAACTTCCAGAGTTAAACCCGTGTGTGGATTCAGCAGTCTGCAAGCACTTTCTCTGCAGAGTCCCAAAAAGGCGTTTTCAGCCCATTACCGGCATATGGAAGAAACAGCAGTCAGCACAGGGAAATATCTGCTTCTAAATCCAAAATGCAGGTATTTAACAGAACGGTTGTCAATGTGTGCACTCAACTTCCAGAGTTAAAGCCGTGTGTGGATTCAGCAGTCTGCAAACCCTTTCTCTGCAGAGTCCCAAAACAGGCGTTTTCAGCCCATTACCGGCATATGGAAGAAACAGCAGTCAGCACAGGAAATATCTGCTTCTAAATCCAAAACGCAGCTATCTAACAGAACGGTTGTCAATGTGTGCACTCAACTTCCAGAGTTAAACCCGTGTGTGGATTCAGCAGTCTGCAAAGACTTTCTCTGCAGAGTCCCAAAGCAGGCGTTTTCAGCCCATTATCGGCATATGGAAGAAACAGCAGTAAGCACAGGGAAATATCTGCTTCTAAATCCAAAACGCAGCTTTCTAACAGAACAGTTGTCAATGTGTGCACTCAACTTCCACAGTTAAACCCGTGTGTGGATTCAGCAGTCTGCAAACACTTTCTCTGCAGAGTCCCAAAACAGGCGTTTTCAGCCCATTACCGGCATATGGAAGAAACAGCAGTAAGCACAGGGAAATATCTGCTTCTAAATCCAAAAGGCAGCTATCTAACAGAACGGTTGTCAATGTGTGCACTCTCCTTCCAGAGTTAAACACGTGTGTGGATTCAGCAGTCTGCAAACTCTTCCTCTGCAGAGTTCCAAAACAGGCGTTTTCCTCCCTTTACCGGCATATGGAAGAAACAGCAGTCAGCAGAGGGAAATATCTGCTTCTAAATCCAAAATGCAGCTATCTAACAGAACGGTTGTCAATGTGTGCACTCAACTTCCAGAGTTAAACCCGTGTGTGGATTCAGCAGTCTGCAAACACTTTCTCTGCAGAGTCCCAAAACAGGCGTTTTCAGCCCATTACCGGCATAGGGAAGAAACAGCAGTCAGCACAGGGAAATATCTGCTTCTAAATCCAAAACGCAGCTTTCTAACAGAACGGTTGTCAATGTGTGTACTCAACTTCCACAGTTAAACCCGTGTGTGGATTCAGCAGTCTGCAAACACTTTCTCTGCAGAGTCCCAAAACAGGCGTTTTCAGCCCATTACCGGCATATGGAAGAAACAGCAGTAAGCACAGGGAAATATCTGCTTCTAAATCCAAAACGCAGCTATCTAACAGAACGGTTGTAAATGTGTGCACTCAACTTCCAGAGTTAAACCCGTGTGTATATTCTGCAGTCTGCAAACACTTCCTCTGCAGAGTCCCAAAACAGGCGTTTTCCGCCCATTACCGGCATATGGAAGAAACAGCAGTCAGCACAGGGAAATGTCTGCTTCTAAATCCAAAATGCAGCTATCTAACAGAACGGTTGTCAATGTGTGCTCTCAACTTCCAGAGTTAAACCCGTGTGTGGATTCAGCAGTCTGCAAACACTTTCTCTGCAGAGTCCCAAAACAGGCGTTTTCAGCCCATTACCGGCATATGGAAGAAACAGCAGTAAGCCCAGGGAAATATCTGCTTCTAAATCCAAAACGCAGCTATCTAACAGAACGGTTGTCAATGTGTGCACTCAACTTCCAGAGTTAAACCCGTGTGTCTATTCAGCAGTCTGCAAACAATTTCTCTGCAGAGTCCCAAAACAGGCGTTTTCAGCCCATTAACGGCATATGGAAGAAACAGCAGACAGCCCAGGGAAATATCTGCTTCTAAATCGAAAACGCAGCTATCTAACAGAACGGTTGTAAATGTGTGCACTCAACTTCCAGACTTAAACCCGTGTGTATATTCAGCAGTCTGCAAACACTTTCTGTGCAGAGTCCCAAAACAGACGTTTTCAGCCCATTACCGGCATATGGAAGAAACAGCAGTAAGAACAGGGAAATATCTGCTTCTAAATCCAAAAAGCAGCTTTCTAACAGAACGGTTTTCAGTGTGTGCACTCAACTTCCAGAGTTAAACCCGTGTGTGGATTCAGCAGTCTGCAAACACTTTCTCTGCAGAGTCCCAAAACAGGCGCTTTCAGCCCATCACCGGCATATGGAAGAAACAGCAGTCAGCACAGGGAAATATCTGCTTCTAAATCCAAAATGCAGGTATTTAACAGAACGGTTGTCAATGTGTGCACTCAACTTCCAGAGTTAAAGCCGTGTGTGGATTCAGCAGTCTGCAAACCCTTTCTCTGCAGAGTCCCAAAACAGGCGTTTTCAGCCCGATACCGGCATGTGGAAGAAACAGCAGTCAGCACAGGGAAATATCTGCTTCTAAATCCAAAACGCAGCTATCTAACAGAACGGTTGTCAATGTGTGCACTCAACTTCCAGAGTTAAACCCGTGTGTGGATTCAGCAGTCTGCAAAGAATTTCTCTGCAAAGTCCCAAAACAGGCGTTTTCAGCCCGATACCGGCATGTGGAAGAAACAGCAGTAAGCACAGGGAAATATCTGCTTCTAAATCCAAAACGCAGCTATCTAACAGAACGGTTGTCAATGTGTGCACTCAACTTCCAGAGTTAAACCCGTGTGTGGATTCAGCAGTCTGCAAAGACTTTCTCTGCAGAGTCCCAAAACAGGTGTTTTCAGCCCGATACCGGCATGTGGAAGAAACAGCAGTAAGCACAGGGAAATATCTGCTTCTAAATCCAAAAGGCGGCTATCTAACAGAATGGTTGTCAATGTGTGCACTCAACTTCCAGAGTTAAACCCTTGTGTGGATTCAGCAGTCTGCAAACACATTCTCTGCAGAGTCCCAAAACAGGCGTTTTCAGCCCATTACCGGCATATGGAAGAAACAGCAGTAAGCCCAGGGAAATATCTGCTTCTAAATCCAAAACGCAGCTATCTAACAGAACGGTTGTCAATGTGTGCACTCAACTTCCAGAGTTAAACCCGTGTGTGGATTCAGCAGTCTGCAAACACTTCCTCTGCAGAGTCCCAAAACAGGCGTTTTCCGCCCATTACCGGCATATGGAAGAAACAGCAGACAGCCCAGGGAAATATCTGCTTCTAAATCGAAAAAGGAGCTATCTAACAGAACGGTTGTAAATGTGTGCACTCAACTTCCAGAGTTAAACCCGTGTGTATATTCTGCAGTCTGCAAACACTTCCTCTGCAGAGTCCCAAAACAGGCGTTTTCCGCCCATTACCGGCATATGGAAGAAACAGCAGTCAGCACAGGGAAATGTCTGCTTCTAAATCCAAAATGCAGCTATCTAACAGAACGGTTGTCAATATGTGCTCTCAACTTCCAGAGTTAAACCCGTGTGTCGATTCAGCAGTCTGCAAACACTTTCTCTGCAGAGTCCCAAAAAAGGCGTTTTCAGCCCATTACCGGCATATGGAAGAAACAGCAGACAGCCCAGGGAAATATCTGCTTCTAAATCCAAAACGCAGCTATCTAACAGAACGGTTGTCAATGTGTGCACTCAACTTCCAGAGTTAAACCCGTGTGTGGATTCAGCAGTCTGCAAACAATTTCTCTGCAGAGTCCCAAAACAGGCGTTTTCAGCCCATTAACGGCATATGGAAGAAACAGCAGACAGCCCAGGGAAATATCTGCTTCTAAATCGAAAACGCAGCTATCTAACAGAACGGTTGTCAATGTGTGCACTCAACTTCCAGAGTTAAACCCGTGTGTATATTCAGCAGTCTGCAAACACTTTCTGTGCAGAGTCCCAAAACAGACGTTTTCAGCCCATTACCGGCATATGGAAGAAACAGCAGTAAGCACAGGGAAATATCTGCTTCTAAATCCAAAAAGCAGCTTTCTAACAGAACGGTTTTCAGTGTGTGCACTCAACTTCCAGAGTTAAACCCGTGTGTGGATTCAGCAGTCTGCAAGCACTTTCTCTGCAGAGTCCCAAAACAGGCGTTTTCAGCCCATTACCGGCATATGGAAGAAACAGCAGTCAGCACAGGGAAATATCTGCTTCTAAATCCAAAATGCAGGTATTTAACAGAACGGTTGTCAATGTGTGCACTCAACTTCCAGAGTTAAAGCCGTGTGTGGATTCAGCAGTCTGCAAACCCTTTCTCTGCAGAGTCACAAAACAGGCGTTTTCAGCCCATTACCGGCATATGGAAGAAACAGCAGTCAGCACAGGAAATATCTGCTTCTAAATCCAAAACGCAGCTATCTAACAGAACGGTTGTCAATGTGTGCACTCAACTTCCAGAGTTAAACCCGTGTGTGGATTCAGCAGTCTGCAAAGACTTTCTCTGCAGAGTCCCAAAGCAGGCGTTTTCAGCCCATTATCGGCATATGGAAGAAACAGCAGTAAGCACAGGGAAATATCTGCTTCTAAATCCAAAACGCAGCTTTCTAACAGAACAGTTGTCAATGTGTGCACTCAACTTCCACAGTTAAACCCGTGTGTGGATTCAGCAGTCTGCAAACACTTTCTCTGCAGAGTCCCAAAACAGGCGTTTTCAGCCCATTACCGGCATATGGAAGAAACAGCAGTAAGCACAGGGAAATATCTGCTTCTAAATCCAAAACGCAGCTATCTAACAGAACGTTTGTCAATGTGTGCACTCTCCTTCCAGAGTTAAACCCGTGTGTGGATTCAGCAGTCTGCAAACACTTCCTCTGCAGAGTCCCAAAACAGGCGTTTTCCTCCCATTACCGGCATATGGAAGAAACAGCAGTCAGCAGAGGGAAATATCTGCTTCTAAATCCAAAATGCAGCTATCTAACAGAACGGTTGTCAATGTGTGCAATCAACTTCCAGAGTTAAACCCGTGTGTGGATTCAGCAGTCTGCAAACACTTTCTCTGCAGAGTCCCAAAACAGGCGTTTTCAGCCCATTACCGGCATATGGAATAAACAGCAGTCAGCACAGGGAAATATCTGCTTCTAAATCCAAAACGCAGCTTTCTAACAGAACGGTTGTCAATGTGTGCACTCAACTTCCACAGTTAAACCCGTGTGTGGATTCAGCAGTCTGCAAACACTTTCTCTGCAGAGTCCCAAAACAGGCGTTTTCAGCCCATTACCGGCATATGGAAGAAACAGCAGTAAGCACAGGGAAATATCTGCTTCTAAATCCAAAAGGCAGCTATCTAACAGAACGGTTGTCATTGTGTGCACTCAACTTCCAGACCTAAACCCGTGTATGGATTCAGCAGTCTGCAAACACTTCCTCTGCAGAGTCCCAAAACAGGCGTTTTCCGCGCATTACTGGCATATGGAAGAAACAGCAGTCAGCACAGGGAAATGTCTGCTTCTAAATCCAAAATGCAGCTATCTAACAGAACGGTTGTCAATGTGTGCTCTCAACTTCCAGAGTTAAACCCGTGTGTGGATTCAGCAGTCTGCAAACACTTTCTCTGCAGAGTCCCAAAACAGGCGTTTTCAGCCCATTACCGGCATATGGAAGAAACAGCAGTAAGCCCAGGGAAATATCTGCTTCTAAATCCAAAACGCAGCTATCTAACAGAACGGTTGTCAATGTGTGCACTCAACTTCCAGAGTTAAACCCGTGTGTGGATTCAGCAGTCTGCAAACAATTTCTCTGCAGAGTCCCAAAACAGGCGTTTTCAGCCCATTAACGGCATATGGAAGAAACAGCAGACAGCCCAGGGAAATATCTGCTTCTAAATCGAAAACGCAGCTATCTAACAGAACGGTTGTAAATGTGTGCACTCAACTTCCAGAGTTAAACCCGTGTGTATATTCAGCAGTCTGCAAACACTTTCTGTGCAGAGTCCCAAAACAGACGTTTTCAGCCCATTACCGGCATATGGAAGAAACAGCAGTCAGCACAGGGAAATATCTGCTTCTAAATCCAAAAAGCAGCTTTCTAACAGATCGGTTTTCAGTGTGTGCACTCAACTTCCAGAGTTAAACCCGTGTGTGGATTCAGCAGTCTGCAAACACTTTCTCTGCAGAGTCCCAAAACAGGCGTTTTCAGCCCATTACCGGCATATGGAAGAAACAGCAGTCAGCACAGGGAAATATCTGCTTCTAAATCCAAAATGCAGGTATTTAACAGAACGGTTGTCAATGTGTGCACTCAACTTCCAGAGTTAAACCCGTGTGTGGATTCAGCAGTCTGCAAACCCTTTCTCTGCAGAGTCCCAAAACAGGCGTTTTCAGCCCGATACCGGCATGTGGAAGAAACAGCAGTAAGCACAGGGAAATATCTGCTTCTAAATCCAAAACGCAGCTATCTAACAGAACGGTTGTCAATGTGTGCACTCAACTTCCAGAGTTAAACCCGTGTGTGGATTCAGCAGTCTGCAAAGACTTTCTCTGCAGAGTCCCAAAACAGGCGTTTTCAGCCCGATACCGGCATGTGGAAGAAACAGCAGTAAGCACAGGGAAATATCTGCTTCTAAATCCAAAACGCAGCTATCTAACAGAACGGTTGTCAATGTGTGCACTCAACTTCCAGAGTTAAACCCGTGTGTGGATTCAGCAGTCTGCAAAGACTTTCTCTGCAGAGTCCCAAAACAGGCGTTTTCAGCCCGATACCGGCATGTGGAAGAAACAGCAGTAAGCACAGGGAAATATCTGCTTCTAAATCCAAAAGGCGGCTATCTAACAGAATGGTTGTCAATGTGTGCTCTCAACTTCCAGAGTTAAACCCGTGTGTGGATTCAGCAGTCTGCAAACACATTCTCTGCAGAGTCCCAAAACAGGCGTTTTCAGCCCATTACCGGCACATGGAAGAAACAGCAGTAAGCCCAGGGAAATATCTGCTTCTAAATCCAAAACGCAGCTATCTAACAGAACGGTTGTCAATGTGTGCACTGATCTTCCAGAGTTAAACCCGTGTGTGGATTCAGCAGTCTGCAAACACTTTCTCTGCAGAGTCCCAAAACAGGCGTTTTCAGCCCATTACCGGCATATGGAAGAAACAGCAGACAGCCCAGGGAAATATCTGCTTCTAAATCGAAAAAGGAGCTATCTAACAGAACGGTTGTAAATGTGTGCACTCAACTTCCAGAGTTAAACCCGTGTGTATATTCTGCAGTCTGCAAACACTTCCTCTGCAGAGTCCCAAAACAGGCGTTTTCCGCCCATTACCGGCATATGGAAGAAACAGCAGTCAGCACAGGGAAATGACTGCTTCTAAATCCAAAATGCAGCTATCTAGCAGAACGGTTGTCAATGTGTGCTCTCAACTTCCAGAGTTAAACCCGTGTGTGGATTCAGCAGTCTGCAAACACTTTCTCTGCAGAGTCCCAAAACAGGCGTTTTCTGCCCATTACCGGCATATGGAAGAAACAGCAGTAAGCCCAGGGAAATATCTGCTTCTAAATCCAAAACGCAGCTATCTAACAGAACGGTTGTCAATGTGTGCACTCAACTTCCAGAGTTAAACCCGTGTGTGGATTCAGCAGTCTGCAAACAATTTCTCTGCAGAGTCCCAAAACAGGCGTTTTCAGCCCATTAACGGCATATGGAAGAAACAGCAGACAGCCCAGGGAAATATCTGCTTCTAAATCGAAAACGCAGCTATCTAACAGAACGGTTGTAAATGTGTGCACTCAACTTCCAGAGTTAAACCCGTGTGTATATTCAGCAGTCTGCAAACACTTTCTGTGCAGAGTCCCAAAACAGTCGTTTTCAGCCCATTACCGGCATATGGAAGAAACAGCAGTAAGCACAGGGAAATATCTGCTTCTAAATCCAAAAAGCAGCTTTCTAACAGAACGGTTTTCAGTGTGTGCACTCAACTTCCAGAGTTAAACCCGTGTGTGGATTCAGCAGTCTGCAAACACTTTCTCTGCAGAGTCCCAAAACAGGCGTTTTCAGCCCATTACCGGCATATGGAAGAAACAGCAGTCAGCACAGGGAAATATCTGCTTCTAAATCCAAAACGCAGCATTCTAACAGAACGGTTGTCAATGTGTGCACTCAACTTCCAGAGTTAAACCCGTGTGTGGATTCAGCAGTCTGCAAAGACTTTCTCTGCAGAGTCCCAAAGCAGGCGTTTTCAGCCCATTATCGGCATATGGAAGAAACTGCAGTAAGCACAGGGAAATATCTGCTTCTAAATCCAAAACGCAGCTTTCTAACAGAACAGTTGTCAATGTGTGCACTCAACTTCCACAGTTAAACCCGTGTGTGGATTCAGCAGTCTGCAAACACTTTCTCTGCAGAGTCCCAAAACAGGCGTTTTCAGCCCATTACCGGCATATGGAAGAAACAGCAGTAAGCACAGGGAAATATCTGCTTCTAAATCCAAAAGGCAGCTATCTAACAGAACGGTTGTCAATGTGTGCACTCTCCTTCCAGAGTTAAACCCGTGTGTGGATTCAGCAGTCTGCAAACACTTCCTCTGCAGAGTCCCAAAACAGGCGTTTACCTCCCATTACCGGCATATGGAAGAAACAGCAGTCAGCACAGGGAAATATCTGCTTCTAAATCCAAAATGCAGCTATCTAACAGAACGGTTGTCAATGTGTGCACTCAACTTCCAGAGTTAAACCCGTGTGTGGATTCAGCAGTCTGCAAACACTTTTTCTGCAGAGTCCCAAAACAGGCGTTTTCAGCCCATTACCGGCATATGGAAGAAACAGCAGTCAGCACAGGGAAATATCTGCTTCTAAATCCAAAACGCAGCTATCTAACAGAACGGTTGTCAATGTGTGCACTGAACTTCCAGAGTTAAACCCGTGTGTGGATTCAGCAGTCTGCAAACACTTTCTCTGCAGAGTCCCAAAACAGGCGTTTTCAGCCCATTACCGGCATATGGAAGAAAAAGCAGTAAGCACAGGGAAATATCTGCTTCTAAATCCAAAAAGCAGCTTTCTAACAGAACGGTTTTCAGTGTGTGCACTCAACTTCCAGAGTTAAACCCGTGTGTGGATTCAGCAGTCTGCAAACACTTTCTCTGCAGAGTCCCAAAACAGGCGTTTTCAGCCCATTACCGGCATATGGAAGAAACAGCAGTCAGCACAGGGAAATATCTGCTTCTAAATCCAAAACGCAGCTTTCTAACAGAACGGTTGTCAATGTGTGCACTCAACTTCCACAGTTAAACCCGTGTGTGGATTCAGCAGTCTGCAAACACTTTCTCTGCAGAGTCCCAAAACAGGCGTTTTCAGCCCATTACCGGCATATGGAAGAAACAGCAGTAAGCACAGGGAAATATCTGCTTCTAAATCCAAAAGGCAGCTATCTAACAGAACGGTTGTCAATGTGTGCACTCAACTTCCAGACTTAAACCCGTGTTTGGATTCAGCAGTCTGCAAACACTTCCTCTGCAGAGTCCCAAAACAGGCGTTTTCCGCCCATTACCGGCATATGGAAGAAACAGCAGTCAGCACAGGGAAATGTCTGCTTCTAAATCCAAAATGCAGCTATCTAACAGAACGGTTGTCAATGTGTGCTCTCAACTTCCAGAGTTAAACCCATGTGTGGATTCAGCAGTCTGCAAACAGTTTCTCTGCAGAGTCCCAAAACAGGCGTTTTCAGCCCATTACCGGCATATGGAAGAAACAGCAGTAAGCCCAGGGAAATATCTGCTTCTAAATCCAAAACGCAGCTATCTAACAGAACGGTTGTCAATGTGTGCACTCAACTTCCAGAGTTAAACCCGTGTGTGGATTCAGCAGTCTGCAAACAATTTCTCTGCAGAGTCCCAAAACAGGCGTTTTCAGCCCATTAACGGCATATGGAAGAAACTGCAGACAGCCCAGGGAAATATCTGCTTCTAAATCGAAAACGCAGCTATCTAACAGAACGGTTGTAAATGTGTGCACTCAACTTCCAGAGTTAAACCCGTGTGTATATTCAGCAGTCTGCAAACACTTTCTGTGCAGAGTCCCAAAACAGACGTTTTCAGCCCATTACCGTCATATGGAAGAAACAACAGTAAGCACAGGGAAATATCTGCTTCTAAATCCAAAAAGCAGCTTTCTAACAGAACGGTTTACAGTGTGTGCACTCAACTTCCAGAGTTAAACCCGTGTGTGGATTCAGCAGTCTGCAAACACTTTCTCTGCTGAGTCCCAAAACAGGCGTTTTCAGCCCATTACCGGCATATGGAAGAAACAGCAGTCAGCACAGGGAAATATCTGCTTCTAAATCCAAAAGGCAGCTATCTAACAGAACGGTTGTCAATGTGTGCACTCTCCTTCCAGAGTTAAACCCGTGTGTGGATTCAGCAGTCTGCAAACACTTCCTCTGCAGAGTCCCAAAACAGGCGTTTACCTCCCATTACCGGCATATGGAAGAAACAGCAGTCAGCACAGGGAAATATCTGCTTCTAAATCCAAAATGCAGCTATCTAACAGAACGGTTGTCAATGTGTGCACTCAACTTCCAGAGTTAAACCCGTGTGTGGATTCAGCAGTCTGCAAACACTTTTTCTGCAGAGTCCCAAAACAGGCGTTTTCAGCCCATTACCGGCATATGGAAGAAACAGCAGTCAGCACAGGGAAATATCTGCTTCTAAATCCAAAACGCATCTCTAACAGAACGGTTGTCAATGTGTGCACTGAACTTCCAGAGTTAAACCCGTGTGTGGATTCAGCAGTCTGCAAACACTTTCTCTGCAGAGTCCCAAAACAGGCGTTTTCAGCCCATTACCGGCATATGGAAGAAAAAGCAGTAAGCACAGGGAAATATCTGCTTCTAAATCCAAAAAGCAGCTTTCTAACAGAACGGTTTTCAGTGTGTGCACTCAACTTCCAGAGTTAAACCCGTGTGTGGATTCAGCAGTCTGCAAACACTTTCTCTGCAGAGTCCCAAAACAGGCGTTTTCAGCCCATTACCGGCATATGGAAGAAACAGCAGTCAGCACAGGGAAATATCTGCTTCTAAATCCAAAACGCAGCTTTCTAACAGAACGGTTGTCAATGTGTGCACTCAACTTCCACAGTTAAACCCGTGTGTGGATTCAGCAGTCTGCAAACACTTTCTCTGCAGAGTCCCAAAACAGGCGTTTTCAGCCCATTACCGGCATATGGAAGAAACAGCAGTAAGCACAGGGAAATATCTGCTTCTAAATCCAAAAGGCAGCTATCTAACAGAACGGTTGTCAATGTGTGCACTCAACTTCCAGACTTAAACCCGTGTTTGGATTCAGCAGTCTGCAAACACTTCCTCTGCAGAGTCCCAAAACAGGCGTTTTCAGCCCATTACCGGCATATGGAAGAAACAGCAGTAAGCACAGGGAAATATCTGCTTCTAAATCCAAAACGCAGCTATCTAACAGAACGTTTGTCAATGTGTGCACTCTCCTTCCAGAGTTAAACCCGTGTGTGGATTCAGCAGTCTGCAAACACTTCCTCTGCAGAGTCCCAAAACAGGCGTTTTCCTCCCATTACCGGCATATGGAAGAAACAGCAGTCAGCAGAGGGAAATATCTGCTTCTAAATCCAAAATGCAGCTATCTAACAGAACGGTTGTCAATGTGTGCAATCAACTTCCAGAGTTAAACCCGTGTGTGGATTCAGCAGTCTGCAAACACTTTCTCTGCAGAGTCCCAAAACAGGCGTTTTCAGCCCATTACCGGCATATGGAATAAACAGCAGTAAGCACAGGGAAATATCTGCTTCTAAATCCAAAACGCAGCTTTCTAACAGAACGGTTGTCAATGTGTGCACTCAACTTCCACAGTTAAACCCGTGTGTGGATTCAGCAGTCTGCAAACACTTTCTCTGCAGAGTCCCAAAACAGGCGTTTTCAGCCCATTACCGGCATATGGAAGAAACAGCAGTAAGCACAGGGAAATATCTGCTTCTAAATCCAAAAGGCAGCTATCTAACAGAACGGTTGTCATTGTGTGCACTCAACTTCCAGACCTAAACCCGTGTATGGATTCAGCAGTCTGCAAACACTTCCTCTGCAGAGTCCCAAAACAGGCGTTTTCCGCGCATTACTGGCATATGGAAGAAACAGCAGTCAGCACAGGGAAATGTCTGCTTCTAAATCCAAAATGCAGCTATCTAACAGAACGGTTGTCAATGTGTGCTCTCAACTTCCAGAGTTAAACCCGTGTGTGGATTCAGCAGTCTGCAAACACTTTCTCTGCAGAGTCCCAAAACAGGCGTTTTCAGCCCATTACCGGCATATGGAAGAAACAGCAGTAAGCCCAGGGAAATATCTGCTTCTAAATCCAAAACGCAGCTATCTAACAGAACGGTTGTCAATGTGTGCACTCAGCTTCCAGAGTTAAACCCGTGTGTGGATTCAGCAGTCTGCAAACAATTTCTCTGCAGAGTCCCAAAACAGGCGTTTTCAGCCCATTAACGGCATATGGAAGAAACAGCAGACAGCCCAGGGAAATATCTGCTTCTAAATCGAAAACGCAGCTATCTAACAGAACGGTTGTAAATGTGTGCACTCAACTTCCAGAGTTAAACCCGTGTGTATATTCAGCAGTCTGCAAACACTTTCTGTGCAGAGTCCCAAAACAGACGTTTTCAGCCCATTACCGGCATATGGAAGAAACAGCAGTCAGCACAGGGAAATATCTGCTTCTAAATCCAAAAAGCAGCTTTCTAACAGATCGGTTTTCAGTGTGTGCACTCAACTTCCAGAGTTAAACCCGTGTGTGGATTCAGCAGTCTGCAAACACTTTCTCTGCAGAGTCCCAAAACAGGCGTTTTCAGCCCATTACCGGCATATGGAAGAAACAGCAGTCAGCACAGGGAAATATCTGCTTCTAAATCCAAAATGCAGGTATTTAACAGAACGGTTGTCAATGTGTGCACTCAACTTCCAGAGTTAAACCCGTGTGTGGATTCAGCAGTCTGCAAACCCTTTCTCTGCAGAGTCCCAAAACAGGCGTTTTCAGCCCGATACCGGCATGTGGAAGAAACAGCAGTAAGCACAGGGAAATATCTGCTTCTAAATCCAAAACGCAGCTATCTAACAGAACGGTTGTCAATGTGTGCACTCAACTTCCAGAGTTAAACCCGTGTGTGGATTCAGCAGTCTGCAAAGACTTTCTCTGCAGAGTCCCAAAACAGGCGTTTTCAGCCCGATACCGGCATGTGGAAGAAACAGCAGTAAGCACAGGGAAATATCTGCTTCTAAATCCAAAACGCAGCTATCTAACAGAACGGTTGTCAATGTGTGCACTCAACTTCCAGAGTTAAACCCGTGTGTGGATTCAGCAGTCTGCAAAGACTTTCTCTGCAGAGTCCCAAAACAGGCGTTTTCAGCCCGATACCGGCATGTGGAAGAAACAGCAGTAAGCACAGGGAAATATCTGCTTCTAAATCCAAAAGGCGGCTATCTAACAGAATGGTTGTCAATGTGTGCTCTCAACTTCCAGAGTTAAACCCGTGTGTGGATTCAGCAGTCTGCAAACACATTCTCTGCAGAGTCCCAAAACAGGCGTTTTCAGCCCATTACCGGCACATGGAAGAAACAGCAGTAAGCCCAGGGAAATATCTGCTTCTAAATCCAAAACGCAGCTATCTAACAGAACGGTTGTCAATGTGTGCACTGAACTTCCAGAGTTAAACCCGTGTGTGGATTCAGCAGTCTGCAAACACTTTCTCTGCAGAGTCCCAAAACAGGCGTTTTCAGCCCATTACCGGCATATGGAAGAAACAGCAGACAGCCCAGGGAAATATCTGCTTCTAAATCGAAAAAGGAGCTATCTAACAGAACGGTTGTAAATGTGTGCACTCAACTTCCAGAGTTAAACCCGTGTGTATATTCTGCAGTCTGCAAACACTTCCTCTGCAGAGTCCCAAAACAGGCGTTTTCCGCCCATTACCGGCATATGGAAGAAACAGCAGTCAGCACAGGGAAATGACTGCTTCTAAATCCAAAATGCAGCTATCTAACAGAACGGTTGTCAATGTGTGCCTCTCAACTTCCAGAGTTAAACCCGTGTGTGGATTCAGCAGTCTGCAAACACTTTCTCTGCAGAGTCCCAAAACAGGCGTTTTCTGCCCATTACCGGCATATGGAAGAAACAGCAGTAAGCCCAGGGAAATATCTGCTTCTAAATCCAAAACGCAGCTATCTAACAGAACGGTTGTCAATGTGTGCACTCAACTTCCAGAGGTTAAACCCGTGTGTGGATTCAGCAGTCTGCAAACAATTTCTCTGCAGAGTCCCAAAACAGGCGTTTTCAGCCCATTAACGGCATATGGAAGAAACAGCAGACAGCCCAGGGAAATATCTGCTTCTAAATCGAAAACGCAGCTATCTAACAGAACGGTTGTAAATGTGTGCACTCAACTTCCAGAGTTAAACCCGTGTGTATATTCAGCAGTCTGCAAACACTTTCTGTGCAGAGTCCCAAAACAGTCGTTTTTCAGCCCATTACCGGCATATGGAAGAAACAGCAGTAAGCACAGGGAAATATCTGCTTCTAAATCCAAAAAGCAGCTTTCTAACAGAACGGTTTTCAGTGTGTGCACTCAACTTCCAGAGTTAAACCCGTGTGTGGATTCAGCAGTCTGCAAACACTTTCTCTGCAGAGTCCCAAAACAGGCGTTTTCAGCCCATTACCGGCATATGGAAGAAACAGCAGTCAGCACAGGGAAATATCTGCTTCTAAATCCAAAACGCAGCTGTCTAACAGAACGGTTGTCAATGTGTGCACTCAACTTCCAGAGTTAAACCCGTGTGTGGATTCAGCAGTCTGCAAAGACTTTCTCTGCAGAGTCCCAAAGCAGGCGTTTTCAGCCCATTATCGGCATATGGAAGAAACTGCAGTAAGCACAGGGAAATATCTGCTTCTAAATCCAAAACGCAGCTTTCTAACAGAACAGTTGTCAATGTGTGCACTCAACTTCCACAGTTAAACCCGTGTGTGGATTCAGCAGTCTGCAAACACTTTCTCTGCAGAGTCCCAAAACAGGCGTTTTCAGCCCATTACCGGCATATGGAAGAAACAGCAGTAAGCACAGGGAAATATCTGCTTCTAAATCCAAAAGGCAGCTATCTAACAGAACGGTTGTCAATGTGTGCACTCTCCTTCCAGAGTTAAACCCGTGTGTGGATTCAGCAGTCTGCAAACACTTCCTCTGCAGAGTCCCAAAACAGGCGTTTACCTCCCATTACCGGCATATGGAAGAAACAGCAGTCAGCACAGGGAAATATCTGCTTCTAAATCCAAAATGCAGCTATCTAACAGAACGGTTGTCAATGTGTGCACTCAACTTCCAGAGTTAAACCCGTGTGTGGATTCAGCAGTCTGCAAACACTTTTTCTGCAGAGTCCCAAAACAGGCGTTTTCAGCCCATTACCGGCATATGGAAGAAACAGCAGTCAGCACAGGGAAATATCTGCTTCTAAATCCAAAACGCAGCTATCTAACAGAACGGTTGTCAATGTGTGCACTGAACTTCCAGAGTTAAACCCGTGTGTGGATTCAGCAGTCTGCAAACACTTTCTCTGCAGAGTCCCAAAACAGGCGTTTTCAGCCCATTACCGGCATATGGAAGAAAAAGCAGTAAGCACAGGGAAATATCTGCTTCTAAATCCAAAAAGCAGCTTTCTAACAGAACGGTTTTCAGTGTGTGCACTCAACTTCCAGAGTTAAACCCGTGTGTGGATTCAGCAGTCTGCAAACACTTTCTCTGCAGAGTCCCAAAACAGGCGTTTTCAGCCCATTACCGGCATATGGAAGAAACAGCAGTCAGCACAGGGAAATATCTGCTTCTAAATCCAAAACGCAGCTTTCTAACAGAACGGTTGTCAATGTGTGCACTCAACTTCCACAGTTAAACCCGTGTGTGGATTCAGCAGTCTGCAAACACTTTCTCTGCAGAGTCCCAAAACAGGCGTTTTCAGCCCATTACCGGCATATGGAAGAAACAGCAGTAAGCACAGGGAAATATCTGCTTCTAAATCCAAAAGGCAGCTATCTAACAGAACGGTTGTCAATGTGTGCACTCAACTTCCAGACTTAAACCCGTGTTTGGATTCAGCAGTCTGCAAACACTTCCTCTGCAGAGTCCCAAAACAGGCGTTTTCCGCCCATTACCGGCATATGGAAGAAACAGCAGTCAGCACAGGGAAATGTCTGCTTCTAAATCCAAAATGCAGCTATCTAACAGAACGGTTGTCAATGTGTGCTCTCAACTTCCAGAGTTAAACCCATGTGTGGATTCAGCAGTCTGCAAACAGTTTCTCTGCAGAGTCCCAAAACAGGCGTTTTCAGCCCATTACCGGCATATGGAAGAAACAGCAGTAAGCCCAGGGAAATATCTGCTTCTAAATCCAAAACGCAGCTATCTAACAGAACGGTTGTCAATGTGTGCACTCAACTTCCAGAGTTAAACCCGTGTGTGGATTCAGCAGTCTGCAAACAATTTCTCTGCAGAGTCCCAAAACAGGCGTTTTCAGCCCATTAACGGCATATGGAAGAAACTGCAGACAGCCCAGGGAAATATCTGCTTCTAAATCGAAAACGCAGCTATCTAACAGAACGGTTGTAAATGTGTGCACTCAACTTCCAGAGTTAAACCCGTGTGTATATTCAGCAGTCTGCAAACACTTTCTGTGCAGAGTCCCAAAACAGACGTTTTCAGCCCATTACCGTCATATGGAAGAAACAACAGTAAGCACAGGGAAATATCTGCTTCTAAATCCAAAAAGCAGCTTTCTAACAGAACGGTTTACAGTGTGTGCACTCAACTTCCAGAGTTAAACCCGTGTGTGGATTCAGCAGTCTGCAAACACTTTCTCTGCTGAGTCCCAAAACAGGCGTTTTCAGCCCATTACCGGCATATGGAAGAAACAGCAGTCAGCACAGGGAAATATCTGCTTCTAAATCCAAAAGGCAGCTATCTAACAGAACGGTTGTCAATGTGTGCACTCTCCTTCCAGAGTTAAACCCGTGTGTGGATTCAGCAGTCTGCAAACACTTCCTCTGCAGAGTCCCAAAACAGGCGTTTACCTCCCATTACCGGCATATGGAAGAAACAGCAGTCAGCACAGGGAAATATCTGCTTCTAAATCCAAAATGCAGCTATCTAACAGAACGGTTGTCAATGTGTGCACTCAACTTCCAGAGTTAAACCCGTGTGTGGATTCAGCAGTCTGCAAACACTTTTTCTGCAGAGTCCCAAAACAGGCGTTTTCAGCCCATTACCGGCATATGGAAGAAACAGCAGTCAGCACAGGGAAATATCTGCTTCTAAATCCAAAACGCATCTCTAACAGAACGGTTGTCAATGTGTGCACTGAACTTCCAGAGTTAAACCCGTGTGTGGATTCAGCAGTCTGCAAACACTTTCTCTGCAGAGTCCCAAAACAGGCGTTTTCAGCCCATTACCGGCATATGGAAGAAAAAGCAGTAAGCACAGGGAAATATCTGCTTCTAAATCCAAAAAGCAGCTTTCTAACAGAACGGTTTTCAGTGTGTGCACTCAACTTCCAGAGTTAAACCCGTGTGTGGATTCAGCAGTCTGCAAACACTTTCTCTGCAGAGTCCCAAAACAGGCGTTTTAAGCCCATTACCGGCATATGGAAGAAACAGCAGTCAGCACAGGGAAATATCTGCTTCTAAATCCAAAACGCAGCTTTCTAACAGAACGGTTGTCAATGTGTGCACTCAACTTCCACAGTTAAACCCGTGTGTGGATTCAGCAGTCTGCAAACACTTTCTCTGCAGAGTCCCAAAACAGGCGTTTTCAGCCCATTACCGGCATATGGAAGAAACAGCAGTAAGCACAGGGAAATATCTGCTTCTAAATCCAAAAGGCAGCTATCTAACAGAACGGTTGTCAATGTGTGCACTCAACTTCCAGACTTAAACCCGTGTTTGGATTCAGCAGTCTGCAAACACTTCCTCTGCAGAGTCCCAAAACAGGCGTTTTCCGCCCATTACCGGCATATGGAAGAAACAGCAGTCAGCACAGGGAAATGTCTGCTTCTAAATCCAAAATGCAGCTATCTAACAGAACGGTTGTCAATGTGTGCTCTCAACTTCCAGAGTTAAACCCATGTGTGGATTCAGCAGTCTGCAAACAGTTTCTCTGCAGAGTCCCAAAACAGGCGTTTTCAGCCCATTACCGGCATATGGAAGAAACAGCAGTAAGCCCAGGGAAATATCTGCTTCTAAATCCAAAACGCAGCTATCTAACAGAACGGTTGTCAATGTGTGCACTCAACTTCCAGAGTTAAACCCGTGTGTGGATTCAGCAGTCTGCAAACAATTTCTCTGCAGAGTCCCAAAACAGGCGTTTTCAGCCCATTAACGGCATATGGAAGAAACTGCAGACAGCCCAGGGAAATATCTGCTTCTAAATCGAAAACGCAGCTATCTAACAGAACGGTTGTAAATGTGTGCACTCAACTTCCAGAGTTAAATCCGTGTGTATATTCAGCAGTCTGCAAACACTTTCTGTGCAGAGTCCCAAAACAGACGTTTTCAGCCCATTACCGGCATATGGAAGAAACAGCAGTAAGCACAGGGAAATATCTGCTTCTAAATCCAAAAAGCAGCTTTCTAACAGAACGGTTTTCAGTGTGTGCACTCAACTTCCAGAGTTAAACCCGTGTGTGGATTCAGCAGTCTGCAAACACTTTCTCTGCTGAGTCCCAAAACAGGCGTTTTCAGCCCATTACCGGCATATGGAAGAAACAGCAGTCAGCACAGGGAAATATCTGCTTCTAAATAAAAAAGGCGGCTATCTAACAGAACGGTTGTCAATGTGTGCACTCAACTTCCAGAGTTAAAGCCGTGTGTGGATTCAGCAGTCTGCAAACCCTTTCTCTGCAGAGTCCCAAAACAGGCGTTTTCAGCCCATTACCGGCATATGGAAGAAACAGCAGTCAGCACAGGAAATATCTGCTTCTAAATGCAAAACGCAGCTATCTAACAGAACGGTTGTCAATGTGTGCACTCAACTTCCAGAGTTAAACCCGTGTGTGGATTCAGCAGTCTGCAAAGACTTTCTCTGCAGAGTCCCAAAGCAGACGTTTTCAGCCCATTATCGGCATATGGAAGAAACAGCAGTAAGCACAGGGAAATATCTGCTTCTAAATCCAAAACGCAGCTTTCTAACAGAACACTTGTCAATGTGTGCACTCAACTTCCACAGTTAAACCCGTGTGTGGATTCAGCAGTCTGCAAACACTTTCTCTGCAGAGTCCCAAAACAGGCGTTTTCAGCCCATTACCGGCATATGGAAGAAACAGCAGTAAGCACAGGGAAATATCTGCTTCTAAATCCAAAAGGCAGCTATCTAACAGAACGGTTGTCAATGTGTGCACTCTCCTTCCAGAGTTAAACCCGTGTGTGGATTCAGCAGTCTGCAAACACTTCCTCTGCAGAGTCCCAAAACAGGCGTTTTCCTCCCATTACCGGCATATGGAAGAAACAGCAGTCAGCACAGGGAAATATCTGCTTCTAAATCCAAAATGCAGCTATCTAACAGAACGGTTGTCAATGTGTGCACTCAACTTCCAGAGTTAAACCCGTGTGTGGATTCAGCAGTCTGCAAACACTTTCTCTGCAGAGTCCCAAACCAGGCGTTTTCAGCCCATTACCGGCATATGGAAGAAACAGCACTCAGCACAGGGAAATATCTGCTTCTAAATCCAAAACGCAGCTATCTAACAGAACGGTTGTCAATGTGTGCACTCAACTTCCAGAGTTAAACCCGTGTGTGGATTCAGCAGTCTGCAAACACTTTCTCTGCAGAGTCCCAAAACAGGCGTTTTCAGCCCATTACCGGCATATGGAAGAAACAGCAGTCAGCACAGGGAAATATCTGCTTCTAAATCCAAAACGCAGCTATCTAACAGAACGGTTGTCAATGTGTGCACTGACCTTCCAGAGTTAAACCCGTGTGTGGATTCAGCAGTCTGCAAACACTTTCTCTGCAGAGTCCCAAAACAGGCGTTTTCAGCCCATTACCGGCATATGGAAGAAACAGCAGTAAGCACAGGGAAATATCTGCTTCTAAATCCAAAAAGCAGCTTTCTAACAGAACGGTTTTCAGTGTGTGCACTCAACTTCCAGAGTTAAACCCGTGTGTGGATTCAGCAGTCTGCAAACACTTTCTCTGCAGAGTCCCAAAACAGGCGTTTTCAGCCCATTACCGGCATATGGAAGAAACAGCAGTCAGCACAGGGAAATATCTGCTTCTAAATCCAAAACGCAGCTTTCTAACAGAACGGTTGTCAATGTGTGCACTCAACTTCCACAGTTAAACCCGTGTGTGGATTCAGCAGTCTGCAAACACTTTCTCTGCAGAGTCCCAAAACAGGCGTTTTCAGCCCATTACCGGCATAGGGAAGAAACAGCAGTAAGCACCGGGAAATATCTGCTTCTAAATCCAAAAGGCAGCTATCTAACAGAACGGTTGTCAATGTGTGCACTCAACTTCCAGACTTAAACCCGTGTTTGGATTCAGCAGTCTGCAAACACTTCCTCTGCAGAGTCCCAAAACAGGCGTTTTCCGCCCATTACCGGCATATGGAAGAAACAGCAGTCAGCACAGGGAAATATCTGCTTCTAAATCCAAAAGGCAGCTATCTAACAGAACGGTTGTCAATGTGTGCACTCAACTTCCAGAGTTAAACCCTTGTGTGGATTCAGCAGTCTGCAAACACATTCTCTGCAGAGTCCCAAAACAGGCGTTTTCAGCCCATTACCGGCATATGGAAGAAACAGCACTCAGCACAGGGAAATATCTGCTTCTAAATCCAAAAGGCAGCTATCTAACAGAACGGTTGTCAATGTGTGCACTCAACTTCCAGAGTTAAACCCTTGTGTGGATTCAGCAGTCTGCAAACACATTCTCTGCAGAGTCCCAAAACAGGCGTTTTCAGCCCATTACCGGCATATGGAAGAAACAGCACTCAGCACAGGGAAATATCTGCTTCTAAATCCAAAACGCAGCTATCTAACAGAACGGTTGTCAATGTGTGCACTCAACTTCCAGAGTTAAACCCGTGTGTGGATTCAGCAGTCTGCAATCACTTTCTCTGCAGAGTCCCAAGACAGGCGTTTTCAGCCCATTACCGGCATATGGAAGAAACAGCAGACAGCCCAGGGAAATATCTGCTTCTAAATCGAAAAAGCAGCTATCTAACAGAACGGTTGTAAATGTGTGCACTCAACTTCCAGAGTTAAACCCGTGTGTGGATTCAGCAGTCTGCAAACACTTCCTCTGCAGAGTCCCAAAACAGGCGTTTTCCTCCCATTACCGGCATATGGAAGAAACAGCAGTCAGCACAGGGAAATATCTGCTTCTAAATCCAAAACGCAGCTATCTAACAGAACGGTTGTCAATGTGTGCACTCAACTTCCAGAGTTAAACCCGTGTGTGGATTCAGCAGTCTGCAAAGACTTTCTCTGCAGAGTCCCAAAGCAGACGTTTTCAGCCCATTATCGGCATATGGAAGAAACAGCAGTAAGCACAGGGAAATATCTGCTTCTAAATCCAAAACGCAGCTTTCTAACAGAACAGTTGTCAATGTGTGCACTCAACTTCCACAGTTAAACCCGTGTGTGGATTCAGCAGTCTGCAAACACTTTCTCTGCAGAGTCCCAAAACAGGCGTTTTCAGCCCTTTACCGGCATATGGAAGAAACAGCAGTAAGCACAGGGAAATATCTGCTTCTAAATCCAAAAGGCAGCTATCTAACAGAACGGTTGTCAATGTGTGCACTCTCCTTCCAGAGTTAAACCCGTGTGTGGATTCAGCAGTCTGCAAACACTTCCTCTGCAGAGTCCCAAAACAGGCGTTTTCCTCCCATTACCGGCATATGGAAGAAACAGCAGTCAGCACAGGGAAATATCTGCTTCTAAATCCAAAATGCAGCTATCTAACAGAACGGTTGTCAATGTGTGCACTCAACTTCCAGAGTTAAACCCGTGTGTGGATTCAGCAGTCTGCAAACACTTTCTCTGCAGAGTCCCAAACCAGGCGTTTTCAGCCCATTACCGGCATATGGAAGAAACAGCACTCAGCACAGGGAAATATCTGCTTCTAAATCCAAAACGCAGCTATCTAACAGAACGGTTGTCAATGTGTGCACTCAACTTCCAGAGTTAAACACGTGTGTGGATTCAGCAGTCTGCAAACACTTTCTCTGCAGAGTCCCAAAACAGGCGTTTTCAGCCCATTACCGGCATATGGAAGAAACAGCAGTCAGCACAGGGAAATATCTGCTTCTAAATCCAAAACGCAACTATCTAACAGAACGGTTGTCAATGTGTGCACTGACCTTCCAGAGTTAAACCCGTGTGTGGATTCAGCAGTCTGCAAACACTTTCTCTGCAGAGTCCCAAAACAGGCGTTTTCAGCCCATTACAGGCATATGGAAGAAACAGCAGTAAGCACAGGGAAATATCTGCTTCTAAATCCAAAAAGCAGCTTTCTAACAGAACGGTTTTCAGTGTGTGCACTCAACTTCCAGAGTTAAACCCGTGTGTGGATTCAGCAGTCTGCAAACACTTTCTCTGCAGAGTCCCAAAACAGGCGTTTTCAGCCCATTACCGGCATATGGAAGAAACAGCAGTCAGCACAGGGAAATATCTGCTTCTAAATCCAAAACGCAGCTTTCTAACAGAACGGTTGTCAATGTGTGCACTCAACTTCCACAGTTAAACCCGTGTGTGGATTCAGCAGTCTGCAAACACTTTCTCTGCAGGGTCCCAAAACAGGCGTTTTCAGCCCATTACCGGCATATGGAAGAAACAGCAGTAAGCACCGGGAAATATCTGCTTCTAAATCCAAAAGGCAGCTATCTAACAGAACGGTTGTCAATGTGTGCACTCAACTTCCAGACTTAAACCCGTGTTTGGATTCAGCAGTCTGTAAACACTTCCTCTGCAGAGTCCCAAAACAGGCGTTTTCCGCCCATTACCGGCATATGGAAGAAACAGCAGTCAGCACAGGGAAATGTCTGCTTCTAAATCCAAAATGCAGCTATCTAACATAACGGTTGTCAATGTGTGCTCTCAACTTCCAGAGTTAAACCCGTGTGTGGATTCAGCAGTCTGCAAACACTTTCTCTGCAGAGTCCCAAAACAGGCGTTTTCAGCCCATTACCGGCATATGGAAGAAACAGCAGTAAGCCCAGGGAAATATCTGCTTCTAAATCCAAAACGCAACTATCTAACAGAACGGTTGTCAATGTGTGCACTCAACTTCCAGAGTTATACCCGTGTGTGGATTCAGCAGTCTCCAAACAATTTCTCTGCAGAGTCCCAAAACAGGCGTTTTCAGCCCATTAACGGCATATGGAAGAAACAGCAGACAGCCCAGGGAAATATCTGCTTCTAAATCGAAAACGCAGCAATCTAACAGAACGGTTGTAAATGTGTGCACTCAACTCCCAGAGTTAAACCCGTGTGTATATTCAGCAGTCTGCAAACACTTTCTGTGCAGAGTCCCAAAACAGACGTTTTCAGCCCATTACCGGCATATGGAAGAAACAGCAGTAAGCACAGGGAAATATCTGCTTCTAAATCCAAAAAGCAGCTATCTAACAGAACGGTTTTCAGTGTGTGCACTCAACTTCCAGAGTTAAACCCGTGTGTGGATTCAGCAGTCTGCAAACACTTTCTCTGCTGAGTCCCAAAACAGGCGTTTTCAGCCCATTACCGGCATATGGAAGAAACAGCAGTCAGCACAGGGAAATATCTGCTTCTAAATCCAAAATGCAGGTATTTAACAGAACGGTTGTCAATGTGTGCACTCAACTTCCAGAGTTAAAGCCGTGTGTGGATTCAGCAGTCTGCAAACCCTTTCTCTGCAGAGTCCCAAAACAGGCGTTTTCAGCCCATTACCGGCATATGGAAGAAACAGCAGTCAGCACAGGAAATATCTGCTTCTAAATGCAAAACGCAGCTATCTAACAGAACGGTTGTCAATGTGTGCACTCAACTTCCAGAGTTAAACCCGTGTGTGGATTCAGCAGTCTGCAAAGACTTTCTCTGCAGAGTCCCAAAGCAGACGTTTTCAGCCCATTATCGGCATATGGAAGAAACAGCAGTAAGCACAGGGAAATATCTGCTTCTAAATCCAAAACGCAGCTTTCTAACAGAACAGTTGTCAATGTGTGCTCTCAACTTCCACAGTTAAACCCGTGTGTGGATTCAGCAGTCTGCAAACACTTTCTCTGCAGAGTCCCAAAACAGGCGTTTTCAGCCCATTACCGGCATATGGAAGAAACAGCAGTAAGCACAGGGAAATATCTGCTTCTAAATCCAAAAGGCAGCTATCTAACAGAACGGTTGTCAATGTGTGCACTCTCCTTCCAGAGTTAAACCCGTGTGTGGATTCAGCAGTCTGCAAACACTTCCTCTGCAGAGTCCCAAAACAGGCGTTTTCCTCCCATTACCGGCATATGGAAGAAACAGCAGTCAGCACAGGGAAATATCTGCTTCTAAATCCAAAATGCAGCTATCTAACAGAACGGTTGTCCATGTGTGCACTCAACTTCCAGAGTTAAACCCGTGTGTGGATTCAGCAGTCTGCAAACACTTTCTCTGCAGAGTCCCAAACCAGGCGTTTTCAGCCCATTACCAGCATATGGAAGAAACAGCAGTCAGCACAGGGAAATATCTGCTTCTAAATCCAAAACGCAGCTATCTAACAGAACGGTTGTCAATGTGTGCACTCAACTTCCAGAGTTAAACCCGTGTGTGGATTCAGCAGTCTGCAAACACTTTCTCTGCAGAGTCCCAAAACAGGCGTTTTCAGCCCATTACCGGCATATGGAAGAAACAGCAGTAAGCACAGGGAAATATCTGCTTCTAAATCCAAAAAGCAGCTTTCTAACAGAACGGTTTTCAGTGTGTGCACTCAACTTTCAGAGTTAAGCCCGTGTCTGGATTCAGCAGTCTGCAAACACTTTCTCTGCAGAGTCCCAAAACAGGCGTTTTCAGCCCATTACTGGCATATGGAAGAAACAGCAGTCAGCACAGGGAAATATCTGCTTCTAAATCCAAAACGCAGCTTTCTAACAGAATGGTTGTCAATGTGTGCACTCAACTTCCACAGGTAAACCCGTGTTTGGATTCAGCAGTCTGCAAACACTTTCTGTGCAGAGTCCCAAAACAGGCGTTTTCAGCCCATTACCGGCATATGGAATAAACAGCAGTAAGCACAGGGAAATATCTGCTTCTAAATCCAAAACGCAGCTATCTAACAGAACGGTTGTCAATGTGTGCACTCAACTTCCAGAGTTAAACCCGTGTGTGGATTCAGCAGTCTGCAAACACTTCCTCTGCAGAGTCCCAAAACATGTGTTTTCCGCCCATTACCGGCATATGGAAGAAACAGCAGTCAGCACAGGGAAATGTCTGCTTCTAAATCCAAAAGGCGGCTATCTAACAGAAGGGTTGTCAATGTGTGCACTCAACTTCCAGAGTTAAACCCGTGTGTGGATTCAGCAGTCTGCAAACACTTTCTCTGCAGACTCCCAAAACATGCGTTTTCAGCCCATTACCGGCATATGGAAGAAACAGCAGTAAGCCCAGGGAAATATCTGCTTCTAAATCCAAAACGCAGCTATCTAACAGAACGGTTGTCAATGTGTGCACTCAACTTCCAGAGTTAAACCCGTGTGTGGATTCAGCAGTCTGCAAACACTTTCTCTGCAGAGTCCCAAAACAGGCGTTTTCAGCCCATTACCGGCATATGGAAGAAACAGCAGACAGCCCAGGGAAATATCTGCCTCTAAATCGAAAAAGCAGCTATCTAACAGAACGGTTGTAAATGTGTGCACTCAACTTCCAGAGTTAAACCCGTGTGTATATTCAGCAGTCTGCAAACACTTTCTGTGCAGAGTCCCTAAACAGGCGTTTTCAGCCCATTACCGGCATATGGAAGAAACAGCAGTAAGCACTGGGAAATATCTGCTTCTAAATCCAAAACGCAGCTATCTAACAGAACGGTTGTCAATGTGTGCACTCAACTTCCAGAGTTAAACCCGTGTGTGGATTCAGCAGTCTGCAAAGACTTTCTCTGCAGAGTCCCAAAACAGGCGTTTTCAGCCCGATACCGGCATGTGGAAGAAACAGCAGTAAGCACAGGGAAATATCTGCTTCTAAATCCAAAACGCAGCTATCTAACAGAACGGTTGTCAATGTGTGCACTCAACTTCCAGAGTTAAACCCATGTGTGGATTCAGCAGTCTGCAAAGACTTTCTCTGCAGAGTCCCAAAACAGGCGTTTTCAGCCCATTATCGGCATATGGAAGAAACAGCAGGAAGCACAGGGAAATATCTGCTTCTAAATCCAAAACGCAGCTTTCTAACAGAACGGTTGTCAATGTGTTCACTCAACTTCCACAGTTAAACCCGTGTGTGGATTCAGCAGTCTGCAAACACTTTCTCTGCAGAGTCCCAAAACAGGCGTTTTCAGCCCATTACCGGCATATGGAAGAAACAGCAGTAAGCACAGGGAAATATCTGCTTCTAAATCCAAAAGGCAGCTATCTAACAGAACGGTTGTCAATGTGTGCACTCAACTTCCAGAGTTAAACCAGTGTGTGGATTCAGCAGTCTGCAAACACTTCCTCTGCAGAGTCCCAAAACAGGCGTTTTCCGCCCATTACCGGCATATGGAAGAAACAGCAGTCAGCAGAGGGAAATATCTGCTTCTAAATCCAAAAGGCAGCTATCTAACAGAACGGTTGTCAATGTGTGCACTCAACTTCCAGAGTTAAACCCTTGTGTGGATTCAGCAGTCTGCAAACACATTCTCTGCAGAGTCCCAAAACAGGCGTTTTCAGCCCATTACCGGCATATGGAAGAAACAGCAGTAAGCACAGGGAAATATCTGCTTCTAAATCCAAAACGCAGCTATCTAACAGAACGGTTGTCAATGTGTGCACTCAACTTCCAGAGTTAAACCCGTGTGTGGATTCAGCAGTCTGCAATCACTTTCTCTGCAGAGTCCCAAGACAGGCGTTTTCAGCCCATTACCGGCATATGGAAGAAACAGCAGACAGCCCAGGGAAATATCTGCTTCTAAATCGAAAAAGCAGCTATCTAACAGAACGGTTGTAAATGTGTGCACTCAACTTCCAGAGTTAAACCCGTGTGTATATTCAGCAGTCTGCAAACACTTTCTGTACAGAGTCCCAAAACAGGCGTTTTCAGCCCATTACCGGCATATGGAAGAAACAGCAGTAAGCACTGGGAAATATCTGCTTCTAAATCCAAAACGCAGCTATCTAACAGAACGGTTGTCAATGTGTGCACTCAACTTCCAGAGTTAAACCCGTGTGTGGATTCAGCAGTCTGCAAAGACTTTCTCTGCAGAGTCCCAAAACAGGCGTTTTCAGCCCGATACCGGCATGTGGAAGAAACAGCAGTAAGCATAGGGAAATATCTGCTTCTAAATCCAAAACGCAGCTATCTAACAGAACGGTTGTCAATGTGTGCACTCAACTTCCAGAGTTAAACCCGTGTGTGGATTCAGCAGTCTGCAAAGACTTTCTCTGCAGAGTCCCAAAACAGGCGTTTTCAACCCATTGTCTGCATATGGAAGAAACAGCAGGAAGCACAGGGAAATATCTGCTTCTAAATCCAAAACGCAGCTTTCTAACAGAACGGTTGTCAATGTGTGCACTCAACTTCCAGAGTTAAACCCGTGTGTGGATTCAGCAGTCTGCAAACACTTTCTCTGCAGAGTCCCAAAACAGGCGTTTTCAGCCCATTACCGGCATATGGAAGAAACAGCAGTAAGCACAGGGAAATATATGCTTCTAAATCCAAAAGGCAGCTATCTAACAGAACGGTTGTCAATGTGTGCACTCAACTTCCAGAGTTAAACCCGTGTGTGGATTCAGCAGTCTGCAAACACTTCCTCTGCAGAGTCCCAAAACAGGCGTTTTCCGCCCATTACCGGCATATGGAAGAAACAGCAGTCAGCACAGGGAAATATCTGCTTCTAAATCCAAAACGCAGCTATCTAACAGAACGGTTGTCAATGTGTGCACTCAACTTCCAGAGTTAAACCCGTGTGTGGATTCAGCAGTCTGCAAACACATTCTCTGCAGAGTCCCAAAACAGGCGTTTTCAGCCCATTACCGGCATATGGAAGAAACAGCAGTAAGCACAGGGAAATATCTGCTTCTAAATCCAAAACGCAGCTTTCTAACAGAAGAGTTGTCAATGTGTGCACTCAACTTCCACAGTTAAACCCGTGTGTGGATTCAGCAGTCTGCAAACACTTTCTCTGCAGAGTCCCAAAACAGGCGTTTTCAGCCCATTACCGGCATATGGAAGAAACAGCAGTAAGCACAGGGAAATATCTGCTTATAAATCCAAAAGGCAGCTATCTAACAGAACGGTTGTCAATGTGTGCACTCTCCTTCCAGAGTTAAACCCGTGTGTGGATTCAGCAGTCTGCAAACACTTCCTCTGCAGAGTCCCAAAACAGGCGTTTTCCTCCCATTACCGGCATATGGAAGAAACAGCAGTCAGCACAGGGAAATATCTGCTTCTAAATCCAAAATGCAGCTATCTAACAGAACGGTTGTCAATGTGTGCACTCAACTTCCAGAGTTAAACCCGTGTGTGGATTCAGCAGTCTGCAAACACTTTCTCTGCAGAGTCCCAAACCAGGCGTTTTCAGCCCATTACCGGCCTATGGAAGAAACAGCAGTCAGCACAGGGAAATATCTGCTTCTAAATCCAAAACGCAGCTATCTAACAGAACGGTTGTCAATGTGTGCACTCAACTTCCAGAGTTAAACCCGTGTGTGGATTCAGCAGTCTGTAAACACTTTCTCTGCAGAGTCCCAAAACAGGCGTTTTCAGCCCATTACCGGCATATGGAATAAACAGCAGTCAGCACAGGGAAATATCTGCTTCTAAATCCAAAACGCAGCTTTCTAACAGAATGGTTGTCAATGTGTGCACTCAACTTCCACAGGTAAACCCATGTGTGGATTCAGCAGTCTGCAAACACTTTCTGTGCAGAGTCCCAAAACAGGCGTTTTCAGCCCATTACCGGCATATGGAAGAAACAGCAGTAAGCACAGGGAAATATCTGCTTCTAAATCCAAAACGCAGCTATCTAACAGAACGGTTGTCAATGTGTGCACTCAACTTCAAGAGTTAAACCCGTGTGTGGATTCAGCAGTCTGCAAACACTTCCTCTGCAGAGTCCCAAAACAGGTGTTTTCCGCCCATTACCGGCATATGGAAGAAACAGCAGTCAGCACAGGGAAATGTCTGCTTCTAAATCCAAAAGGCGGCTATCTAACAGAAGGGTTGTCAATGTGTGCACTCAACTTCCAGATTTAAACCCGTGTGTGGATTCAGCAGTCTGCAAACACTTTCTCTGCAGAGTCCCAAAACAGGCGTTTTCAGCCCATTACCGGCATATGGAAGAAACAGCAGTAAGCCCAGGGAAATATCTGCTTCTAAATCCAAAACGCAGCTATCTAACAGAACGGTTGTCAATGTGTGCACTCAACTTCCAGAGTTAAACCCGTGTGTGGATTCAGCAGTCTGCAAACACTGTCTCTGCAGAGTCCCAAAACTGGCGTTTTCAGCCCATTACCGGCATATGGAAGAAACAGCAGACAGCCCAGGGAAATATCTGCTTCTAAATCAAAAAAGCAGCTATCTAACAGAACGGTTGTAAATGTGTGCACTCAACTTCCAGAGTTAAACCCGTGTGTATATTCAGCAGTCTGCAAACACTTTCTGTGCAGAGTCCCTAAACAGGCGTTTTCAGCCCATTACCGGCATATGGAAGAAACAGCAGTAAGCACAGGGAAATATCTGCTTCTAAATCCAAAACGCAGCTATCTAACAGAACGGTTGTCAATGTGTGCACTCAACTTCCAGAGTTAAACCCGTGTGTGGATTCAGCAGTCTGCAAAGACTTTCTCTGCAGAGTCCCAAAACAGGCGTTTTCAGCCCATTATCGGCATATGGAAGAAACAGCAGGAAGCACAGGGAAATATCTGCTTCTAAATCCAAAACGCAGCTTTCTAACAGAACGGTTGTCAATGTGTGCACTCAACTTCCAGAGTTAAACCCGTGTGTGGATTCAGCAGTCTGCAAACACTTTCTCTGCAGAGTCCCAAAACAGGCGTTTTCAGCCCATTACCGGCATATGGAAGAAACAGCACTAAGCACAGGGAAATATCTGCTTCTAAATCGAAAAAGCAGCTATCTAACAGAACGGTTGTCAATGTGTGCACTCAACTTCCAGAGTTAAACCAGTGTGTGGATTCAGCAGTCTGCAAACACTTCCTCTGCAGAGTCCCAAAACAGGCGTTTTCCGCCCATTACCGGCATATGGAAGAAACAGCAGTCAGCACAGGGAAATATCTGCTTCTAAATAAAAAAGGCGGCTATCTAACAGAACGGTTGTCAATGTGTGCACTCAACTTCCAGAGTTAAACCCTTGTGTGGATTCAGCAGTCTGCAAACACATTCTCTGCAGAGTCCCAAAACAGGCGTTTTCAGCCCATTACCGGCATATGGAAGAAACAGCAGTAAGCACAGGGAAATATCTGCTTCTAAATCCAAAACGCAGCTATCTAACAGAACGGTTGTCAATGTGTGCACTCAACTTCCAGAGTTAAACCCGTGTGTGGATTCAGCAGTCTGCAATCACTTTCTCTGCAGAGTCCCAAAACAGGCGTTTTCAGCCCATTACCGGCATATGGAAGAAACAGCAGACAGCCCAGGGAAATATCTGCTTCTAAATCGAAAACGCAGCTATCTAACAGAACGGTTGTAAATGTGTGCACTCAACTTCCAGAGTTAAACCCGTGTGTATATTCAGCAGTCTGCAAACACTTTCTGTACAGAGTCCCAAAACAGGCGTTTTCAGCCCATTACCGGCATATGGAAGAAACAGCAGTAAGCACAGGGAAATATCTGCTTCTAAATCCAAAACGCAGCTATCTAACAGAACGGTTGTCAATGTGTGCACTCAACTTCCAGAGTTAAACCCTTGTGTGGATTCAGCAGTCTGCAAACACTTTCTCTGCAGAGTCCCAAAACAGGCGTTTTCAGCCCGATACCGGCATGTGTAAGAAACAGCAGTAAGCATAGGGAAATATCTGCTTCTAAATCCAAAACGCAGCTATCTAACAGAACGGTTGTCAATGTGTGCACTCAACTTCCAGAGTTAAACCCGTGTGTGGATTCAGCAGTCTGCAAAGACTTTCTCTGCAGAGTCCCAAAACAGGCGTTTTCAGCCCATTGTCTGCATATGGAAGAAACACAGTCAGCACAGGGAAATATCTGCTTCTAAATCCAAAACGCAGCTATCTAACAGAACGGTTGTCAATGTGTGCACTCAACTTCCAGAGTTAAACCCGTGTGTGGATTCAGCAGTCTGCACACACGTTCTCTGCAGAGTCCCAAAACAGGTGTTTTCAGCCCATTACCGGCATATGGAAGAAACAGCAGTAAGCACAGGAAATATCTGCTTCTAAATCCAAAACTCAGCTTTCTAACAGAACGGTTTTCAATGTGTGCACTCAACTTCCAGAGTTAAACCCGTGTGTGGATTCAGCAGTCTGCAAACACTTTCTCTGCAGATTCCCAAAACAGGCGTTTTCAGCCCATTACCGGCATATGGAAGAAACAGCAGTCAGCACAGGAAATATCTGCTTCTAAATCCAAAACGCAGCTATCTAACAGAACGGTTGTCAATGTGTGCACTCAACTTCCAGAGTTAAACCCGTGTGTGGATTCAGCAGTCTGAAAACACTTTCTCTGCAGAGTCCCAAAACAGTCGTTTTCAGCCCATTACCGGCATATGGAAGAAACAGCAGTCAGCACAGTAAATATCTGCTTCTAAATCCAAAACGCAGCTATCTAACAGAACGGTTGTGAATGTGTGCACTCAACTTCCAGAGTTAAACCCGTGTGTGGATTCAGCAGTCTGCAAAGACTTTCTCTTCAGTGTCCCAAAACAGGAGATTTCAGCCCATTATCGGCATACGGAAGAAACAGCAGTAAGCACAGGGAAATATCTGCTTCTAAATCCAAAACGCAGCTTTCTAACAGAACGGTTGTCAATGTGTGCACTCAACTTCCAGAGTTAAACCCGTGTGTGGATTCAGCAGTCTGCAAACACTTTCTCTGCAGAGTCCCAAAACAGGCGTTTTCAGCCCATTACCGGCATATGGAAGAAACAGCAGTAAGCACAGGGAAATATCTGCTTCTAAATCCAAAAGGCAGCTATCTAACAGAACGGTTGTCAATGTGTGCACTCTCCTTCCAGAGTTAAACCCGTGTGTGGATTCAGCAGTCTGCAAACACTTCCTCTGCAGAGTCCCAAAACAGGCGTTTACCTCCCATTACCGGCATATGGAAGAAACAGCAGTCTGCACAGGGAAATATCTGCTTCTAAATCCAAAATGCAGCTATCTAACAGAACGGTTGTCAATGTGTGCACTCAACTTCCAGAGTTAAACCCGTGTGTGGATTCAGCAGTCTGCAAACACTTTCTCTGCAGAGTCCCAAAACAGGCGTTTTCAGCCCATTACCGGCATATGGAAGAAACAGCAGTCAGCACAGGGAAATATCTGCTTCTAAATCCAAAACGCAGCTATCTAACAGAACGGTTGTCAATGTGTGCACTGAACTTCCAGAGTTAAACCCGTGTGTGGATTCAGCAGTCTGCAAACACTTTCTCTGCAGAGTCCCAAAACAGACGTTTTCAGCCCATTACCGGCATATGGAAGAAACAGCAGTAAGCACAGGGAAATATCTGCTTCTAAATCCAAAAAGCAGCTTTCTAACAGAACGGTTTTCAGTGTGTGCACTCAACTTCCAGAGTTAAACCCGTGTGTGGATTCAGCAGTCTGCAAACACTTTCTCTGCAGAGTCCCAAAACAGGCGTTTTCAGCCCATTACCGGCATATGGAAGAAACAGCAGTCAGCACAGGGAAATATCTGCTTCTAAATCCAAAACGCAGCTTTCTAACAGAACGGTTGTCAATGTGTGCACTCAACTTCCACAGTTAAACCCGTGTGTGGATTCAGCAGTCTGCAAACACTTTCTCTGCAGAGTCCCAAAACAGGCGTTTTCAGCCCATTACCGGCATATGGAAGAAACAGCAGTAAGCACAGGGAAATATCTGCTTCTAAATCCAAAAGGCAGCTATCTAACAGAACGGTTGTCAATGTGTGCACTCAACTTCCAGACTTAAACCCGTGTTTGGATTCAGCAGTCTGCAAACACTTCCTCTGCAGAGTCCCAAAACAGGCGTTTTCCGCCCATTACCGGCATATGGAAGAAACAGCAGTCAGCACAGGGAAATGTCTGCTTCTAAATCCAAAATGCAGCTATCTAACAGAACGGTTGTCAATGTGTGCTCTCAACTTCCAGAGTTAAACCCGTGTGTGGATTCAGCAGTCTGCAAACACTTTCTCTGCAGAGTCCCAAAACAGGCGTTTTCAGCCCATTACCGGCATATGGAAGAAACAGCAGTAAGCCCAGTGAAATATCTGCTTCTAAATCCAAAACGCAGCTATCTAACAGAACGGTTGTCAATGTGTGCACTCAACTTCCAGAGTTAAACCGGTGTGGATTCAGCAGTCTGCAAACAATTTCTCTGCAGAGTCCCAAAACAGGCGTTTTCAGCCCATTAACGGCATATGGAAGAAACTGCAGATAGCCCAGGGAAATATCTGCTTCTAAATCGAAAACGCAGCTATCTAACAGAACGGTTGTAAATGTGTGCACTCAACTTCCAGAGTTAAACCCGTGTGTATATTCAGCAGTCTGCAAACACTTTCTGTGCAGAGTCCCAAAACAGACGTTTTCAGCCCATTACCGGCATATGGAAGAAACAGCAGTCAGCACAGGGAAATATCTGCTTCTAAATAAAAAAGGCGGCTATCTAACAGAACGGTTGTCAATGTGTGCACTCAACTTCCAGAGTTAAACCCTTGTGTGGATTCAGCAGTCTGCAAACACATTCTCTGCAGAGTCCCAAAACAGGCGTTTTCAGCCCATTACCGGCATATGGAAGAAACAGCAGTAAGCACAGGGAAATATCTGCTTCTAAATCCAAAACGCAGCTATCTAACAGAACGGTTGTCAATGTGTGCACTCAACTTCCAGAGTTAAACCCGTGTGTGGATTCAGCAGTCTGCAATCACTTTCTCTGCAGAGTCCCAAAACAGGCGTTTTCAGCCCATTACCGGCATATGGAAGAAACAGCAGACAGCCCAGGGAAATATCTGCTTCTAAATCGAAAAAGCAGCTATCTAACAGAACGGTTGTAAATGTGTGCACTCAACTTCCAGAGTTAAACCCGTGTGTATATTCAGCAGTCTGCAAACACTTTCTGTACAGAGTCCCAAAACAGGCGTTTTCAGCCCATTACCGGCATATGGAAGAAACAGCAGTAAGCACAGGGAAATATCTGCTTCTAAATCCAAAACGCAGCTATCTAACAGAACGGTTGTCAATGTGTGCACTCAACTTCCAGAGTTAAACCCTTGTGTGGATTCAGCAGTCTGCAAACACTTTCTCTGCAGAGTCCCAAAACAGGCGTTTTCAGCCCGATACCGGCATGTGTAAGAAACAGCAGTAAGCATAGGGAAATATCTGCTTCAAAATCCAAAACGCAGCTATCTAACAGAACGGTTGTCAATGTGTGCACTCAACTTCCAGAGTTAAACCCGTGTGTGGATTCAGCAGTCTGCAAAGACTTTCTCTGCAGAGTCCCAAAACAGGCGTTTTCAGCCCATTGTCTGCATATGGAAGAAACACAGTCAGCACAGGGAAATATCTGCTTCTAAATCCAAAACGCAGCTATCTAACAGAACGGTTGTCAATGTGTGCACTCAACTTCCAGAGTTAAACCCGTGTGTGGATTCAGCAGTCTGCACACACGTTCTCTGCAGAGTCCCAAAACAGGTGTTTTCAGCCCATTACCGGCATATGGAAGAAACAGCAGTAAGCACAGGAAATATCTGCTTCTAAATCCAAAACTCAGCTTTCTAACAGAACGGTTTTCAATGTGTGCACTCAACTTCCAGAGTTAAACCCGTGTGTGGATTCAGCAGTCTGCAAACACTTTCTCTGCAGATTCCCAAAACAGGCGTTTTCAGCCCATTACCGGCATATGGAAGAAACAGCAGTCAGCACAGGAAATATCTGCTTCTAAATCCAAAACGCAGCTATCTAACAGAACGGTTGTCAATGTGTGCACTCAACTTCCAGAGTTAAACCCGTGTGTGGATTCAGCAGTCTGCAAACACTTTCTCTGCAGAGTCCCAAAACAGTCGTTTTCAGCCCATTACCGGCATATGGAAGAAACAGCAGTCAGCACAGTAAATATCTGCTTCTAAATCCAAAACGCAGCTATCTAACAGAACGGTTGTGAATGTGTGCACTCAACTTCCAGAGTTAAACCCGTGTGTGGATTCAGCAGTCTGCAAAGACTTTCTCTTCAGTGTCCCAAAACAGGAGATTTCAGCCCATTATCGGCATACGGAAGAAACAGCAGTAAGCACAGGGAAATATCTGCTTCTAAATCCAAAACGCAGCTTTCTAACAGAACGGTTGTCAATGTGTGCACTCAACTTCCAGAGTTAAACCCGTGTGTGGATTCAGCAGTGTGCAAACACTTTCTCTGCAGAGTCCCAAAACAGGCGTTTTCAGCCCATTACCGGCATATGGAAGAAACAGCAGTAAGCACAGGGAAATATCTGCTTCTAAATCCAAAAGGCAGCTATCTAACAGAACGGTTGTCAATGTGTGCACTCTCCTTCCAGAGTTAAACCCGTGTGTGGATTCAGCAGTCTGCAAACACTTCCTCTGCAGAGTCCCAAAACAGGCGTTTACCTCCCATTACCGGCATATGGAAGAAACAGCAGTCAGCACAGGGAAATATCTGCTTCTAAATCCAAAATGCAGCTATCTAACAGAACGGTTGTCAATGTGTGCACTCAACTTCCAGAGTTAAACCCGTGTGTGGATTCAGCAGTCTGCAAACACTTTCTCTGCAGAGTCCCAAAACAGGCGTTTTCAGCCCATTACCGGCATATGGAAGAAACAGCAGTCAGCACAGGGAAATATCTGCTTCTAAATCCAAAACGCAGCTATCTAACAGAACGGTTGTCAATGTGTGCACTGAACTTCCAGAGTTAAACCCGTGTGTGGATTCAGCAGTCTGCAAACACTTTCTCTGCAGAGTCCCAAAACAGGCGTTTTCAGCCCTTTACCGGCATATGGAAGAAACAGCAGTAAGCACAGGGAAATATCTGCTTCTAAATCCAAAAAGCAGCTTTCTAACAGAACGGTTTTCAGTGTGTGCACTCAACTTCCAGAGTTAAACCCGTGTGTGGATTCAGCAGTCTGCAAACACTTTCTCTGCAGAGTCCCAAAACAGGCGTTTTCAGCCCATTACCGGCATATGGAAGAAACAGCAGTCAGCACAGGGAAATATCTGCTTCTAAATCCAAAACGCAGCTTTCTAACAGAACGGTTGTCAATGTGTGCACTCAACTTCCACAGTTAAACCCGTGTGTGGATTCAGCAGTCTGCAAACACTTTCTCTGCAGAGTCCCAAAACAGGCGTTTTCAGCCCATTACCGGCATATGGAAGAAACAGCAGTAAGCACAGGGAAATATCTGCTTCTAAATCCAAAAGGCAGCTATCTAACAGAACGGTTGTCAATGTGTGCACTCAACTTCCAGACTTAAACCCGTGTTTGGATTCAGCAGTCTGCAAACACTTCCTCTGCAGAGTCCCAAAACAGGCGTTTTCCGCCCATTACCGGCATATGGAAGAAACAGCAGTCAGCACAGGGAAATGTCTGCTTCTAAATCCAAAATGCAGCTATCTAACAGAACGGTTGTCAATGTGTGCTCTCAACTTCCAGAGTTAAACCCGTGTGTGGATTCAGCAGTCTGCAAACACTTTCTCTGCAGAGTCCCAAAACAGGCGTTTTCAGCCCATTACCGGCATATGGAAGAAACAGCAGTAAGCCCAGTGAAATATCTGCTTCTAAATCCAAAACGCAGCTATCTAACAGAACGGTTGTCAATGTGTGCACTCAACTTCCAGAGTTAAACCCGTGTGTGGATTCAGCAGTCTGCAAACAATTTCTCTGCAGAGTCCCAAAACAGGCGTTTTCAGCCCATTAACGGCATATGGAAGAAACTGCAGATAGCCCAGGGAAATATCTGCTTCTAAATCGAAAACGCAGCTATCTAACAGAACGGTTGTAAATGTGTGCACTCAACTTCCAGAGTTAAACCCGTGTGTATATTCAGCAGTCTGCAAACACTTTCTGTGCAGAGTCCCAAAACAGACGTTTTCAGCCCATTACCGGCATATGGAAGAAACAGCAGTAAGCACAGGGAAATATCTGCTTCTAAATCCAAAAAGCAGCTTTCTAACAGAACGGTTTTCAGTGTGTGCACTCAACTTCCAGAGTTAAACCCGTGTGTGGATTCAGCAGTCTGCAAACACTTTCTCTGCTGAGTCCCAAAACAGGCGTTTTCAGCCCATTACCGGCATATGGAAGAAACAGCAGTCAGCACAGGGAAATATCTGCTTCTAAATCCAAAATGCAGGTATTTAACAGAACGGTTGTCAATGTGTGCACTCAACTTCCAGAGTTAAAGCCGTGTGTGGATTCAGCAGTCTGCAAACCCTTTCTCTGCAGAGTCCCAAAACAGGCGTTTTCAGCCCATTACCGGCATATGGAAGAAACAGCAGTCAGCACAGGAAATATCTGCTTCTAAATGCAAAACGCAGCTATCTAACAGAACGGTTGTCAATGTGTGCACTCAACTTCCAGAGTTAAAACCGTGTGTGGATTCAGCAGTCTGCAAAGACTTTCTCTGCAGAGTCCCAAAGCAGACGTTTTCAGCCCATTATCGCCATATGGAAGAAACAGCAGTAAGCACAGGGAAATATCTGCTTCTAAATCCAAAACGCAGCTTTCTAACAGAACAGTTGTCAATGTGTGCACTCAACTTCCACAGTTAAACCCGTGTGTGGATTCAGCAGTCTGCAAACACTTTCTCTGCAGAGTCCCAAAACAGGCGTTTTCAGCCCATTACCGGCATATGGAAGAAACAGCAGTAAGCACAGGGAAATATCTGCTTCTAAATCCAAAAGGCAGCTATCTAACAGAACGGTTGTCAATGTGTGCACTCTCCTTCCAGAGTTAAACCCGTGTGAGGATTCAGCAGTCTGCAAACACTTCCTCTGCAGAGTCCCAAAACAGGCGTTTTCCTCCCATTACCGGCATATGGAAGAAACAGCAGTCAGCACAGGGAAATATCTGCTTCTAAATCCAAAATGCAGCTATCTAACAGAACGGTTGTCAATGTGTGCACTCAACTTCCAGAGTTAAACCCGTGTGTGGATTCAGCAGTCTGCAAACACTTTCTCTGCAGAGTACCAAACCAGGCGTTTTCAGCCCATTACCGGCATATGGAAGAAACAGCAGTCAGCACAGGGAAATATCTGCTTCTAAATCCAAAACGCAGCTATCTAACAGAACGGTTGTCAATGTGTGCACTCAACTTCCAGAGTTAAACCCGTGTGTGGATTCAGCAGTCTGCAAACACTTTCTCTGCAGAGTCCCAAAACAGGCGTTTTCAGCCCATTACCGGCATATGGAAGAAACAGCAGTCAGCACAGGGAAATATCTGCTTCTAAATCCAAAACGCAGCTATCTAACAGAACGGTTGTCAATGTGTGCACTGAACTTCCAGAGTTAAACCCGTGTGTGGATTCAGCAGTCTGCAAACACTTTCTCTGCAGAGTCCCAAAACAGGCGTTTTCAGCCCATTACCGGCATATGGAAGAAACAGCAGTAAGCACAGGGAAATATCTGCTTCTAAATCCAAAAAGCAGCTTTCTAACAGAACGGTTTTCAGTGTGTGCACTCAACTTCCAGAGTTAAACCCGTGTGTGGATTCAGCAGTCTGCAAACACTTTCTCTGCAGAGTCCCAAAACAGGCGTTTTCAGCCCATTACCGGCATATGGAAGAAACAGCAGTCAGCACAGGGAAATATCTGCTTCTAAATCCAAAACGCAGCTTTCTAACAGAACGGTTGTCAATGTGAGCACTCAACTTCCACAGTTAAACCCGTGTGTGGATTCAGCAGTCTGCAAACACTTTCTCTGCAGAGTCCCAAAACAGGCGTTTTCAGCCCATTACCGGCATATGGAAGAAACAGCAGTAAGCACCGGGAAATATCTGCTTCTAAATCCAAAAGGCAGCTATCTAACAGAACGGTTGTCAATGTGTGCACTCAACTTCCAGACTTAAACCCGTGTTTGGATTCAGCAGTCTGCAAACACTTCCTCTGCAGAGTCCCAAAACAGGCGTTTTCCGCCCATTACCGGCATATGGAAGAAACAGCAGTCAGCACAGGGAAATGTCTGCTTCTAAATCCAAAATGCAGCTATCTAACATAACGGTTGTCAATGTGTGCTCTCAACTTCCAGAGTTAAACCCGTGTGTGGATTCAGCAGTCTGCAAACACTTTCTCTGCAGAGTCCCAAAACAGGCGTTTTCAGCCCATTACCGGCATATGGAAGAAACAGCAGTAAGCCCAGGGAAATATCTGCTTCTAAATCCAAAACGCAACTATCTAACAGAACGGTTGTCAATGTGTGCACTCAACTTCCAGAGTTAAACCCGTGTGTGGATTCAGCAGTCTGCAAACAATTTCTCTGCAGAGTCCCAAAACAGGCGTTTTCAGCCCATTAACGGCATATGGAAGAAACAGCAGACAGCCCAGGGAAATATCTGCTTCTAAATCGAAAACGCAGCTATCTAACAGAACGGTTGTAAATGTGTGCACTCAACTTCCAGAGTTAAACCCGTGTGTATATTCAGCAGTCTGCAAACACTTTCTGTGCAGAGTCCCAAAACAGGCGTTTTCAGCCCATTACCGGCATATGGAAGAAACAGCAGTAAGCACCGGGAAATATCTGCTTCTAAATCCAAAAGGCAGCTATCTAACAGAACGGTTGTCAATGTGTGCACTCAACTTCCAGACTTAAACCCGTGTTTGTATTCAGCAGTCTGCAAACACTTCCTCTGCAGAGTCCCAAAACAGGCGTTTTCCGCCCATTACCGGCATATGGAAGAAACAGCAGTCAGCACAGGGAAATGTCTGCTTCTAAATCCAAAATGCAGCTATCTAACATAACGGTTGTCAATGTGTGCTCTCAACTTCCAGAGTTAAACCCGTGTGTGGATTCAGCAGTCTGCAAACACTTTCTCTGCAGAGTCCCAAAACAGGCGTTTTCAGCCCATTACCGGCATATGGAAGAAACAGCAGTAAGCCCAGGGAAATATCTGCTTCTAAATCCAAAACGCAACTATCTAACAGAACGGTTGTCAATGTGTGCACTCAACTTCCAGAGTTAAACCCGTGTGTGGATTCAGCAGTCTGCAAACAATTTCTCTGCAGAGTCCCAAAACAGGCGTTTTCAGCCCATTAACGGCATATGGAAGAAACAGCAGACAGCCCAGGGAAATATCTGCTTCTAAATCGAAAACGCAGCTATCTAACAGAACGGTTGTAAATGTGTGCACTCAACTTCCAGAGTTAAATCCGTGTGTATATTCAGCAGTCTGCAAACACTTTCTGTGCAGAGTCCCAAAACAGACGTTTTCAGCCCATTACCGGCATATGGAAGAAACAGCAGTAAGCACAGGGAAATATCTGCTTCTAAATCCAAAAAGCAGCTATCTAACAGAACGGTTTTCAGTGTGTGCACTCAACTTCCAGAGTTAAACCCGTGTGTGGATTCAGCAGTCTGCAAACACTTTCTCTGCTGAGTCCCAAAACAGGCGTTTTCAGCCCATTACCGGCATATGGAAGAAACAGCAGTCAGCACAGGGAAATATCTGCTTCTAAATCCAAAATGCAGGTATTTAACAGAACGGTTGTCAATGTGTGCACTCAACTTCCAGAGTTAAAGCCGTGTGTGGATTCAGCAGTCTGCAAACCCTTTCTCTGCAGAGTCCCAAAACAGGCGTTTTCAGCCCATTACCGGCATATGGAAGAAACAGCAGTCAGCACAGGAAATATCTGCTTCTAAATGCAAAACGCAGCTATCTAACAGAACGGTTGTCAATGTGTGCACTCAACTTCCAGAGTTAAACCCGTGTGTGGATTCAGCAGTCTGCAAAGACTTTCTCTGCAGAGTCCCAAAGCAGACGTTTTCAGCCCATTATCGGCATATGGAAGAAACAGCAGTAAGCACAGGGAAATATCTGCTTCTAAATCCAAAACGCAGCTTTCTAACAGAACAGTTGTCAATGTGTGCACTCAACTTCCACAGTTAAACCCGTGTGTGGATTCAGCAGTCTGCAAACACTTTCTCTGCAGAGTCCCAAAACAGGCGTTTTCAGCCCATTACCGGCATGTGGAAGAAACAGCAGTAAGCACAGGGAAATATCTGCTTCTAAATCCAAAAGGCAGCTATCTAACAGAACGGTTGTCAATGTGTGCACTCTCCTTCCAGAGTTAAACCCGTGTGTGGATTCAGCAGTCTGCAAACACTTCCTCTGCAGAGTCCCAAAACAGGCGTTTTCCTCCCATTACCGGCATATGGAAGAAACAGCAGTCAGCACAGGGAAATATCTGCTTCTAAATCCAAAATGCAGCTATCTAACAGAACGGTTGTCAATGTGTGCACTCAACTTCCAGAGTTAAACCCGTGTGTGGATTCAGCAGTCTGCAAACACTTTCTCTGCAGAGTCCCAAACCAGGCGTTTTCCCCCCATTACCGGCATATGGAAGGAACAGCAGTCAGCACAGGGAAATATCTGCTTCTAAATCCAAAACGCAGCTATCTAACAGAACGGTTGTCAATGTGTGCACTCAACTTGCAGAGTTAAACCCGTGTGTGGATTCAGCAGTCTGCAAACACTTTCTCTGCAGAGTCCCAAACCAGGCGTTTTCAGCCCATTACCGGCATATGGAAGAAACAACAGTAAGCACAGGGAAATATCTGCTTCTAAATCCAAAAAGCAGCTTTCTAACAGAACGGTTTTCAGTGTGTGCACTCAACTTCCAGAGTTAAGCCCGTGTCTGGATTCAGCAGTCTGCAAACACTTTCTCTGCAGAGTCCCAAAACAGGCGTTTTCAGCCCATTACTGGCATATGGAAGAAACAGCAGTCAGCACAGGGAAATATCTGCTTCTAAATCCAAAACGCAGCTTTCTAACAGAATGGTTGTCAATGTGTGCACTCAACTTCCACAGGTAAACCCGTGTGTGGATTCAGCAGTCTGCAAACACTTTCTGTGCAGAGTCCCAAAACAGGCGTTTTCAGCCCATTACCGGCATATGGAAGAAACAGCAGTAAGCACAGGGAAATATCTGCTTCTAAATCCAAAACGCAGCTATCTAACAGAACGGTTGTCAATGTGTGCACTCAACTTCCAGAGTTAAACCCGTGTGTGGATTCAGCAGTCTGCAAACAGTTCCTCTGCAGAGTCCCAAAACAGGTGTTTTCCGCCCATTACCGGCATATGGAAGAAACAGCAGTCAGCACAGGGAAATGTCTGCTTCTAAATCCAAAAGGCGGCTATCTAACAGAAGGGTTGTCAATGTGTGCACTCAACTTCCAGAGTTAAACCCGTGTGTGGATTCAGCAGTCTGCAAACACTTTCTCTGCAGACTCCCAAAACATGCGTTTTCAGCCCATTACCGGCATATGGAAGAAACAGCAGTAAGCCCAGGGAAATATCTGCTTCTAAATCCAAAACGCAGCTATCTAACAGAACGGTTGTCAATGTGTGCACTCAACTTCCAGAGTTAAACCCGTGTGTGGATTCAGCAGTCTGCAAACACTTTCTCTGCAGAGTCCCAAAACAGGCGTTTTCAGCCCATTACCGGCATATGGAAGAAACAGCAGACAGCCCAGGGAAATATCTGCTTCTAAATCGAAAAAGCAGCTATCTAACAGAACGGTTGTCAATGTGTGCACTCAACTTCCAGAGTTAAACCCGTGTGTATATTCAGCAGTCTGCAAACACTTTCTGTGCAGAGTCCCTAAACAGGCGTTTTCAGCCCATTACCGGCATATGGAAGAAACAGCAGTAAGCACAGGGAAATATCTGCTTCTAAATCCAAAACGTAGCTATCTAACAGAACGGTTGTCAATGTGTGCACTCAACTTCCAGAGTTAAACCCGTGTGTGGATTCAGCAGTCTGAAATGACTTTCTCTGCAGAGTCCCAAAACAGGCGTTTTCAGCCCGATACCGGCATGTGGAAGAAACAGCAGTAAGCACAGGGAAATATCTGCTTCTAAATCCAAAACGCAGCTATCTAACAGAACGGTTGTCAATGTGTGCACTCAACTTCCAGAGTTAAACCCGTGTGTGGATTCAGCAGTCTGCAAAGACTTTCTCTGCAGAGTCCCAAAACAGGCGATTTCAGCCCATTATCGGCATATGGAAGAAACAGCAGGAAGCACAGGGAAATATCTGCTTCTAAATCCAAAACGCAGCTTTCTAACAGAACGGTTGTCAATGTGTGCACTCAACTTCCACAGTTAAACCCGTGTGTGGATTCAGCAGTCTGCAAACACTTTCTCTGCAGAGTCCCAAAACAGGCGTTTTCAGCCCATTACCGGCATATGGAAGAAACAGCACTAAGCACAGGGAAATATCTGCTTCTAAATCCAAAAGGCAGCTATCTAACAGAACGGTTGTCAATGTGTGCACTCAACTTCCAGAGTTAAACCAGTGTGTGGATTCAGCAGTCTGCAAACACTTCCTCTGCAGAGTCCCAAAACAGGCGTTTTCCGCCCATTACCGGCATATGGAAGAAACAGCAGTCAGCACAGGGAAATATCTGCTTCTAAATAAAAAAGGCGGCTATCTAACAGAACGGTTGTCAATGTGTGCACTCAACTTCCAGAGTTAAACCCTTGTGTGGATTCAGCAGTCTGCAAACACATTCTCTGCAGAGTCCCAAAACAGGCGTTTTCAGCCCATTACCGGCATATGGAAGAAACAGCAGTAAGCACAGGGAAATATCTGCTTCTAAATCCAAAAGGCAGCTATCTAACAGAACGGTTGTCAATGTGTGCACTCTCCTTCCAGAGATAAACCCGTGTGAGGATTCAGCAGTCTGCAAACACTTCCTCTGCAGAGTCCCAAAACAGGCGTTTTCCTCCCATTACCGGCATATGGAAGAAACAGCAGTCAGCACAGGGAAATATCTGCTTCTAAATCCAAAATGCAGCTATCTAACAGAACGGTTGTCAATGTGTGCACTCAACTTCCAGAGTTAAACCCGTGTGTGGATTCAGCAGTCTGCAAACACTTTCTCTGCAGAGTCCCAAACCAGGCGTTTTCAGCCCATTACCGGCATATGGAAGAAACAGCAGTCAGCACAGGGAAATATCTGCTTCTAAATCCAAAACGCAGCTATCTAACAGAACGGTTGTCAATGTGTGCACTCAACTTCCAGAGTTAAACCCGTGTGTGGATTCAGCAGTCTGCAAACACTTTCTCTGCAGAGTCCCAAAACAGGCGTTTTCAGCCCATTACCGGCATATGGAAGAAACAGCAGTCAGCACAGGGAAATATCTGCTTCTAAATCCAAAACGCAGCTATCTAACAGAACGGTTGTCAATGTGTGCACTGAACTTCCAGAGTTAAACCCGTGTGTGGATTCAGCAGTCTACAAACACTTTCTCTGCAGAGTCCCAAAACAGGCGTTTTCAGCCCATTACCGGCATATGGAAGAAACAGCAGTAAGCACAGGGAAATATCTGCTTCTAAATCCAAAAAGCAGCTTTCTAACAGAACGGTTTTCAGTGTGTGCACTCAACTTCCAGAGTTAAACCCGTGTGTGGATTCAGCAGTCTGCAAACACTTTCTCTGCAGAGTCCCAAAACAGGCGTTTTCAGCCCATTACCGGCATATGGAAGAAACAGCAGTCAGCACAGGGAAATATCTGCTTCTAAATCCAAAACGCAGCTTTCTAACAGAACGGTTGTCAATGTGAGCACTCAACTTCCACAGTTAAACCCGTGTGTGGATTCAGCAGTCTGCAAACACTTTCTCTGCAGAGTCCCAAAACAGGCGTTTTCAGCCCATTACCGGCATATGGAAGAAACAGCAGTAAGCACCGGGAAATATCTGCTTCTAAATCCAAAAGGCAGCTATCTAACAGAACGGTTGTCAATGTGTGCACTCAACTTCCAGACTTAAACCCGTGTTTGGATTCAGCAGTCTGCAAACACTTCCTCTGCAGAGTCCCAAAACAGGCGTTTTCCGCCCATTACCGGCATATGGAAGAAACAGCAGTCAGCACAGGGAAATGTCTGCTTCTAAATCCAAAATGCAGCTATCTAACATAATGGTTGTCAATGTGTGCTCTCAACTTCCAGAGTTAAACCCGTGTGTGGATTCAGCAGTCTGCCAACACTTTCTCTGCAGAGTCCCAAAACAGGCGTTTTCAGCCCATTACCGGCATATGGAAGAAACAGCAGTAAGCCCAGGGAAATATCTGCTTCTAAATCCAAAACGCAACTATCTAACAGAACGGTTGTCAATGTGTGCACTCAACTTCCAGAGTTAAACCCGTGTGTGGATTCAGCAGTCTGCAAACAATTTCTCTGCAGAGTCCCAAAACAGGCGTTTTCAGCCCATTAACGGCATATGGAAGAAACAGCAGACAGCCCAGGGAAATATCTGCTTCTAAATCGAAAACGCAGCTATCTAACAGAACGGTTGTAAATGTGTGCACTCAACTTCCAGAATTAAACCCGTGTGTATATTCAGCAGTCTGCAAACACTTTCTGTGCAGAGTCCCAAAACAGACGTTTTCAGCCCATTACCGGCATATGGAAGAAACAGCAGTAAGCACCGGGAAATATCTGCTTCTAAATCCAAAAAGCAGCTATCTAACAGAACGGTTTTCAGTGTGTGCACTCAACTTCCAGAGTTAAACCCGTGTGTGGATTCAGCAGTCTGCAAACACTTTCTCTGCTGAGTCCCAAAACAGGCGTTCTCAGCCCATTACCGGCATAAGGAAGAAACAGCAGTCAGCACAGGGAAATATCTGCTTCTAAATCCAAAATGCAGGTATTTAACAGAACGGTTGTCAATGTGTGCACTCAACTTCCAGAGTTAAAGCCGTGTGTGGATTCAGCAGTCTGCAAACCCTTTCTCTGCAGAGTCCCAAAACAGGCGTTTTCAGCCCATTACCGGCATATGGAAGAAACAGCAGTCAGCACAGGAAATATCTGCTTCTAAATGCATAACGCAGCTATCTAACAGAACGGTTGTCAATGTGTGCACTCAACTTCCAGAGTTAAACCCGTGTGTGGATTCAGCAGTCTGCAAAGACTTTCTCTGCAGAGTCCCAAAGCAGACGTTTTCAGCCCATTATCGGCATATGGAAGAAACAGCAGTAAGCACAGGGAAATATCTGCTTCTAAATCCAAAACGCAGCTTTCTAACAGAACAGTTGTCAATGTGTGCACTCAACTTCCACAGTTAAACCCGTGTGTGGATTCAGCAGTCTGCAAACACTTTCTCTGCAGAGTCCCAAAACAGGCGTTTTCAGCCCATTACCGGCATGTGGAAGAAACATCAGTAAGCACAGGGAAATATCTGCTTCTAAATCCAAAAGGCAGCTATCTAACAGAACGGTTGTCAATGTGTGCACTCTCCTTCCAGAGTTAAACCCGTGTGTGGATTCAGCAGTCTGCAAACACTTCCTCTGCAGAGTCCCAAAACAGGCGTTTTCCTCCCATTACCGGCATATGGAAGAAACAGCAGTCAGCACAGGGAAATATCTGCTTCTAAATCCAAAATGCAGCTATCTAACAGAACGGTTGTCAATGTGTGCACTCAACTTCCAGAGTTAAACCCGTGTGTGGATTCAGCAGTCTGCAAACACTTTCTCTGCAGAGTCCCAAACCAGCTGTTTTCAGCCCATTACCGGCATATGGAAGAAACAGCAGTCAGCACAGGGAAATATCTGCTTCTAAATCCAAAACGCAGCTATCTAACAGAACGGTTGTCAATGTGTGCACTCAACTTCCAGAGTTAAACCCGTGTGTGGATTCAGCAGTCTGCAAACACTTTCTCTGCAGAGTCCCAAAACAGGCGTTTTCAGCCCATTACCGGCATATGGAAGAAACAGCAGTAAGCACAGGGAAATATCTGCTTCTAAATCCAAAAAGCAGCTTTCTAACAGAACGGTTTTCAGTGTGTGCACTCAACTTCCAGAGTTAAGCCCGTGTCTGGATTCAGCAGTCTGCAAACACTTTCTCTGCAGAGTCCCAAAACAGGCGTTTTCAGCCCATTACTGGCATATGGAAGAAACAGCAGTCAGCACAGGGAAATATCTGCTTCTAAATCCAAAACGCAGCTTTCTAACAGAATGGTTGTCAATGTGTGCACTCAACTTCCACAGGTAAACCCGTGTGTGGATTCAGCAGTCTGCAAACACTTTCTGTGCAGAGTCCCAAAACAGGCGTTTTCAGCCCATTACCGGCATATGGAAGAAACAGCAGTAAGCACAGGGAAATATCTGCTTCTAAATCCAAAACGCAGCTATCTAACAGAACGGTTGTCAATGTGTGCACTCAACTTCCAGAGTTAAACCCGTGTGTGGATTCAGCAGTCTGCAAACAGTTCCTCTGCAGAGTCCCAAAACAGGTGTTTTCCGCCCATTACCGGCATATGGAAGAAACAGCAGTCAGCACCGGGAAATGTCTGCTTCTAAATCCAAAAGGCGGCTATCTAACAGAAGGGTTGTCAATGTGTGCACTCAACTTCCAGAGTTAAACCCGTGTGTGGATTCAGCAGTCTGCAAACACTTTCTCTGCAGACTCCCAAAACATGCGTTTTCAGCCCATTACCGGCATAAGGAAGAAACAGCAGTAAGCCCAGGGAAATATCTGCTTCTAAATCCAAAACGCAGCTATCTAACAGAACGGTTGTCAATGTGTGCACTCAACTTCCAGAGTTAAACCCGTGTGTGGATTCAGCAGTCTGCAAACAGTTTCTCTGCAGAGTCCCAAAACAGGCGTTTTCAGCCCATTACCGGCATATGGAAGAAACAGCAGACAGCCCAGGGAAATATCTGCTTCTAAATCGAAAAAGCAGCTATCTAACAGAACGGTTGTCAATGTGTGCACTCAACTTCCAGAGTTAAACCCGTGTGTATATTCAGCAGTCTGCAAACACTTTCTGTGCAGAGTCCCTAAACAGGCGTTTTCAGCCCATTACCGGCATATGGAAGAAACAGCAGTAAGCACAGGGAAATATCTGCTTCTAAATCCAAAACGCAGCTATCTAACAGAACGGTTGTCAATGTGTGCACTCAACTTCCAGAGTTAAACCCGTGTGTGGATTCAGCAGTCTGCAAAGACTTTCTCTGCAGAGTCCCAAAACAGGCGTTTTCAGCCCGATACCGGCATGTGGAAGAAACAGCAGTAAGCACAGGGAAATATCTGCTTCTAAATCCAAAACGCAGCTATCTAACAGAACGGTTGTCAATGTGTGCACTCAACTTCCAGAGTTAAACCCGTGTGTGGATTCAGCAGTCTGCAAAGACTTTCTCTGCAGAGTCCCAAAACAGGCGTTTTCAGCCCATTATCGGCATATGGAAGAAACAGCAGGAAGCACAGGGAAATATCTGCTTCTAAATCCAAAACGCAGCTTTCTAACAGAACGGTTGTCAATGTGTGCACTCAACTTCCACAGTTAAACCCGTGTGTGGATTCAGCAGTCTGCAAACACTTTCTCTGCAGAGTCCCAAAACAGGCGTTTTCAGCCCATTACCGGCATATGGAAGAAACAGCACTAAGCACAGGGAAATATCTGCTTCTAAATCCAAAAGGCAGCTATCTAACAGAACGGTTGTCAATGTGTGCACTCAACTTCCAGAGTTAAACCAGTGTGTGGATTCAGCAGTCTGCAAACACTTCCTCTGCAGAGTCCCAAAACAGGCGTTTTCCGCCCATTACCGGCATATGGAAGAAACAGCAGTCAGCACAGGGAAATATCTGCTTCTAAATAAAAAAGGCGGCTATCTAACAGAACGGTTGTCAATGTGTGCACTCAACTTCCAGAGTTAAACCCTTGTGTGGATTCAGCAGTCTGCAAACACATTCTCTGCAGAGTCCCAAAACAGGCGTTTTCAGCCCATTACCGGCATATGGAAGAAACAGCAGTAAGCACAGGGAAATATCTGCTTCTAAATCCAAAACGCAGCTATCTAACAGAACGGTTGTCAATGTGTGCACTCTCCTTCCAGAGTTAAACCCGTGTGAGGATTCAGCAGTCTGCAAACACTTCCTCTGCAGAGTCCCAAAACAGGCGTTTTACTCCCACTACCGGCATATGGAAGAAACAGCAGTCAGCACAGGGAAATATCTGCTTCTAAATCCAAAATGCAGCTATCTAACAGAACGGTTGTCAATGTGTGCACTCAACTTCCAGAGTTAAACCCGTGTGTGGATTCAGCAGTCTGCAAACACTTTCTCTGCAGAGTCCCAAACCAGGCGTTTTCAGCCCATTACCGGCATATGGAAGAAACAGCAGTCAGCACAGGGAAATATCTGCTTCTAAATCCAAAACGCAGCTATCTAACAGAACGGTTGTCAATTTGTGCACTCAACTTCCAGAGTTAAACCCGTGTGTGGATTCAGCAGTCTGCAAACACTTTCTCTGCAGAGTCCCAAAACAGGCGTTTTCAGCCCATTACCGGCATATGGAAGAAACAGCAGTCAGCACAGGGAAATATCTGCTTCTAAATCCAAAACGCAGCTATCTAACAGAACGGTTGTCAATGTGTGCACTGAACTTCCAGAGTTAAACCCGTGTGTGGATTCAGCAGTCTGCAAACACTTTCTCTGCAGAGTCCCAAAACAGGCGTTTTCAGCCCATTACCGGCATATGGAAGAAACAGCAGTAAGCACAGGGAAATATCTGCTTCTAAATCCAAAAAGCAGCTTTCTAACAGAACGGTTTTCAGTGTGTGCACTCAACTTCCAGAGTTAAACCCGTGTGTGGATTCAGCAGTCTGCAAACACTTTCTCTGCAGAGTCCCAAAACAGGCGTTTTCAGCCCATTACCGGCATATGGAAGAAACAGCAGTCAGCACAGGGAAATATCTGCTTCTAAATCCAAAACGCAGCTTTCTAACAGAACGGTTGTCAATGTGAGCACTCAACTTCCACAGTTAAACCCGTGTGTGGATTCAGCAGTCTGCAAACACTTTCTCTGCAGGGTCCCAAAACAGGCGTTTTCAGCCCATTACCGGCATATGGAAGAAACAGCAGTAAGCACCGGGAAATATCTGCTTCTAAATCCAAAAGGCAGCTATCTAACAGAACGGTTGTCAATGTGTGCACTCAACTTCCAGACTTAAACCCGTGTTTGGATTCAGGAGTCTGCAAACACTTCCTCTGCAGAGTCCCAAAACAGGCGTTTTCCGCCCATTACCGGCATATGGAAGAAACAGCAGTCAGCACAGGGAAATGTCTGCTTCTAAATCCAAAATGCAGCTATCTAACATAACGGTTGTCAATGTGTGCTCTCAACTTCCAGAGTTAAACCCGTGTGTGGATTCAGCAGTCTGCAAACACTTTCTCTGCAGAGTCCCAAAACAGGCGTTTTCAGCCCATTACCGGCATATGGAAGAAACAGCAGTAAGCCCAGGGAAATATCTGCTTCTAAATCCAAAACGCAACTATCTAACAGAACGGTTGTCAATGTGTGCACTCAACCTCCAGAGTTAAACCCGTGTGTGGATTCAGCAGTCTGCAAACAATTTCTCTGCAGAGTCCCAAAACAGGCGTTTTCAGCCCATTAACGGCATATGGAAGAAACAGCAGACAGCCCAGGGAAATATCTGCTTCTAAATCGAAAACGCAGCTATCTAACAGAACGGTTGTAAATGTGTGCACTCAACTTCCAGAGTTAAACCCGTGTGTATATTCAGCAGTCTGCAAACACTTTCTGTGCAGAGTCCCAAAACAGACGTTTTCAGCCCATTACCGGCATATGGAAGAAACAGCAGTAAGCACAGGGAAATATCTGCTTCTAAATCCAAAAAGCAGCTATCTAACAGAACGGTTTTCAGTGTGTGCACTCAACTTCCAGAGTTAAACCCGTGTGTGGATTCAGCAGTCTGCAAACACTTTCTCTGCTGAGTCCCAAAACAGGCGTTTTCAGCCCATTACCGGCATATGGAAGAAACAGCAGTCAGCACAGGGAAATATCTGCTTCTAAATCCAAAATGCAGGTATTTAACAGAACGGTTGTCAATGTGTGCACTCAACTTCCAGAGTTAAAGCCGTGTGTGGATTCAGCAGTCTGCAAACCCTTTCTCTGCAGAGTCCCAAAACAGGCGTTTTCAGCCCATTACCGGCATATGGAAGAAACAGCAGTCAGCACAGGAAATATCTGCTTCTAAATGCAAAACGCAGCTATCTAACAGAACGGTTGTCAATGTGTGCACTCAACTTCCAGAGTTAAACCCGTGTGTGGATTCAGCAGTCTGCAAAGACTTTCTCTGCAGAGTCCCAAAGCAGACGTTTTCAGCCCATTATCGGCATATGGAAGAAACAGCAGTAAGCACAGGGAAATATCTGCTTCAATATCCAAAACGCAGCTTTCTAACAGAACAGTTGTCAATGTGTGCACTCAACTTCCACAGTTAAACCCGTGTGTGGATTTAGCAGTCTGCAAACACTTTCTCTGCAGAGTCCCAAAACAGGCGTTTTCAGCCCATTACCGGCATATGGAAGAAACAGCAGTAAGCACAGGGAAATATCTGCTTCTAAATCCAAAACGCAGCTATCTAACAGAACGGTTGTCAATGTGTGCACTCTCCTTCCAGAGTTAAACCCGTGTGTGGATTCAGCAGTCTGCAAACACTTCCTCTGCAGAGTCCCAAAACAGGCGTTTTCCTCCCATTACCGGCATATGGAAGAAACAGCAGTCAGCACAGGGAAATATCTGCTTCTAAATCCAAAATGCAGCTATCTAACAGAACGGTTGTCAATGTGTGCACTCAACTTCCAGAGTTAAACCCGTGTGTGGATTCAGCAGTCTGCAAACACTTTCTCTGCAGAGTCCCAAACCAGGCGTTTTCAGCCCATTACCGGCATATGGAAGAAACAGCAGTCAGCACAGGGAAATATCTGCTTCTAAATCCAAAACGCAGCTATCTAACAGAACGGTTGTCAATGTGTGCACTCAACTTCCAGAGTTAAACCCGTGTGTGGATTCAGCAGTCTGCAAACACTTTCTCTGCAGAGTCCCAAAACAGGCGTTTTCAGCCCATTACCGGCATATGGAAGAAACAGCAGTAAGCACAGGTAAATATCTGCTTCTAAATCCAAAAAGCAGCTTTCTAACAGAACGGTTTTCAGTGTGTGCACTCAACTTCCAGAGTTAAGCCCGTGTCTGGATTCAGCAGTCTGCAAACACTTTCTCTGCAGAGTCCCAAAACAGGCGTTTTCAGCCCATTACTGGCATATGGAAGAAACAGCAGTCAGCACAGGGAAATATCTGCTTCTAAATCCAAAACGCAGCTTTCTAACAGAATGGTTGTCAATGTGTGCACTCAACTTCCACAGGTAAACCCGTGTGTGGATTCAGCAGTCTGCAAACACTTTCTGTGCAGAGTCCCAAAACAGGCGTTTTCAGCCCATTACCGGCATATGGAAGAAACAGCAGTAAGCACAGGGAAATATCTGCTTCTAAATCCAAAACGCAGCTATCTAACAGAACGGTTGTCAATGTGTGCACTCAACTTCCAGAGTTAAACCCGTGTGTGGATTCAGCAGTCTGCAAACAGTTCCTCTGCAGAGTCCCAAAACAGGTGTTTTCCGCCCATTACCGGCATATGGAAGAAACAGCAGTCAGCACAGGGAAATGTCTGCTTCTAAATCCAAAAGGCGGCTATCTAACAGAAGGGTTGTCAATGTGTGCACTCAACTTCCAGAGTTAAACCCGTGTGTGGATTCAGCAGTCTGCAAACACTTTCTCTGCAGACTCCCAAAACATGCGTTTTCAGCCCATTACCGGCATATGGAAGAAACAGCAGTAAGCCCAGGGAAATATCTGCTTCTAAATCCAAAACGCAGCTATCTAACAGAACGGTTGTCAATGTGTGCACTCAACTTCCAGAGTTAAACCCGTGTGTGGATTCAGCAGTCTGCAAACACTTTCTCTGCAGAGTCCCAAAACAGGCGTTTTCAGCCCATTACCGGCATATGGAAGAAACAGCAGACAGCCCAGGGAAATATCTGCTTCTAAATCGAAAAAGCAGCTATCTAACAGAACGGTTGTCAATGTGTGCACTCAACTTCCAGAGTTAAACCCGTGTGTATATTCAGCAGTCTGCAAACACTTTCTGTGCAGAGTCCCTAAACAGGCGTTTTCAGCCCATTACCGGCATATGGAAGAAACAGCAGTAAGCACAGGGAAATATCTGCTTCTAAATCCAAAACGCAGCTATCTAACAGAACGGTTGTCAATGTGTGCACTCAACTTCCAGAGTTAAACCCGTGTGTGGATTCAGCAGTCTGCAAAGACTTTCTCTGCAGAGTCCCAAAACAGGCGTTTTCAGCCCGATACCGGCATGTGGAAGAAACAGCAGTAAGCACAGGGAAATATCTGCTTCTAAATCCAAAACGCAGCTATCTAACAGAACGGTTGTCAATGTGTGCACTCAACTTCCAGAGTTAAACCCGTGTGTGGATTCAGCAGTCTGCAAAGACTTTCTCTGCAGAGTCCCAAAACAGGCGTTTTCAGCCCATTATCGGCATATGGAAGAAACAGCTGGAAGCACAGGGAAATATCTGCTTCTAAATCCAAAACGCAGCTTTCTAACAGAACGGTTGTCAATGTGTGCACTCAACTTCCACAGTTAAACCCGTGTGTGGATTCAGCAGTCTGCAAACACTTTCTCTGCAGAGTCCCAAAACAGGCGTTTTCAGCCCATTACCGGCATATGGAAGAAACAGCACTAAGCACAGGGAAATATCTGCTTCTAAATCCAAAAGGCAGCTATCTAACAGAACGGTTGTCAATGTGTGCACTCAACTTCCAGAGTTAAACCAGTGTGTGGACTCAGCAGTCTGCAAACACTTCCTCTGCAGAGTCCCAAAACAGGCGTTTTCCGCCCATTACCGGCATATGGAAGAAACAGCAGTCAGCACAGGGAAATATCTGCTTCTAAATAAAAAAGGCGGCTATCTAACAGAACGGTTGTCAATGTGTGCACTCAACTTCCAGAGTTAAACCCTTGTGTGGATTCAGCAGTCTGCAAACACATTCTCTGCAGAGTCCCAAAACAGGCGTTTTCAGCCCATTACCGGCCTATGGAAGAAACAGCAGTAACCACAGGGAAATATCTGCTTCTAAATCCAAAACGCAGCTATCTAACAGAACGGTTGTCAATGTGTGCACTCAACTTCCAGAGTTAAACCCGTGTGTGGATTCAGCAGTCTGCAATCACTTTCTCTGCAGAGTCCCAAGACAGGCGTTTTCAGCCCATTACCGGCATATGGAAGAAACAGCAGACAGCCCAGGGAAATATCTGCTTCTAAATCGAAAAAGCAGCTATCTAACAGAACGGTTGTAAATGTGTGCACTCAACTTCCAGAGTTAAACCCGTGTGTATATTCAGCAGTCTGCAAACACTTTCTGTACAGAGTCCGAAAACAGGCGTTTTCAGCCCATTACCGGCATATGGAAGAAACAGCAGTAAGCACTGGGAAATATCTGCTTCTAAATCCAAAACGCAGCTATCTAACAGAACGGTTGTCAATGTGTGCACTCAACTTCCAGAGTTAAACCCGTGTGTGGATTCAGCAGTCTGCAAAGACTTTCTCTGCAGAGTCCCAAAACAGGCGTTTTCAGCCCGATACCGGCATGTGGAAGAAACAGCAGTAAGCATAGGGAAATATCTGCTTCTAAATCCAAAACGCAGCTATCTAACAGAACGGTTGTCAATGTGTGCACTCAACTTCCAGAGTTAAACCCATGTGTGGATTCAGCAGTCTGCAAAGACTTTCTCTGCAGAGTCCCAAAACAGGCGTTTTCAGCCCATTGTCTGCATATGGAAGAAACAGCAGGAAGCACAGGGAAATATCTGCTTCTAAATCCAAAACGCAGCTTTCTAACAGAACGGTTGTCAATGTGTGCACTCAACTTCCAGAGTTAAACCCGTGTGTGGATTCAGCAGTCTGCAAACACTTTCTCTGCAGAGTCCCAAAACAGGCGTTTTCAGCCCATTACCGGCATATGGAGGAAACAGCAGTAAGCACAGGGAAATATATGCTTCTAAATCCAAAAGGCAGCTATCTAACAGAACGGTTGTCAATGTGTGCACTCAACTTCCAGAGTTAAACCCGTGTGTGGATTCAGCAGTCTGCAAACACTTCCTCTGCAGAGTCCCAAAACAGGCGTTTTCCGCCCATTACCGGCATATGGAAGAAACAGCAGTCAGCACAGGGAAATATCTGCTTCTAAATCCAAAACGCAGCTATCTAACAGAACGGTTGTCAATGTGTGCTCTCAACTTCCAGAGTTAAACCCGTGTGTGGATTCAGCAGTCTGCAAACACTTTCTCTGCAGAGTCCCAAAACAGGCGTTTTCAGCCCATTACCGGCATATGGAAGAAACAGCGGTCAGCACAGGGAAATATCTGCTTCTAAATCCAAAAGGCGGCTATCTAACAGAACGGTTGTCAATGTGTGCACTCAACTTCCAGAGTTAAACCCGTGTGTGGATTCAGCAGTCTGCAAACACATTCTCTGCAGAATCCCAAAACAGGCGTTTTCAGCCCATTACCGGCATATGGAAGAAACAGCAGTAAGCACAGGGAAATATCTGCTTCTAAATCCAAAACGCAGCTTTCTAACAGAACAGTTGTCAATGTGTGCACTCAACTTCCACAGTTAAACCCGTGTGTGGATTCAGCAGTCTGCAAACACTTTCTCTGCAGAGTCCCAAAACAGGCGTTTTCAGCCCATTACTGGCATATGGAAGAAACAGCAGTAAGCACAGGGAAATATCTGCTTCTAAATCCAAAAGGCAGCTATCTAACAGAACGGTTGTCAATGTGTGCACTCAACTTCCAGAGTTAAACCCGTGTGTATATTCAGCAGTCTGCAAACACTTTCTGTGCAGAGTCGCTAAACAGGCGTTTTCAGCCCATTACCGGCATATGGAAGAAACAGCAGTAAGCACAGGGAAATATCTGCTTCTAAATCCAAAACGCAGCTATCTAACAGAACGGTTGTCAATGTGTGCACTCAACTTCCAGAGTTAAACCCGTGTGTGGATTCAGCAGTCTGCAAAGACTTTCTCTGCAGAGTCCCAAAACAGGCGTTTTCAGCCCGATACCGGCATGTGGAAGAAACAGCAGTAAGCACAGGGAAATATCTGCTTCTAAATCCAAAACGCAGCTATCTAACAGAACGGTTGTCAATGTGTGCACTCAACTTCCAGAGTTAAACCCGTGTGTGGATTCAGCAGTCTGCAAAGACTTTCTCTGCAGAGTCCCAAAACAGGCGTTTTCAGCCCATTATCGGCATATGGAAGAAACAGCAGGAAGCACAGGGAAATATCTGCTTCTAAATCCAAAACGCAGCTTTCTAACAGAACGGTTGTCAATGTGTGCACTCAACTTCCACAGTTAAACCCGTGTGTGGATTGAGCAGTCTGCAAACACTTTCTCTGCAGAGTCCCAAAACAGGCGTTTTCAGCCCATTACCGGCATATGGAAGAAACAGCACTAAGCACAGGGAAATATCTGCTTCTAAATCCAAAAGGCAGCTATCTAACAGAACGGTTGTCAATGTGTGCACTCAACTTCCAGAGTTAAACCAGTGTGTGGATTCAGCAGTCTGCAAACACTTCCTCTGCAGAGTCCCAAAACAGGCGTTTTCCGCCCATTACCGGCATATGGAAGAAACAGCAGTCAGCACAGGGAAATATCTGCTTCTAAATAAAAAAGGCGGCTATCTAACAGAACGGTTGTCAATGTGTGCACTCAACTTCCAGAGTTAAACCCTTGTGTGGATTCAGCAGTCTGCAAACACATTCTCTGCAGAGTCCCAAAACAGGCGTTTTCAGCCCATTACCGGCATATGGAAGAAACAGCAGTAAGCACAGGGAAATATCTGCTTCTAAATCCAAAACGCAGCTATCTAACAGAACGGTTGTCAATGTGTGCACTCTCCTTCCAGAGTTAAACCCGTGTGAGGATTCAGCAGTCTGCAAACACTTCCTCTGCAGAGTCCCAAAACAGGCGTTTTCCTCCCATTACCGGCATATGGAAGAAACAGCAGTCAGCACAGGGAAATATCTGCTTCTAAATCCAAAATGCAGCTATCTAACAGAACGGTTGTCAATGTGTGCACTCAACTTCCAGAGTTAAACCCGTGTGTGGATTCAGCAGTCTGCAAACACTTTCTCTGCAGAGTCCCAAACCAGGCGTTTTCAGCCCATTACCGGCATATGGAAGAAACAGCAGTCAGCACAGGGAAATATCTGCTTCTAAATCCAAAACGCAGCTATCTAACAGAACGGTTGTCAATGTGTGCACTGAACTTCCAGAGTTAAACCCGTGTGTGGATTCAGCAGTCTGCAAACACTTTCTCTGCAGAGTCCCAAAACAGGCGTTTTCAGCCCATTACCGGCATATGGAAGAAACAGCAGTAAGCACAGGGAAATATCTGCTTCTAAATCCAAAAAGCAGCTTTCTAACAGAACGGTTTTCAGTGTGTGCACTCAACTTCCAGAGTTAAACCCGTGTGTGGATTCAGCAGTCTGCAAACACTTTCTCTGCAGAGTCCCAAAACAGGCGTTTTCAGCCCATTACCGGCATATGGAAGAAACAGCAGTCAGCACAGGGAAATATCTGCTTCTAAATCCAAAACGCAGCTTTCTAACAGAACGGTTGTCAATGTGAGCACTCAACTTCCACAGTTAAACCCGTGTGTGGATTCAGCAATCTGCAAACACTTTCTCTGCAGAGTCCCAAAACAGGCGTTTTCAGCCCATTACCGGCATATGGAAGAAACAGCAGTAAGCACCGGGAAATATCTGCTTCTAAATCCAAAAGGCAGCTATCTAACAGAACGGTTGTCAATGTGTGCACTCAACTTCCAGACTTAAACCCGTGTTTGGATTCAGCAGTCTGCAAACACTTCCTCTGCAGAGTCCCAAAACAGGCGTTTTCCGCCCATTACCGGCATATGGAAGAAACAGCAGTCAGCACAGGGAAATGTCTGCTTCTAAATCCAAAATGCAGCTATCTAACATAACGGTTGTCAATGTGTGCTCTCAACTTCCAGAGTTAAACCCGTGTGTGGATTCAGCAGTCTGCAAACACTTTCTCTGCAGAGTCCCAAAACAGGCGTTTTCAGCCCATTACCGGCATATGGAAGAAACAGCAGTAAGCCCAGGGAAATATCTGCTTCTAAATCCAAAACGCAACTATCTAACAGAACGGTTGTCAATGTGTGCACTCAACTTCCAGAGTTAAACCCGTGTGTGGATTCAGCAGTCTGCAAACAATTTCTCTGCAGAGTCCCAAAACAGGCGTTTTCAGCCCATTAACGGCATATGGAAGAAACAGCAGACAGCCCAGGGAAATATCTGCTTCTAAATCGAAAACGCAGCTAGCTAACAGAACGGTTGTAAATGTGTGCACTCAACTTCCAGAGTTAAACCCGTGTGTATATTCAGCAGTCTGCAAACCCTTTCTCTGCAGAGTCCCAAAACAGACGTTTTCAGCCCATTACCGGCATATGGAAGAAACAGCAGTCAGCACAGGAAATATCTGCTTCTAAATGCAAAACGCAGCTATCTAACAGAACGGTTGTCAATGTGTGCACTCAACTTCCAGAGTTAAACCCGTGTGTGGATTCAGCAGTCTGCAAAGACTTTCTCTGCAGAGTCCCAAAGCAGACGTTTTCAGCCCATTATCGGCATATGGAAGAAACAGCAGTAAGCACAGGGAAATATCTGCTTCTAAATCCAAAACGGAGCTTTCTAACAGAACAGTTGTCAATGTGTGCACTCAACTTCCACAGTTAAACCCGTGTGTGGATTCAGCAGTCTGCAAACACTTTCTCTGCAGAGTCCCAAAACAGGCGTTTTCAGCCCATTACCGGCATATGGAAGAAACAGCAGTAAGCACAGGGAAATATCTGCTTCTAAATCCAAAAGGCAGCTATCTAACAGAACGGTTGTCAATGTGTGCACTCTCCTTCCAGAGTTAAACCCGTGTGTGGATTCAGCAGTCTGCAAACACTTCCTCTGCAGAGTCCCAAAACAGGCGTTTTCCTCCCATTACCGGCATATGGAAGAAACAGCAGTCAGCACAGGGAAATATCTGCTTCTAAATCCAAAATGCAGCTATCTAACAGAACGGTTGTCAATGTGTGCACTCAACTTCCAGAGTTAAACCCGTGTGTGGATTCAGCAGTCTGCAAACACTTTCTCTGCAGAGTCCCAAACCAGGCGTTTTCAGCCCATTACCGGCATATGGAAGAAACAGCAGTCAGCACAGGGAAATATCTGCTTCTAAGTCCAAAAGGCAGCTATCTAACAGAACGGTTGTCAATGTGTGCACTCTCCTTCCAGAGTTAAACCCGTGTGTGGATTCAGCAGTCTGCAAACACTTTCTCTGCAGAGTCCCAAAACAGGCGTTTTCAGCCCATTACCGGCATATGGAAGAAACAGCAGTAAGCACAGGGAAATATCTGCTTCTAAATCCAAAAAGCAGCTTTCTAACAGAACGGTTTTCAGTGTGTGCACTCAACTTCCAGAGTTAAGCCCGTGTCTGGATTCAGCAGTCTGCAAACACTTTCTCTGCAGAGTCCCAAAACAGGCGTTTTCAGCCCATTACTGGCATATGGAAGAAACAGCAGTCAGCACAGGGAAATATCTGCTTCTAAATCCAAAACGCAGCTTTCTAACAGAATGGTTGTCAATGTGTGCACTCAACTTCCACAGGTAAACCCGTGTGTGGATTCAGCAGTCTGCAAACACTTTCTGTGCAGAGTCCCAAAACAGGCGTTTTCAGCCCATTACCGGCATATGGAAGAAACAGCAGTAAGCACAGGGAAATATCTGCTTCTAAATCCAAAACGCAGCTATCTAACAGAACGGTTGTCAATGTGTGCACTCAACTTCCAGAGTTAAACCCGTGTGTGGATTCAGCAGTCTGCAAACAGTTCCTCTGCAGAGTCCCAAAACAGGTGTTTTCCGCCCATTACCGGCATATGGAAGAAACAGCAGTCAGCACAGGGAAATGTCTGCTTCTAAATCCAAAAGGCGGCTATCTAACAGAAGGGTTGTCAATGTGTGCACTCAACTTCCAGAGTTAAACCCGTGTGTGGATTCAGCAGTCTGCAAACACTTTCTCTGCAGACTCCCAAAACATGCGTTTTCAGCCCATTACCGGCATATGGAAGAAACAGCAGTAAGCCCAGGGAAATATCTGCTTCTAAATCCAAAACGCAGCTATCTAACAGAACGGTTGTCAATGTGTGCACTCAACTTCCAGAGTTAAACCCGTGTGTGGATTCAGCAGTCTGCAAACACTTTCTCTGCAGAGTCCCAAAACAGGCGTTTTCAGCCCATTACCGGCATATGGAAGAAACAGCAGACAGCCCAGGGAAATATCTGCTTCTAAATCGAAAAAGCAGCTATCTAACAGAACGGTTGTCAATGTGTGCACTCAACTTCCAGAGTTAAACCCGTGTGTGGATTCAGCAGTCTGCAAACACTTTCTGTGCAGAGTCCCTAAACAGGCGTTTTCAGCCCATTACCGGCATATGGAAGAAACAGCAGTAAGCACAGGGAAATATCTGCTTCTAAATCCAAAACGCAGCTATCTAACAGAACGGTTGTCAATGTGTGCACTCAACTTCCAGAGTTAAACCCGTGTGTGGATTCAGCAGTCTGCAAAGACTTTCTCTGCAGAGTCCCAAAACAGGCGTTTTCAGCCCGATACCGGCATGTGGAAGAAACAGCAGTAAGCACAGGGAAATATCTGCTTCTAAATCCAAAACGCAGCTATCTAACAGAACGGTTGTCAATGTGTGCACTCAACTTCCAGAGTTAAACCCGTGTGTGGATTCAGCAGTCTGCAAAGACTTTCTCTGCAGAGTCCCAAAACAGGCGTTTTCAGCCCATTATCGGCATATGGAAGAAACAGCAGGAAGCACAGGGAAATATCTGCTTCTAAATCCAAAACGCAGCTTTCTAACAGAACGGTTGTCAATGTGTGCACTCAACTTCCACAGTTAAACCCGTGTGTGGATTCAGCAGTCTGCAAACACTTTCTCTGCAGAGTCCCAAAACAGGCGTTTTCAGCCCATTACCGGCATATGGAAGAAACAGCACTAAGCACAGGGAAATATCTGCTTCTAAATCCAAAAGGCAGCTATCTAACAGAACGGTTGTCAATGTGTGCACTCAACTTCCAGAGTTAAACCAGTGTGTGGATTCAGCAGTCTGCAAACACTTCCTCTGCAGAGTCCCAAAACAGGCGTTTTCCGCCCATTACCGGCATATGGAAGAAACAGCAGTCAGCACAGGGAAATATCTGCTTCTAAATAAAAAAGGCGGCTATCTAACAGAACGGTTGTCAATGTGTGCACTCAACTTCCAGACTTAAACCCTTGTGTGGATTCAGCAGTCTGCAAACACATTCTCTGCAGAGTCCCAAAACAGGCGTTTTCAGCCCATTACCGGCCTATGGAAGAAACAGCAGTAAGCACAGGGAAATATCTGCTTCTAAATCCAAAACGCAGCTATCTAACAGAACGGTTGTCAATGTGTGCACTCAACTTCCAGAGTTAAACCCGTGTGTGGATTCAGCAGTCTGCAAACAATTTCTCTGCAGAGTCCCAAGACAGGCGTTTTCAGCCCATTACCGGCATATGGAAGAAACAGCAGACAGCCCAGGGAAATATCTGCTTCTATATCGAAAAAGCAGCTATCTAACAGAACGGTTGTAAATGTGTGCACTCAACTTCCAGAGTTAAACCCGTGTGTATATTCAGCAGTCTGCAAACACTTTCTGTACAGAGTCCGAAAACAGGCGTTTTCAGCCCATTACCGGCATATGGAAGAAACAGCAGTAAGCACTGGGAAATATCTGCTTCTAAATCCAAAACGCAGCTATCTAACAGAATGGTTGTCAATGTGTGCACTCAACTTCCAGAGTTAAACCCGTGTGTGGATTCAGCAGTCTGCAAAGACTTTCTCTGCAGAGTCCCAAAACAGGCGTTTTCAGCCCGATACCGGCATGTGGAAGAAACAGCAGTAAGCATAGGGAAATATCTGCTTCTAAATCCAAAACGCAGCTATCTAACAGAACGGTTGTCAATGTGTGCACTCAACTTCCAGAGTTAAACCCGGTGTGTGGATTCAGCAGTCTGCAAAGACTTTCTCTGCAGAGTCCCAAAACAGGCGTTTTCAGCCCATTGTCTGCATATGGAAGAAACAGCAGGAAGCACAGGGAAATATCTGCTTCTAAATCCAAAACGCAGCTTTCTAACAGAACGTTTGTCAATGTGTGCACTCAACTTCCAGAGTTAAACCCGTGTGTGGATTCAGCAGTCTGCAAACACTTTCTCTGCAGAGTCCCAAAACAGGCGTTTTCAGCCCATTACCGGCATATGGAAGAAACAGCAGTAAGCACAGGGAAATATATGCTTCTAAATCCAAAAGGCAGCTATCTAACAGATCGGTTGTCAATGTGTGCACTCAACTTCCAGAGTTAAACCCGTGTGTGGATTCAGCAGTCTGCAAACACTTCCTCTGCAGAGTCCCAAAACAGGCGTTTTCCGCCCATTACCGGCATATGGAAGAAACAGCAGTCAGCACAGGGAAATATCTGCTTCTAAATCCAAAACGCAGCTATCTAACAGAACGGTTGTCAATGTGTGCTCTCAACTTCCAGAGTTAAACCCGTGTGTGGATTCAGCAGTCTGCAAACACTTTCTCTGCAGAGTCCCAAAACAGGCGTTTTCAGCCCCATTACCGGCATATGGAAGAAACAGCGGTCAGCACAGGGAAATATCTGCTTCTAAATCCAAAAGGCGGCTATCTAACAGAACGGTTGTCAATGTGTGCACTCAACTTCCAGAGTTAAACCCGTGTGTGGATTCAGCAGTCTGCAAACACATTCTCTGCAGAATCCCAAAACAGGCGTTTTCAGCCCATTACCGGCATATGGAAGAAACAGCAGTAAGCACAGGGAAATATCTGCTTCTAAATCCAAAACGCAGCTTTCTAACAGAACAGTTGTCAATGTGTACACTCAACTTCCACAGTTAAACCCGTGTGTGGATTCAGCAGTCTGCAAACACTTTCTCTGCAGAGTCCCAAAACAGGCGTTTTCAGCCCATTACTGGCATATGGAAGAAACAGCAGTAAGCACAGGGAAATATCTGCTTCTAAATCCAAAAGGCAGCTATCTAACAGAACGGTTGTCAATGTGTGCACTCTCCTTCCAGAGTTAAACCCGTGTGTGGATTCAGCAGTCTGCAAACACTTCCTCTGCAGAGTCCCAAAACAGGCGTTTTCCTCCCAATACCGGCATATGGAAGAAACAGCAGTCAGCACAGGGAAATATCTGCTTCTAAATCCAAAATGCAGCTATCTAACAGAACGGTTGTCAATGTGTGCACTCAACTTCCAGAGTTAAACCCGTGTGTGGATTCAGCAGTCTGCAAACACTTTCTCTGCAGAGTCCCAAACCAGGCGTTTTCAGCCCATTACCGGCCTATGGAAGAAACAGCAGTCAGCACAGGGAAATATCTGCTTCTAAATCCAAAACGCAGCTATCTAACAGAACGGTTGTCAATGTGTGCACTCAACTTCCAGAGTTAAACCCGTGTGTGGATTCAGCAGTCTGCAAACACTTTCTCTGCAGAGTCCCAAAACAGGCGTTTTCAGCCCATTACCGGCATATGGAAGAAACAGCAGTAAGCACAGGGAAATATCTGCTTCTAAATCCAAAAAGCAGCTTTCTAACAGAACGGTTTTCAGTGTGTGCACTCAACTTCCAGAGTTAAGCCCGTGTGTGGATTCAGCAGTCTGCAAACACTTTCTCTGCAGAGTCCCAAAACAGGCGTTTTCAGCCCATTACCGGCATATGGAAGACACAGCAGGTCAGCACAGGGAAATATCTGCTTCTAAATCCAAAGCGCAGCTTTCTAACAGAATGGTTGTCAATGTGTGCACTCAACTTCAAGAGTTAAACCCGTGTGTGGATTCAGCAGTCTGCAAACACTTTCTGTGTAGAGTCCCAAAACAGGCGTTTTCAGCCATTACCGGCATATGGAAGAAACAGCAGTAAGCACAGGGAAATATCTGCTTCTAAATCCAAAACGCAGCTATCTAACAGAACGGTTGTCAATGTGTGCACTCAACTTCAAGAGGTTAAACCCGTGTGTGGATTCAGCAGTCTGCAAACACTTCCTCTGCAGAGTCCCAAAACAGGTGTTTTCCGCCCATTACCGGCATATGGAAGAAACAGCAGTCAGCACAGGGAAATGTCTGCTTCTAAATCCAAAAGGCGGCTATCTAACAGAAGGGTTGTCAATGTGTGCACTCAACTTCCAGAGTTAAACCCGTGTGTGGATTCAGCAGTCTGCAAACACTTTCTCTGCAGAGTCCCAAAACATGCGTTTTCAGCCCATTACCGGCATATGGAAGAAACAGCAGTAAGCCCAGGGAAATATCTGCTTCTAAATCCAAAACGCAGCTATCTAACAGAACGGTTGTCAATGTGTGCACTCAACTTCCAGAGTTAAACCCGAGTGTGGATTCAGCAGTCTGCAAAACACTTTCTCTGCAGAGTCCCAAAACAGGCGTTTTCAGCCATTACCGGCATATGGAAGAAACAGCAGACAGCCCAGGGAAATATCTGCTTCTAAATCGAAAAAGCAGCTATCTAACAGAACGGTTGTAAATGTGTGCACTCAACTTCCAGAGTTAAACCCGTGTGTATATTCAGCAGTCTGCAAACACTTTCTGTGCAGAGTCCCTAAACAGGCGTTTTCAGCCCATTACCGGCATATGGAAGAAACAGCAGTAAGCACAGGGAAATATCTGCTTCTAAATCCAAAACGCAGCTATCTAACAGAACGGTTATCAATGTGTGCACTCAACTTCCAGAGTTAAACCCGTGTGTGGATTCAGCAGTCTGCAAAGACTTTCTCTGCAGAGTCCCAAAACAGGCGTTTTCAGCCCGATACCGGCATGTGGAAGAAACAGCAGTAAGCACAGGGAAATATCTGCTTCTAAATCCAAACGCAGCTATCTAACAGAACGGTTGTCAATGTGTGCACTCAACTTCCAGAGTTAAACCCGTGTGTGGATTCAGCAGTCTGCAAAGACTTTCTCTGCAGAGTCCCCAAAACAGACGTTTTCAGCCCATTACCGGCATATGGAAGAAACAGCAGGAAGCACAGGGAAATATCTGCTTCTAAATCCAAAACGCAGCTTTCTAACAGAACGGTTGTCAATGTGTGCACTCAACTTCCACAGTTAAACCCGTGTGTGGATTCAGCAGTTTGCAAACACTTTCTCTGCAGAGTCCCAAAACAGGCGTTTTCAGCCCATTACCGGCATATGGAAGAAACAGCACTAAGCACAGGGAAATATCTGCTTCTAAATCGAAAAAGCAGCTATCTAACAGAACGGTTGTCAATGTGTGCACTCAACTTCCAGAGTTAAACCAGTGTGTGGATTCAGCAGTCTGCAAACACTTCCTCTGCAGAGTCCAAAAACAGGCGTTTTCCGCCCATTAACCCCAATATGGAAGAAACAGCAGTCAGCACAGGGAAATATCTGCTTCTAAATAAAAAGGCGGCTATCTAACAGAACGGTTGTCAATGTGTGCACTCAACTTCCAGAGTTAAACCCTTGTGTGGATTCAGCAGTCTGCAAACACATTCTCTGCAGAGTCCCAAAACAGGCGTTTTCAGCCCATTACCGGCATATGGAAGAAACAGCAGTAAGCACAGGGAAATATCTGCTTCTAAATCCAAAATGCAGCTATCTAACAGAACGGTTGTCATTGTGTGCACTCAACTTCCAGAGTTAAACCCGTGTGTGGATTCAGCAGTCTGCAATCACTTTCTCTGCAGAGTCCCAAAACAGGCGTTTTCAGCCCATTACCGGCATATGGAAGAAACAGCAGACAGCCCAGGGAAATATCTGCTTCTAAATCGAAAAAGCAGCTATCTAACAGAACGGTTGTAAATGTGTGCACTCAACTTCCAGAGTTAAACCCGTGTGTATATTCAGCAGTCTGCAAACACTTTCTGTACAGAGTCCCAAAACAGGCGTTTTCAGCCCATTACCGGCATATGGAAGAAACAGCAGTAAGCACAGGGAAATATCTGCTTCTAAATCCAAAACGCAGCTATCTAACAGAACGGTTGTCAATGTGTGCACTCAACTTCCAGAGTTAAACCCGTGTGTGGATTCAGCAGTCTGCAAAGACTTTCTCTGCAGAGTCCCAAAACAGGCGTTTTCAGCCCGATAGCGGCATGTGGAAGAAACAGCAGTAAGCATAGGGAAATATCTGCTTCTAAATCCAAAACGCAGCTATCTAACAGAACGGTTGTCAATGTGTGCACTCAACTTCCAGAGTTAAACCCGTGTGTGGATTCAGCAGTCTGCAAAGACTTTCTCTGCAGAGTCCCAAAACAGGCGTTTTCAGCCCATTGTCTGCATATCGAAGAAACAGCAGGAAGCACAGGGAAATATCTGCTTCTAAATCCAAAACGCAGCTTTCTAACAGAACGGTTGTCAATGTGTGCACTCAACTTCCAGAGTTAAACCCGTGTGTGGATTCAGCAGTCTGCAAACACTTTCTCTGCAGAGTCCCAAAACATGCGTTTTCAGCCCTTTACCGGCATGTGGAAGAAACAGCAGTAAGCACAGGGAAATATCTGCTTCTAAACCCAAAACGCAGCTATCTAACAGGACGGTTGTCAATGTGTGCACTCAACTTCCAGAGTTAAACCCGTGTGTGGATTCAGCAGTCTGAAAACCCTTTCTCTGCAGAGTTCCAAAAGAGGCGTTTTCAGCCCATTACCGGCATATGGAGGAAACCGCAGTAAGCACAGGGAAATATCTGCTTCTAAATCCAAAAGGCAGCTATCTAACAGAACGGTTGTCAATGTGTGCACTCCACTTCCAGAGTTAAACCCGTCTGTGGATTCAGGAGTCTGCAAACACTTCCTCTGCGGAGTCCTAAAACAGGCGTTTTCAGCCCATTACCGGCATATGGAAGAAACAGCAGTCAGCACAGGGAAATATCTGCTTCTAAATCCAAAACGCAGCTATCTAACAGAACGGTTGTCAATGTGTGCACTCAACTTCCAGAGTTAAACCCGTGTGTGGATTCAGCAGTCTGCAAACACTTTCTCTGCAGAGTCCCAAAACAGGCGTTTTCAGCCCATTACCAGCATAAGGAAGAAACAGCTGTCAGCACAGGTAAATATCTGCTTCTAAATCGAAAACGCAGCTATCTAACAGAACGTTTGTCAATGTGTGCACTCATCTTCCAGAGTTAAACCCGTGTGTGGATTCAGCAGTCTTCAAACACATTCAGTGCATATTCCCAAAGCAGGCGTTTTCAGCCCATTACAGGCATATGGAAGAAACAGCAGTCAGCACAGGGAAATATCTACTTCTAAATCCAAAAGGCAACTATCAAACAGAACGGTTGTAAATGTGTGCACTCAACTTCCAGAGTTAAACCCGTGTGTGGATTCAGCAGTCTGCAAACACTTTCTCTGCAGAGTCCCAAAACAGGCGTTTTCATCCCATTCCCGGCATATGGAAGAAACAGCAGTCAGCAAAGGGAAATATCTGCTTCTAAATCCACAACGCAGCTATGTAACAGAACGGTTGTCAATGTGTGCACTCAACTTCCAGAGTTAAACCCATGGGTGGATTCAGCAGTCTGCAAACACTTTCTCTGCAGAGTCCCAAAACAGGCGTTTTCAGCCCATTACCGGCATATGGAAGAAACACAGTCAGCACAGGGAAATATCTGCTTCTAAATCCAAAACGCAGCTATCTAACAGAACGGTTGTCAATGTGTGCACTCAACTTCCAGAGTTAAACCCGTGTGTGGATTCAGCAGTCTGCACACACGTTCTCTGCAGAGTCCCAAAACAGGTGTTTTCAGCCCATTACCGGCATATGGAAGAAACAGCAGTAAGCACAGGAAATATCTGCTTCTAAATCCAAAACTCAGCTATCTAACAGAACGGTTTTCAATGTGTGCACTCAACTTCCAGAGTTAAACCCGTGTGTGGATTCAGCAGTCTGCAAACACTTTCTCTGCAGATTCCCAAAACAGGCGTTTTCAGCCCATTACCGGCATATGGAAGAAACAGCAGTCAGCACAGGAAATATCTGCTTCTAAATCCAAAACGCAGCTATCTAACAGAACGGTTGTCAATGTGTGCACTCAACTTCCAGAGTTAAACCCGTGTGTGGATTCAGCAGTCTGCAAACACTTTCTCTGCAGAGTCCCAAAACAGTCGTTTTCAGCCCCTTGCCGGCATATGGAAGAAACAGCAGTCAGCACAGGAAATATCTGCTTCTAAATCCAAAACGCAGCTATCTAACAGAACGGTTGTGAATGTGTGCACTCAACTTCCAGAGTTAAACCCGTGTGTGGATTCAGCAGTCTGCAAAGACTTTCTCTTCAGTGTCCCAAAACAGGAGATTTCAGCCCATTATCGGCATACGGAAGAAACAGCAGTAAGCACAGGGAAATATCTGCTTCTAAATCCAAAACGCAGCTTTCTAACAGAACGGTTGTCAATGTGTGCACTCAACTTCCAGAGTTAAACCCGTGTGTGGATTCAGCAGTCTGCAAACACTTCCTCTGCAGAGTCCCAAAACAGGCGTTTTCAGCCCATTACCGGCATATGGAAGAAACAGCAGTCAGCACAGGGAAATATCTGCTTCTAAATCCAAAAGGCGGCTATCTAACAGAACGGTTGTCAATGTGTGCACTCAACTTCCAGAGTTAAACCCGTGTGTGGATTCAGCAGTCTGCAAACACTTTCTCTGCAGAGTCCCAAAACAGGCGTTTTCAGCCCATTACCGGCATATGGAAGAAACAGCAGCAAGCACAGGGAAATATCTGCTTCTAAATCCAAAACGCAGCTATCTAACAGAACGGTTGTCAATGTGTGCACTCAACTTCCAGAGTTAAACCCGTGTGTGGATTCAGCAGTCTGCAAACACTTTCTCTGCAGAGTCCCAAAACAGGCGTTTTCAGCCCATTACCGGCATATGGAAGAAACAGCAGCAAGCACAGGGAAATATCTGCTTCTAAATCCAAAACGCAGCTATCTAACAGAACGGTTGTCAATGTGTGCACTCAACTTCCAGAGTTAAACCCGTGTGTGGATTCAGCAGTCTGCAAACACTTTCTCTGCAGAGTCCCAAAACAGGCGTTTTCAGCCCATTACCGGCATATGGAAGAAACAGCAGTCAGCACAGGGAAATATCTGCTTCTAAATCCAAAACGCAGCTATCTAACAGAACGGTTGTCAATGTGTGCACTCAACTTCCAGAGTAAATCCCGTGTGTGGATTCAGCAGTCTGCAAACACTTTCTCTGCAGAGTCCCAAAACAGGCGATTTCAGCCCATTACCTGCATATGGAAGAAACAGCAGTCAGCACAGGGAAATATCTGCTTCTAAATCCAAAACGCAGCTATCTAACAGAACGGTTGTCAATGTGTGCGCTCAACTTCCAGAGTTAAAATCGTGTGTGGATTCAGCTGTCTGCAAACACTTTCTCTGCAGAGTCCCAAAACAGGCGGTTTCAGCCCATTACCGGCATATGGAAGGAACAGCAGCAAGCACAGGGAAATACCTGCTTCTAAATCCAAAACGCAGCTATCTAAGAGAACGGTTGTCAATGTGTGCACTCAACTTCCAGAGTTAAACCCGTGTGTGGATTCAGCAGTCTGCAAACACTTTCTCTGCAGAGTCCCAAAACAGGCGTTTTCAGCCCATTACCGGCATATGGAAGAAACAGCAGTAAGCCCAGGGAAATATCTGCTTCTAAATCCAAAACGCAGCTATCTAACAGAACGGTTGTCAATGTGTGCACTCAACTTCCAGAGTTAAACCCGTGTGTGGATTCAGCAGTCTGCAAACACTTTCTCAGCAGAGTCCCAAAACAGGCGTTTTCAGCCCATTACCGGCATATGGAGGAAACAGCCGTAAGCACAGGGAAACATCTGCTTCTAAATCCAAAACGCAGCTATCTAACAGAACGGTTGTCAATGTGTGCACTCAACTTCCAGAGTTAAACCCGTGTGTGGATTCAGCAGTCTGATAACACTTTCTCTGCAGAGTCCCAAAACAGGCGTTTTCAGCCCATTACCGGCATATGGAAGAAACAGACGTAAGCACAGGGAAATATCTGCTTCTAAATCCAAAACGCAGCTATCTAACAGAACGGTTGTCAATGTGTGCACTCAAGTTCCTGAGTTAAACCCGTGTGCGGATTCAGCAGTCTGCAAACACTTTCTCTGCAGAGTCCCAAAACAGGCGTTTTCAGCCCATTACCGGCATATGGAAGAAACAGCAGCAAGCACAGGGAAATATCTGCTTCTAAATCCAAAACGCAGCTATCTAACAGAACGGTTGTCAATGTGTGCACTCAACTTCCAGAGTTAAACCCGTGTGTGGATTCAGCAGTCTGCAAACACTTTCTCTGCAGAGTCCCAAAACAGGCGTTTTCAGCCCTTTACCGGCATATGGAAGAAACAGCAGTCAGCACAGGGAAATATCTGCTTCTAAATCAAAAACACAGCTGTCTAACAGAACGGTTGTCAATGTGTGCACTCAACTTCCAGAGTTAATCCCGTGTGTGGATTCAGCAGTCTGCAAACACTTCCTCTGCAGAGTCCCAAAACAGGCGATTTCAGCCCATTACTGGCATATGGAAGAAACAGCAGTCAGCACAGGGAAATATCTGCTTCTAAATCCAAAAGGCGGCTATCTAACAGAACGGTTGTCAATGTGTGCACTCAACTTCCAGAGTTAAAACCCGTGTCTGGATTCAGCAGTCTGCAAACACTTTCTCTGCAGAGTCCCAAAACAGGCGTTTTCAGCCCATTACTGGCATATGGAAGAAACAGCCGTAAGCACAGGGAAACATCTGCTTCTAAATCCAAAACGCAGCTATCTAACAGAACGGTTGTCAATGTTTGCACTGAACTTCCAGAGTTAAACCCGTGTGTGGATTCAGCAGTCTGCAAACACTTTCTCTGCAGAGTCCCAAAACAGGCGTTTTCAGCCCATTACCGGCATATGGAAGAAACAGAAGTAAGCACAGGGAAATATCTGCTTCTAAATCCAAAACACAGCTATCTAACAGAACGGTTGTCAATGTGTGCGCTCAACTTCCAGAGTTAAACCCGTGTGTGGATTCAGAAGTCTGCAAACACTTTCTCTGCAGAGTCCCTAAACAGGCGTTTTCAGCCCATTACCGGCATATGGAAGAAACAGCAGTAAGCACAGGGAAATATCTGCTTCTAAATCCAAAACGCAGCTATCTAACAGAACGGTTGTCAATGTGTGCACTCAACTTCCAGAGTTAAACCCGTGTGTGGATTCAGCAGTCTGCAAACACTTTCTCTGCAGAGTCCCAAAACAGGCGTTTTCAGCCCATTACCGGCATATGGAAGAAACAGCAGCAAGCACAGGGAAATATCTGCTTCTAAATCCAAAACGCAGCTATCTAACAGAACGGTTGTCAATGTGTGCACTCAACTTCCAGAGTTAAACCCGCGTGTGGATTCAGCAGTCTGCAAACACTTTCTCTGCAGAGTCCCAAAACAGGCGTTTTCAGCCCATTACCGGCATATGGAAGAAACAGCAGTAAGCACAGGGAAATATCTGCTTCTAAATCCAAAACGCAGCAATCTAACAGAACGGTTGTCAATGTGTGCACTCAACTTCCAGAGTTAAACCCGTGTGTGGATTCAGCAGACTGCAAACACTTTCTCTGCAGAGTCCCAAAAAGGCGTTTTCAGACCATTACCGGCATATGGAAGAAACAGTAGTAAGCACAGGGAAATATCTGCTTCTAAATCCAAAACACAGCTATCTAACAGAACGGTTGTCAATGTGTGAACTCAATTTCCAGAGTTAAACTCCTGTGTGGATTCAGCAGTCTGCTAACACTTTCTCTACAGAGTCCCAAAACAGGAGTTTTCAGCCCATTACCGGCATATGGAAGAAACAGCAGTAAGCACAGGGAAATATCTGCTTGTAAATCCAAAACGCAGCTATCTAACAGAACGGTTGTCAATGTGTGCACTCAACTTCCAGAGTTAAACCCGTGTGTGGATTCAGCAGTCTGCTAACACTTTCTCTGCAGAGTCCCAAAACAGGCGTTTACAGCCCATTACCGGCATATGGAAGAAACAGCCGTAAGCACAGGGAAATATGTGCTTCTAAATCCAAAACGCAGCAATCTAACAGAACGGTTGTCAATGTGTGCACTCAACTTCCAGAGTTAAACCCGTGTGTGGATTCAGCAGTCTGCAAACACTTTCTCTGCAGAGTCCCAAAACAGGCGTTTTCAGCCCATTACCGGCATATGGAAGAAACAGCAGCAAGCACAGGGAAATATCTGCTTCTAAATCCAAAACGCAGCTATCTAACAGAACGGTTGTCAATGCGTGCACTCAACTTCCAGAGTTAAACCCGTGTGTGGATTCAGCAGTCTGCAAACACTTTCTCTGCAGAGTCCCAAAACAGGCGTTTTCAGCCCATTACCGGCATATGGAAGAAACAGCAGTCAGCACAGGGAAATATCTGCTTCTAAATCCAAAACGCAGCTATCTAACAGAACGGTTGTCAATGTGTGCACTCAACTTCCAGAGTTAATCCCGTGTGTGGATTCAGCAGTCTGCAAACACTTTCTCTGCAGAGTCCCAAAACAGGCGATTTCAGCCCATTACCGGCATATGGAAGAAACAGCAGTCAGCACAGGGAAATATCTGCTTCTAAATCCAAAACGCAGCTATCTAACAGAACGGTTGTCAATGTGTGCGCTCAACTTCCAGAGTTAAACTCGTGTGTGGATTCAGCTGTCTGCAAACACTTTCTCTGCAGAGTCCCAAAACAGGCGTTTTCAGCCCATTACCGGCATATGGAAGAAACAGCAGCAAGCACAGGGAAATACCTGCTTCTAAATCCAAAACGCAGCTATCTAACAGAACGGTTGTCAATGTGTGCACTCAACTTCCAGAGTTAAACCCGTGTGTGGATTCAGCAGTCTGCAAACACTTTCTCTGCAGAGTCCCAAAACAGGCGTTTTCAGCCCATTACCGGCATATGGAAGAAACAGCAGCAAGCACAGGGAAATATCTGCTTCTAAATCCAAAACGCAGCTATCTAACAAAACGGTTGTCAATGTGTGCACTCAACTTCCAGAGTTAAACCCGTGTGTGGATTCAGCAGTCTGCAAACACTTTCTCTGCAGAGTCCCAAAACAGGCGTTTTCAGCCCATTACCGGCATATGGAAGAAACAGCAGTCAGCACAGGGAAATATCTGCTTCTACATCAAAAACACAGCTATCTAACAGAACGGTTGTCAATGTGTGCACTCAACTTCCAGAGTTAATCCCGTGTGTGGATTCAGCAGTCTGCAAACACTTTCTCTGCAGAGTCCCAAAACAGGCGATTTCAGCCCATTACTGGCATATGGAAGAAACAGCAGGCAGCACAGGGAAATATCTGCTTCTAAATCCAAAAGGCGGCTATCTAACAGAACGGTTGTCAATGTGTGCACTCAACTTCCTGAGTTAAACCCGTGTGTGGATTCAGCAGTCTGCAAACACTTTCTCTGCAGAGTCCCAAAACAGGCGTTTTCAGCCCATTACCGGCATATGGAAGAAACAGCAGTAAGCACAGGGAAATATCTGCTTCTAAATCCAAAACGCAGCTATCTAACAGAACGGTTGTCAATGTGTGCACTCAACTTCCTGAGTTAAACCCGTGTGCGGAATCAGCAGTCTGCAAACACTTTCTCTGCAGAGTCCCAAAACAGGCGTTTTCAGCCCATTACCGGCATAAGGAAGAAACAGCAGTCAGCACAGGGAAATATCTGATTCTAAATCAAAAACGCAGCTATCTAACAGAACGGTTGTCAATGTGTGCACTCAACTTCCGGAGTCAAACCCGTGTGTGGATTCAGCAGTCTGCAAACACTTTCTCTGCAGAGTCCCAAAACAGGCGTTTTCAACCCATTACCGGCATATGGAAGAAACAGCAGTCAGCACAGGGAAATATCTGCTTCTAAATCCAAAACACAGCTATCTAACAGAACGGTTGTCAATGAGTGCGCTCAACTTCCAGAGTTAAACTCGTGTGTGGATTCAGCAGTCTGCAAACACTTTCTCTGCAGAGTCCCTAAACAGGCGTTTTCAGACCATTACCGGCATATGGAAGAAACAGCAGCAAGCACAGGGAAATATCTGCTTCTAAATCCAAAACGCAGCTATCTAACAGAACGGTTGTCAATGTGTGCACTCAACTTCCAGAGTTAAACCCGTGTGTGGATTCAGCATTCTGCAAACACTTTCTCTGCAGAGTCCCAAAACAGGCGTTTTCAGCCCATTACCGGCATATGGAAGAAACAGCAGCAAGCACAGGGAAATATCTGCTTCTAAATCCAAAACGCAGCTATCTAACAGAACGGTTGTCAATGTGTGCACTCAACTTCCAGAGTTAAACCCGCGTGTGGATTCAGCAGTCTGCAAACACTTTCCCTGCAGAGTCCCAAAACAGGCGTTTTCAGCCCATTACCGGCATATGGAAGAAACAGCAGTCAGCTCAGGGAAATATCTGCTTCTAAATCCAAAACGCAGCTATCTAACAGAACGGTTGTCAATGTGTGCGCTCAACTTCCAGAGTTAAACCCGTGTGTGGATTCAGCAGTCTGCAAACACTTTCTCTGCAGAGTCCCAAAACAGGCGTTTTCAGCCCATTACCGGCATATGGAAGAAACAGCAGTCAGCACAGGGAAATATCTGCTTCTAAATCCAAAAGGCGGCTATCTAACAGAACGGTTGTCAATGTGTGCACTCAACTTCCAGAGTTAAACCCGTGTGTGGATTCAGCAGTCTGCAAACACTTTCTCTGCAGAGTCCCAAAACAGGCGTTTTCAGCCCATTACCGGCATATGGAAGAAACAGCAGTAAGCACAGGGAAATATCTGCTTCTAAATCCAAAACGCAGCAATCTAACAGAACGGTTGTCAATGTGTGCACTCAACTTCCAGAGTTAAACCCGTGTGTGGATTCAGCAGACTGCAAACACTTTCTCTGCAGAGTCCCAAAAAGGCGTTTTCAGACCATTACCGGCATATGGAAGAAACAGTAGTAAGCACAGGGAAATATCTGCTTCTAAATCCAGAACGCAGCTATCTAACAGAACGGTTGTCAATGTGTGAACTCAACTTCCAGAGTTAAACTCCTGTGTGGATTCAGCAGTCTGCTAACACTTTCTCTGCAGAGTCCCAAAACAGGCGTTTTCAGCCCATTACCGGCATATGGAAGAAACAGCAGTCAGCACAGGGAAATATCTGCTTGTAAATCCAAAACGCAGCTATCTAACAGAACGGTTGTCAATGTGTGCACTCAACTTCCGGAGTTAAACCCGTGTGTGGATTCAGCAGTCTGCAAAAACTTTCTCTGCAGAGTCCCAAAACAGGCGTTTTCAGCCCATTACCGGCATATGGAAGAAACAGCCGTAAGCACAGGGAAACATCTGCTTCTAAATCCAAAACGCAGCTATCTAACAGAACGGTTGTCAATGTGTGCACTCAACTTCCAGAGTTAAACCCGTGTGTGGATTCAGCAGTCTGCTAACACTTTCTCTGCAGAGTCCCAAAACAGGCGTTTTCAGCCCATTACCGGCATATGGAAGAAACAGCAGTCAGCACAGGGAAATATCTGCTTCTACATCAAAAACACAGCTATCTAACAGAACGGTTGTCAATGTGTGCACTCAACTTCCAGAGTTAATCCCGTGTGTGGATTCAGCAGTCTGCAAACACTTTCTCTGCAGAGTCCCAAAACAGGCGATTTCAGCCCATTACTGGCATATGGAAGAAACAGCAGGCAGCACAGGGAAATATCTGCTTCTAAATCCAAAAGGCGGCTATCTAACTGAACGGTTGTCAATGTGTGCACTCAACTTCCTGAGTTAAACCCGTGTGTGGATTCAGCAGTCTGCAAACACTTTCTCTGCAGAGTCCCAAAACAGGCGTTTTCAGCCCATTACCGGCATATGGAAGAAACAGCAGTAAGCACAGGGAAATATCTGCTTCTAAATCCAAAACGCAGCTATCTAACAGAACGGTTGTCAATGTGTGCACTCAACTTCCTGAGTTAAACCCGTGTGCGGAATCAGCAGTCTGCAAACCCTTTCTCTGCAGAGTCCCAAAACAGGCGTTTTCAGCCCATTACCGGCATAAGGAAGAAACAGCAGTCAGCACAGGGAAATATCTGATTCTAAAACAAAAACGCAGCTATCTAACAGAACGGTTGTCAATGTGTGCACTCAACTTCCGGAGTCAAACCCGTGTGTGGATTCAGCAGTCTGCAAACACTTTCTCTGCAGAGTCCCAAAACAGGCGTTTTCAACCCATTACCGGCATATGGAAGAAACAGCAGCAAGCACAGGGAAATATCTGCTTCTAAATCCAAAACGCAGCTATCTAACAGAACGGTTGTCAATGTGTGCACTCAACTTCCAGAGTTAAACCCGTGTGTGGATTCAGCATTCTGCAAACACTTTCTCTGCAGAGTCCCAAAACAGGCGTTTTCAGCCCATTACCGGCATATGGAAGAAACAGCAGTCAGCACAGGGAAATATCTGCTTCTAAATCCAAAACGCAGCTATCTAACAGAACGGTTGTCAATGTGTGCACTCAACTTCCAGAGTTAAACCCGCGTGTGGATTCAGCAGTCTGCAAACACTTTCCCTGCAGAGTCCCAAAACAGGCGTTTTCAGCCCATTACCGGCATATGGAAGAAACAGCAGTCAGCTCAGGGAAATATCTGCTTCTAAATCCAAAACGCAGCTATCTAACAGAACGGTTGTCAATGTGTGCGCTCAACTTCCAGAGTTAAACCCGTGTGTGGATTCAGCAGTCTGCAAACACTTTCTCTGCAGAGTCCCAAAACAGGCGTTTTCAGCCCATTACCGGCATATGGAAGAATCAGCAGTCAGCACAGGGAAATATCTGCTTCTAATTCCAAACGCAGCTATCTAACAGAACGGTTGTCAATGTGTGCACTCAACTTCCAGAGTTAATCCCGTGTGTGGATTCAGCAGTCTGCAAACATTTTCTCTGCAGAGTCCCAAAACAGGCGATTTCAGCCCATTACCGGCATATGGAAGAAACAGCAGTCAGCACAGGGAAATATCTGCTTCTAAATCCAAAACGCAGCTATCTAACAGAACGGTTGTCAATGTGTGCGCTCAACTTCCAGAGTTAAACTCGTGTGTGGATTCAGCTGTCTGCAAACACTTTCTATGCAGAGTCCCAAAACAGGCGTTTTCAGCCCATTACCGGCATACGGAAGAAACAGCAGCAAGCACAGGGAAATATCTGCTTCTAAATCCAAAACGCAGCTATCTAACAGAAGGGTTGTCAATGTGTGCACTCAACTTCCAGAGTTAAACCCGTGTGTGGATTCAGCAGTCTGCAAACACTTTCTCTGCAGAGTCCCAAAACAGGCGTTTTCAGCCCATTACCGGCATATGGAAGAATCAGCAGCAAGCACAGGGAAATATCTGCTTCTAAATCCAAAACGAAGCTATCTAACAGAACGGTTGTCAATGTGTGCACTCAACTTCCAGAGTTAAACCCGTGTGTGGATTCAGCAGTCTGCAAACACTTTCTCTGCAGAGTCCCAAAACAGGCGTTTTCAGCCCATTACCGGCATATGGAAGAAACAGCAGTCAGCACAGGGAAATATCTGCTTCTAAATCAAAAACACAGCTATCTAACAGAACGGTTGTCAATGTGTGCACTCAACTTCCAGAGTTAATCCCGTGTGTGGATTCAGCAGTCTGCAAACACTTTCTCTGCAGAGTCCCAAAACAGGCGTTTTCAGCCCATTACCGGCATATGGAAGAAACAGCAGTCAGCACAGGGAAATATCTGCTTCTAAATCCAAAACGCGGCTATCTAACAGAACGGTTGTCAATGTGTGCACTCAACTTCCAGAGTTAAACCCGTGTGTGGATTCAGCAGTCTGCAAACACTTTCTCTGCAGAGTCCCAAAACAGGCGTTTTCAGCCCATTACCGGCATATGGAAGAAACAGCAGTCAGCACAGGGAAATATCTGCTTCTAAATCCAAAAGGCGGCTATCTAACAGAACGGTTGTCAATGTGTGCACTCAACTTCCAGAGTTAAACCCGTGTGTGGATTCAGCAGTCTGCAAACACTTTCTCTGCAGAGTCCCAAAACAGGCGTTTTCAGCCCATTACCGGCATATGGAAGAAACAGCAGTAAGCACAGGGAAATATCTGCTTCTAAATCCAAAACGCAGCAATCTAACAGAACGGTTGTCAATGTGTGCACTCAACTTCCAGAGTTAAACCCGTGTGTGGATTCAGCAGACTGCAAACACTTTCTCTGCAGAGTCCCAAAAAGGCGTTTTCAGACCATTACCGGCATATGGAAGAAACAGCAGTAAGCACAGGGAAATATCTGCTTCTAAATCCAAAACGCAGCAATCTAACAGAACGGTTGTCAATGTGTGCACTCAACTTCCAGAGTTAAACCCGTGTGTGGATTCAGCAGACTGCAAACACTTTCTCTGCAGAGTCCCAAAAAGGCGTTTTCAGACCATTACCGGCATATGGAAGAAACAGTAGTAAGCACAGGGAAATATCTGCTTCTAAATCCAGAACGCAGCTATCTAACAGAACGGTTGTCAATGTGTGAACTCAACTTCCAGAGTTAAACTCCTGTGTGGATTCAGCAGTCTGCTAACACTTTCTCTGCAGAGTCCCAAAACAGGCGTTTTCAGCCCATTACCGGCATATGGAAGAAACAGCAGTCAGCACAGGGAAATATCTGCTTGTAAATCCAAAACGCAGCTATCTAACAGAACGGTTGTCAATGTGTGCACTCAACTTCCGGAGTTAAACCCGTGTGTGGATTCAGCAGTCTGCAAAAACTTTCTCTGCAGAGTCCCAAAACAGGCGTTTTCACCCCATTACCGGCATATGGAAGAAACAGCCGTAAGCACAGGGAAACATCTGCTTCTAAATCCAAAACGCAGCTATCTAACAGAACGGTTGTCAATGTGTGCACTCAACTTCCAGAGTTAAACCCGTGTGTGGATTCAGCAGTCTGCTAACACTTTCTCTGCAGAGTCCCAAAACAGGCGTTTTCAGCCCATTACCGGTATATGGAAGAAACAGCAGTCAGCACAGGGAAATATCTGCTTCTAAATCCAAAACGCAGCTATCTAACAGAACGGTTGTCAATGTGTGCACTCAACTTCCTGAGTTAAACCCGTGTGCGTATTCAGCAGTCTGCAAACCCTTTCTCTGCAGAGTCCCAAAACAGGCGTTTTCAGCCCATTACCGGCATAAGGAAGAAACAGCAGTCAGCACAGGGAAATATCTGATTCTAAATCAAAAACGCAGCTATCTAACAGAACGGTTGTCAGTGTGTGCACTCAACTTCCAGAGTTAAACCCGTGTGTGGATTCAGCAGTCTGCAAACACTTTCTCTGCAGAGTCCCAAAACAGGCGTTTTCAGCCCATTACCGGCATATGGAAGAAACAGCAGTAAGCACAGGGAAATATCTGCTTCTAAATCCAAAACACAGCTATCTAACAGAACGGTTGTCAATGTGTGCGCTCAACTTCCAGAGTTAAACCCGTGTGTGGATTCAGCAGTCTGCAAACACTTTCTCTGCAGAGTCCCAAAACAGGCGTTTTCAGCCCATTACCGGCATATGGAAGAAACAGCAGCAAGCACAGGGAAATATCTGCTTCTAAATCCAAAACGCAGCTATCTAACAGAACGGTTGTCAATGTGTGCACTCAACTTCCAGAGTTAAACCCGTGTGTGGATTCAGCAGTCTGCAAACACTTTCTCTGCAGAGTCCCAAAACAGGCGTTTTCAGCCAATTACCGGCATATGGAAGAAACAGCAGCAAGCACAGGGAAATATCTGCTTCTAAATCCAAAACGCAGCTATCTAACAGAACGGTTGTCAATGTGTGCACTCAACTTCCAGAGTTAAACCCGCGTGTGGATTCAGCAGTCTGCAAACACTTTCTCTGCAGAGTCCCAAAACAGGCGTTTTCAGCCCATTACCGGCATATGGAAGAAACAGCAGTCAGCACAGGGAAATATCTGCTTCTAAATCCAAAACACAGCTATCTAACAGAACGGTTGTCAATGTGTGCAGTCAACTTCCAAAGTTAATCCCGTGTGTGGATTCAGCAGTCTGCAAACACTTTCTCTGCAGAGTCCCAAAACAGGCGATTTCAGCCCATTACCGGCATATGGAAGAAACAGCAGCAAGCACAGGGAAATATCTGCTTCTAAATCCAAAACGCAGCTATCTAACAGAACGGTTGTCAATGTGTGCACTCAGCTTCCAGAGTTAAACTCGTGTGTGGACTCAGCAGTCTGCTAACACTTTCTCTGCAGAGTCCCAAAACAGGCGTTTTCAGCCCATTACCGGCATATGGAAGAAACAGCAGTCAGCACAGGGAAATATCTGCTTCTAAATCAAAAATACAGCTATCTAACAGAACGGTTGTCAATGTGTGCACTCAACTTCCAGAGTTAATCCCGTGTGTGGATTCAGCAGTCTGCAAACACTTTCTCTGCAGAGTCCCAAAACAGGCGATTTCAGCCCATTACTGGCATAAGGAAGAAACAGCAGTCAGCACAGGGAAATATCTGCTTCTAAATCCAAAAGGCGGCTATCTAACAGAACGGTTGTCACTGTGTGCACTCAACTTCCAGAGTTAAACCCGTGTGTGGATTCAGCAGTCTGCAAACACTTTCTCTGCAGAGTCCCAAAGCAGGCGTTTTCAGCCCATTACCGGCATATGGAAGAAACAGCAGTCAGCACAGGGAAATATCTGCTTCTAAATAAAAAAGGCGGCTATCTAACAGAACGGTTGTCAATGTGTGAACTCAACTTCCAGAGTTAAACCCGTGTGTGGATTCAGCAGTCTGCAAACACTTTCTCTGCAGAGTCCCAAAACAGGCGTTTTCAGCCCATTACCGGCATATGGAAGAAACAGCAGTAAGCACAGGGAAATATCGGCTTCTAAATCCAAAATGCAGCAATCTAACAGAACGGTTGTCAATGTGTGCACTCAACTTTCAGAGTTAAACCCGTGTGTGGATTCAGCAGTCTGCAAACACTTTCTCTGCAGAGTCCCAAAACAGGCGTTGTCAGCCCATTACCGGCATAAGGAAGAAACAGCAGTAAGCACAGGGAAATATCTGCTTCTAAATCCAAAACGCAGCAATCTAACAGAACGGTTGTCAATGTGTGCACTCAACTTCCAGAGTTAAACCCGTGTGTGGATTCAGCAGACTGCAAACACTTTCTCTGCAGAGTCCCAAAAAGGCGTTTTCAGACCATTACCGGCATATGGAAGAAACAGTAGTAAGCACAGGGAAATATCTGCTTCTAAATCCAAAACACAGCTATCTAACAGAATGGTTGTCAATGTGTGAACTCAATTTCCAGAGTTAAACTCCTGTGTGGATTCAGCAGTCTGCTAACACTTTCTCTGCAGAGTCCCAAAACAGGAGTTTTCAGCCCATTACCGGCATATGGAAGAAACAGCAGTAAGCACAGGGAAATATCTGCTTGTAAATCCAAAACGCAGGTATCTAACAGAACGGTTGTCAATGTGTGCACTCAACTTCCAGAGTTAAACCCGTGTGTGGATTCAGCAGTCTGCTAACACTTTCTCTGCAGAGTCCCAAAACAGGCGTTTACAGCCCATTACCGGCATATGGAAGAAACAGCCGTAAGCACAGGGAAATATCTGCTTCTAAATCCAAAACGCAGCTATCTAACAGAACGGTTGTCAATGTGTGCAGTCAACTTCCGGAGTTAAACCCGTGTGCGCATTCAGCAGTCTGCAAACACTTTCTCTGCAGAGTCCCAAAACAGGCGTTTTCAGCCCATTACCGGTATAAGGAAGAAACAGCAGTCAGCACAGGGAAATATCTGCTTCTAAATCAAAAACGCAGCTATCTAACAGAACGGTTGTCAATGTGTGCACTCAACTTCCAGAGTTAAACCCGTGTGTGGATTCAGCAGTCTGCAAACACTTTCTCTGCAGAGTCCCAAAACAGGCGTTTTCAGCCCATTACCGGCATATGGAAGAAACAGCAGTAAGCACAGGGAAATATCTGCTTCTAAATCCAAAACGCAGCTATCTAACAGAACGGTTGTCAATGTGTGCGCTCAACTTCCAGAGTTAAACCCGTGTGTGGATTCAGCAGTCTGCAAACACTTTCTCTGCAGAGTCCCAAAACAGGCGTTTTCAGCCCATTACCGGCATATGGAAGAAACAGCAGCAAGCACAGGGAAATATCTGCTTCTAAATCCAAAACGCAGCTATCTAACAGAACGGTTGTCAATGTGTGCACTCAACTTCCAGAGTTAAACCCGTGTGTGGATTCAGCAGTCTGCAAACACTTTCTCTGCAGAGTCCCAAAACAGGCGTTTTCAGCCCATTACCGGCATATGGAAGAAAGAGCAGTCAGCACAGGGAAATATCTGCTTCTAAATCCAAAACACAGCTATCTAACAGAACGGTTGTCAATGTGTGCACTCAACTTCCAGAGTTAATCCCGTGTGTGGATTCAGCAGTCTGCAAACACTTTGTCTGCAGAGTCCCAAAACAGGCGATTTCAGCCCATTACCGGCGTAGGGAAGAAACAGCAGTCAGCACAGGGAAATATCTGCTTCTAAATCCAAAAGGCGGCTATCTAACAGAACGGTTGTCAATGTGTGCACTCAACTTCCAGAGTTAAACCCGTGTGTGGATTCAGCAGTCTGCAAACACTTTCTCTGCAGAGTCCCAAAACAGGCGTTTTCAGCCCATTACCGGCATATGGAAGAAACAGCAGTCAGCACAGGGAAATATCTGCTTCTAAATCCAAAAGGCGGTTATCTAACAGAACGGTTGTCAATGTGTGCACTCAACTTCCAGAGTTAAACCCGTGTGTGGATTCAGCAGTCTACAAACACTTTCTCTGCAGAGTCCCAAAACAGGCGTTTTCAGCCCATTACCGGCATATGGAAGAAACAGCAGTAAGCACAGGGAAATATCTGCTTCTAAATCCAAAACGCAGCTATCTAACAGAACGGTTGTCAATGTGTGCACTCAACTTCCAGAGGTAAACCCGTGTGTGGATTCAGCTGTCTGCAAACACTTTCTCTGCAGAGTCCCAAAACAGGCGTTTTCAGCCCATTACCGGCATATGGAAGAAACAGCAGTCAGCACAGGGAAATATCTGCTTCTAAATCCAAAAGGCGGCTATCTAACAGAACGGTTGTCAATGTGTGACTCAACTTCCAGAGTTAAACCCGTGTGTGGATTCAGCAGTCTGCAAACACTTTCTCTGCAGAGTCCCAAAACAGGCGTTTTCAGCCCATTACCGGAATATGGAAGAAACAGCAGTCAGCACAGGGAAATATCTGCTCCTAAATCCAAAAGGCGGCTATCTAACAGAACGGTTGTAAATGTGTGCACTCAACTTCCAGAGTTAAACCCGTGTGTGGATTTAGCAGTCTGCAAACACTTTCTCTGCAGAGTCCCAAAACAGGCGTTTTCAGCCCATTACCGGCATATGGAAGAAACAGCAGTAAGCACAGGGAAATATCTGCTTCTAAATCCAAAATGCAGCAATCTAACAGAACGGTTGTCAATGTGTGCACTCAACTTTCAGAGTTAAACCCGTGTGTGGATTCAGCAGTCTGCAAACACTTTCTCTGCAGAGTCCCAAAACAGGCGTTTTCAGCCCATTACCGGCATATGGAAGAAACAGCAGTAAGCACAGTGAAATATCTGCTTCTAAATCCAAAACGCAGCAATCTAACAGAACGGTTGTCAATGTGTGCACTCAACTTCCAGAGATAGACCCGTGTGTGGATTCAGAAGACTGCAAACACTTTCTCTGCAGAGTCCCAAAAAGGCGTTTTCAGACCATTACCGGCATATGGAAGAAACAGTAGTAAGCACAGGGAAATATCTGCTTCTAAATCCAAATCGCAGCTATCTAACAAAACGGATGTCAATGTGTGAACTAAACTTCCAGAGTTAAACCCGTGTGTGGATTCAGCAGTCTGCAAACACTTTCTCTGCAGAGTCCCAAAACAGGCGTTTTCAGCCCATTACCGGCATATGGAAGAAACAGCAGTCAGCACAGGGAAATATCTGCTTGTAAATCAAAAACGCAGCTATCTAACAGAACGGTTGTCAATGTGTGCACTCAACTTCCGGAGTTAAACCCGTGTGTGGATTCAGCAGTCTGCAAAAACTTTCTCTGCAGAGTCCCAAAACAGGCGTTTTCAGCCCATTACCGGCATATGGAAGAAACAGCAGTAAGCACAGGGAAACATCTGCTTCTAAATCCAAAACGCAGCTATCTAACAGAACGGTTGTCAATGTGTGCACTCAACTTCCGGAGTTAAACCCGTGTGCGGATTCAGCAGTCTGCAAACACTTTCTCTGCAGAGTCCCAGAACAGGCGTTTTCAGCCCATTACCGGTATAAGGAAGAAACAGCAGTCAGCACAGTGAAATATCTGCTTCTAAATCCAAAACGCAGCTATCTAACAGAACGGTTGTCAATGTGTGCACTCAACTTCCAGAGTTAAACCCGTGTGTGGATTCAGCAGTCTGCAAACACTTTCTCTGCAGAGTCCCAAAACAGGCGTTTTCAGCCCATTACCGGCATATGGAAGAAACAGCAGTAAGCACAGGGAAATATCTGCTTCTAAATCCAAAACGCAGGTATCTAACAGAACGGTTGTCAATGTGTGCGCTCAACTTCCAGAGTTAAACCCGTGTGTGGATTCAGCAGTCTGCAAACACTTTCTCTGCAGAGTCCCAAAACAGGCGTTTTCAGCCCATTACCGGCATATGGAAGAAACAGCAGCAAGCACAGGGAAATATCTGCTTCTAAATCCAAAAGGCGGCTATCTAACAGAACGGTTGTCAATGTGTGCACTCAACTTCCAGAGTTAAACCCGTGTGTGAATTCAGCAGTCTGCAAACACTTTCTCTGCAGAGTCCCAAAACAGGCGTTTTCAGCCCATTACCGGCATATGGAAGAAACAGCAGTCAGCACAGGGAAATATCTGCTCCTAAATCCAAAAGGCGGCTATCTAACAGAACGGTTGTAAATGTGTGCACTCAACTTCCAGAGTTAAACCCGTGTGTGGATTCAGCAGTCTGCAAACACTTTCTCTGCAGAGTCCCAAAACAGGCGTTTTCAGCCCATTACCGGCATATGGAAGAAACAGCAGTCAGCACAGGGAAATATCTGCTTGTAAATCCAAAACGCAGCAATCTAACAGAACGGTTGTCAATGTGTGCACTCAACTTTCAGAGTTAAACCCGTGTGTGGATTCAGCAGTCTGCAAACACTTTCTCTGCAGAGTCCCAAAACAGGCGTTTTCAGCCCATTACCGGCATATGGAAGAAACAGCAGTAAGCACAGGGAAATATCTGCTTCTAAATCCAAAACGCAGCAATCTAGCAGAACGGTTGTCAATGTGTGCACTCAACTTTCAGAGTTAAACCCGTGTGTGGATTCAGCAGACTGCAAACACTTTCTCTGCAGAGTCCCAAAAAGGCGTTTTCAGACCATTACCGGCATATGGAAGAAACAGTAGTAAGCACAGGTAAACATCTGCTTCTAAATCCAAAACGCAGCTATCTAACAGAACGGTTGTCAATGTGTGCCCTCAACTTCCAGAGGTAATCCCGTGTGTGGATTCAGCAGTCTGCAAACACTTTCTCTGCAGAGTCCCAAAACAGGCGATTTCAGCCCATTACCGGCATATGGAAGAAACAGCAGTCAGTACAGGGAAATATCTGCTTCTAAATCCAAAAGGCGGCTATCTAACAGAACGGTTGTCAATGTGTGCACTCAACTTCCAGAGTTAAACCCGTGTGTGGATTCAGCAGTCTGCAAACACTTTCTCTGCAGAGTCCCAAAACAGGCGTTTTCAGCCCATTACCGGCATATGGAAGAAACAGCAGTCAGCACAGGGAAATATCTGCTTCTAAATCCAAAAGGCGGCTATCTAACAGAACGGTTGTCAATGTGTGCACTCAACTTCCAGAGTTAAACCCGTGTGTGGATTCAGCAGTCTGCAAACACTTTCTCTGCAGAGTCCCAAAACAGGCGTTTTCAGCCCATTACCGGCATATGGAAGAAACAGCAGTCAGCACAGGGAAATATCTGCTTCTAAATCCAAAAGGCGGCTATCTAACAGAACGGTTGTCAATGTGTGCACTCAACTTCCAGAGTTAAACCCGTGTGTGGATTCAGCAGTCTGCAAACACTTTCTCTGCAGAGTCCCAAAACAGGCGTTTTCAGCCCATTACCGGCATATGGAAAAAACAGCAGTAAGCTCAGGGAAATATCTGCTTCTAAATCCAAAATGCAGCAATCTAACAGAACGGTTGTCAATGTGTGCACTCAACTTTCAGAGTTAAACCCGTGTGTGGATTCAGCAGTCTGCAAACACTTTCTCTGCAAAGTCCCAAAACAGGCGTTTTCAGCCCCTTACCGGCATATGGAAGAAACAGCAGTAAGCACAGGGAAATATCTGCTTCTAAATCCAAAACGCAGCAATCTAACAGAACGGTTGTCAATGTGTGCACTCAACTTCCAGAGTTAAACCCGTGTGTGGATTCAGCAGACTGCAAACACTTTCTCTGCAGAGTCCCAAAAAGGCGTTTTCAGACCATTACCGGCATATGGAAGAAACAGTAGTAAGCGCAGGGAAATATCTGCTTCTAAATCCAAAACGCAGCTATCTAACAGAACGGTTGTCAATGTGTGAACTCAACTTCCAGAGTTAAACTCCTGTGTGGATTCAGCAGTCTGCTAACACTTTCTCTGCAGAGTCCCAAAGCAGGCGTTTTCAGCCCATTACCGGCATATGGAAGAAACAGCAGTAAGCACAGGGAAATATCTGCTTCTAAATCCAAAACGCAGCTATCTAACAGAACGGTTGTCAATGTGTGCGCTCAACTTCCAGAGTTAAACCCGTGTGTGGATTCAGCAGTCTGCAAACACTTTCTCTGCAGAGTCCCAAAACAGGCGTTTTCAGCCCATTACCGGCATATGGAAGAAACAGCAGCAAGCACAGGGAAATATCTGCTTCTAAATCCAAAACGCAGCTATCTAACAGAACGGTTGTCAATGTGTGCACTCAACTTCCAGAGTTAAACCCGTGTGTGGATTCAGCAGTCTGCAAACACTTTCTCTGCAGAGTCCCAAAACAGGCGTTTTCAGCCCATTACCGGCATATGGAAGAAACAGCAGTCAGCACAGGGAAATATCTGCTTCTAAATCAAAAACGCAACTATCTAACAGAACGGTTGTCAATGTGTGCACTCAACTTCCAGAGTTAAACCCGTGTGTGGATTCAGCAGTCTGCAAACACTTTCTCTGCAGAGTCCCAAAACAGGCGTTTTCAGCCCATTACCGGCATATGGAAGAAACAGCAGTAAGCACAGGGAAATATCTGCTTCTAAATCCAAATCACAGCTATATAACAGAACGGTTGTCAATGTGTGTGCTCAACTTCCAGAGTTAAACCCGTGTGTGGATTCAGCAGTCTGCAAACACTTTCTCTGCAGAGTCCCTAAACAGGCGTTTTCAGCCCATTACCGGCATATGGAAGAAACAGCAGTAAGCACAGGGAAACATCTGATTCTAAATCCAAAACGCAGCTATCTAACAGAACGTTTGTCAATGTGTGCACTCAACTTCCAGAGTTAAACCCCTGTGTGGATTCAGCAGTCTGCTAACACTTTCTCTGCAGAGTCCCAAAACAGGCGTTTTCAGCCCATTACCGGCCTATGGAAGAAACAGCCGTAAGCACAGGGAAATATCTGCTTCTAAATCCAAAACGCAGCTATCTAACAGAACGGTTGTCAATGTGTGCACTCAACTTCCGGAGTTAAACCCGTGTGCGGATTCAGCAGTCTGCAAACACTTTCTCTGCAGAGTCCCAGAACAGGCGTTTTCAGCCCATTACCGGTATAAAGAAGAAACAGCAGTCAGCACAGGGAAATATCTGCTTCTAAATCCAAAACGCAGCTATCTAACAGAACGGTTGTCAATGTGTGCACTCAACTTCCAGAGTTAAACCCGTGTGTGGATTCAGCAGTCTGCAAACACTTTCTCTGCAGAGTCCCAAAACAGGCGTTTTCAGCCCATTACCGGCATATGGAAGGAAGAGCAGTAAGCACAGGGAAATATCTGCTTCTAAATCCAAAACGCAGGTATCTAACAGAACGGTTGTCAATGTGTGCGCTCAACTTTCCAGAGTTAAACCCGTGTGTGGATTCAGCAGTCTGCAAACACTTTCTCTGCAGAGTCCCAAAACAGGCGTTTTCAGCCCATTACCGGCATATGGAAGAAACAGCAGTCAGCACAGGGAAATATCTGCTTCTAAATCAAAAATACAGCTATCTAACAGAACGGTTGTCAATGTGTGCACTCAACTTCCAGAGTTAATCCCGTGTGTGGATTCAGCAGTCTGCAAACACTTTCTCTGCAGAGTCCCAAAACAGGCGATTTCAGCCCATTACTGGCATAAGGAAGAAACAGCAGTCAGCACAGGGAAATATCTGCTTCTAAATCCAAAAGGCGGCTATCTAACAGAACGGTTGTCACTGTGTGCACTCAACTTCCAGAGTTAAACCCGTGTGTGGATTCAGCAGTCTGCAAACACTTTCTCTGCAGAGTCCCAAAGCAGGCGTTTTCAGCCCATTACCGGCATATGGAAGAAACAGCAGTCAGCACAGGGAAATATCTGCTTCTAAATAAAAAAGGCGGCTATCTAACAGAACGGTTGTCAATGTGTGAACTCAACTTCCAGAGTTAAACCCGTGTGTGGATTCAGCAGTCTGCAAACACTTTCTCTGCAGAGTCCCAAAACAGGCGTTTTCAGCCCATTACCGGCATATGGAAGAAACAGCAGTAAGCACAGGGAAATATCGGCTTCTAAATCCAAAATGCAGCAATCTAACAGAACGGTTGTCAATGTGTGCACTCAACTTTCAGAGTTAAACCCGTGTGTGGATTCAGCAGTCTGCAAACACTTTCTCTGCAGAGTCCCAAAACAGGCGTTTTCAGCCCATTACCGGCATAAGGAAGAAACAGCAGTAAGCACAGGGAAATATCTGCTTCTAAATCCAAAACGCAGCAATCTAACAGAACGGTTGTCAATGTGTGCACTCAACTTCCAGAGTTAAACCCGTGTGTGGATTCAGCAGACTGCAAACACTTTCTCTGCAGAGTCCCAAAAAGGCGTTTTCAGACCATTACCGGCATATGGAAGAAACAGTAGTAAGCACAGGGAAATATCTGCTTCTAAATCCAAAACACAGCTATCTAACAGAATGGTTGTCAATGTGTGAACTCAATTTCCAGAGTTAAACTCCTGTGTGGATTCAGCAGTCTGCTAACACTTTCTCTGCAGAGTCCCAAAACAGGAGTTTTCAGCCCACTACCGGCATATGGAAGAAACAGCAGTAAGCACAGGGAAATATCTGCTTGTAAATCCAAAACGCAGGTATCTAACAGAACGGTTGTCAATGTGTGCACTCAACTTCCAGAGTTAAACCCGTGTGTGGATTCAGCAGTCTGCTAACACTTTCTCTGCAGAGTCCCAAAACAGGCGTTTACAGCCCATTACCGGCATATGGAAGAAACAGCCGTAAGCACAGGGAAATATCTGCTTCTAAATCCAAAACGCAGCTATCTAACAGAACGGTTGTCAATGTGTGCAGTCAACTTCCGGAGTTAAACCCGTGTGCGCATTCAGCAGTCTGCAAACACTTTCTCTGCAGAGTCCCAAAACAGGCGTTTTCAGCCCATTACCGGTATAAGGAAGAAACAGCAGTCAGCACAGGGAAATATCTGCTTCTAAATCAAAAACGCAGCTATCTAACAGAACGGTTGTCAATGTGTGCACTCAACTTCCAGAGTTAAACCCGTGTGTGGATTCAGCAGTCTGCAAACACTTTCTCTGCAGAGTCCCAAAACAGGCGTTTTCAGCCCATTACCGGCATATGGAAGAAACAGCAGTAAGCACAGGGAAATATCTGCTTCTAAATCCAAAACGCAGCTATCTAACAGAACGGTTGTCAATGTGTGCGCTCAACTTCCAGAGTTAAACCCGTGTGTGGATTCAGCAGTCTGCAAACACTTTCTCTGCAGAGTCCCAAAACAGGCGTTTTCAGCCCATTACCGGCATATGGAAGAAACAGCAGCAAGCACAGGGAAATATCTGCTTCTAAATCCAAAACGCAGCTATCTAACAGAACGGTTGTCAATGTGTGCACTCAACTTCCAGAGTTAAACCCGTGTGTGGATTCAGCAGTCTGCAAACACTTTCTCTGCAGAGTCCTAAAACAGGCGTTTTCAGCCCATTACCGGCATATGGAAGAAAGAGCAGTCAGCACAGGGAAATATCTGCTTCTAAATCCAAAACACAGCTATCTAACAGAACGGTTGTCAATGTGTGCACTCAACTTCCAGAGTTAATCCCGTGTGTGGATTCAGCAGTCTGCAAACACTTTGTCTGCAGAGTCCCAAAACAGGCGATTTCAGCCCATTACCGGCGTAGGGAAGAAACAGCAGTCAGCACAGGGAAATATCTGCTTCTAAATCCAAAAGGCGGCTATCTAACAGAACGGTTGTCAATGTGTGCACTCAACTTCCAGAGTTAAACCCGTGTGTGGATTCAGCAGTCTGCAAACACTTTCTCTGCAGAGTCCCAAAACAGGCGTTTTCAGCCCATTACCGGCATATGGAAGAAACAGCAGTCAGCACAGGGAAATATCTGCTTCTAAATCCAAAAGGCGGTTATCTAACAGAACGGTTGTCAATGTGTGCACTCAACTTCCAGAGTTAAACCCGTGTGTGGATTCAGCAGTCTGCAAACACTTTCTCTGCAGAGTCCCAAAACAGGCGTTTTCAGCCCATTACCGGCATATGGAAGAAACAGCAGTAAGCACAGGGAAATATCTGCTTCTAAATCCAAAACGCAGCTATCTAACAGAACGGTTGTCAATGTGTGCACTCAACTTCCAGAGGTAAACCCGTGTGTGGATTCAGCTGTCTGCAAACACTTTCTCTGCAGAGTCCCAAAACAGGCGTTTTCAGCCCATTACCGGCATATGGAAGAAACAGCAGTCAGCACAGGGAAATATCTGCTTCTAAATCCAAAAGGCGGCTATCTAACAGAACGGTTGTCAATGTGTGACTCAACTTCCAGAGTTAAACCCGTGTGTGGATTCAGCAGTCTGCAAACACTTTCTCTGCAGAGTCCCAAAACAGGCGTTTTCAGCCCATTACCGGAATATGGAAGAAACAGCAGTCAGCACAGGGAAATATCTGCTCCTAAATCCAAAAGGCGGCTATCTAACAGAACGGTTGTAAATGTGTGCACTCAACTTCCAGAGTTAAACCCGTGTGTGGATTTAGCAGTCTGCAAACACTTTCTCTGCAGAGTCCCAAAACAGGCGTTTTCAGCCCATTACCGGCATATGGAAGAAACAGCAGTAAGCACAGGGAAATATCTGCTTCTAAATCCAAAATGCAGCAATCTAACAGAACGGTTGTCAATGTGTGCACTCAACTTTCAGAGTTAAACCCGTGTGTGGATTCAGCAGTCTGCAAACACTTTCTCTGCAGAGTCCCAAAACAGGCGTTTTCAGCCCATTACCGGCATATGGAAGAAACAGCAGTAAGCACAGTGAAATATCTGCTTCTAAATCCAAAACGCAGCAATCTAACAGAACGGTTGTCAATGTGTGCACTCAACTTCCAGAGATAGACCCGTGTGTGGATTCAGAAGACTGCAAACACTTTCTCTGCAGAGTCCCAAAAAGGCGTTTTCAGACCATTACCGGCATATGGAAGAAACAGTAGTAAGCACAGGGAAATATCTGCTTCTAAATCCAAATCGCAGCTATCTAACAAAACGGATGTCAATGTGTGAACTAAACTTCCAGAGTTAAACCCGTGTGTGGATTCAGCAGTCTGCAAACACTTTCTCTGCAGAGTCCCAAAACAGGCGTTTTCAGCCCATTACCGGCATATGGAAGAAACAGCAGTCAGCACAGGGAAATATCTGCTTGTAAATCAAAAACGCAGCTATCTAACAGAACGGTTGTCAATGTGTGCACTCAACTTCCGGAGTTAAACCCGTGTGTGGATTCAGCAGTCTGCAAAAACTTTCTCTGCAGAGTCCCAAAACAGGCGTTTTCAGCCCATTACCGGCATATGGAAGAAACAGCAGTAAGCACAGGGAAACATCTGCTTCTAAATCCAAAACGCAGCTATCTAACAGAACGGTTGTCAATGTGTGCACTCAACTTCCGGAGTTAAACCCGTGTGCGGATTCAGCAGTCTGCAAACACTTTCTCTGCAGAGTCCCAGAACAGGCGTTTTCAGCCCATTACCGGTATAAGGAAGAAACAGCAGTCAGCACAGTGAAATATCTGCTTCTAAATCCAAAACGCAGCTATCTAACAGAACGGTTGTCAATGTGTGCACTCAACTTCCAGAGTTAAACCCGTGTGTGGATTCAGCAGTCTGCAAACACTTTCTCTGCAGAGTCCCAAAACAGGCGTTTTCAGCCCATTACCGGCATATGGAAGAAACAGCAGTAAGCACAGGGAAATATCTGCTTCTAAATCCAAAACGCAGGTATCTAACAGAACGGTTGTCAATGTGTGCGCTCAACTTCCAGAGTTAAACCCGTGTGTGGATTCAGCAGTCTGCAAACACTTTCTCTGCAGAGTCCCAAAACAGGCGTTTTCAGCCCATTACCGGCATATGGAAGAAACAGCAGCAAGCACAGGGAAATATCTGCTTCTAAATCCAAAACGCAGCTATCTAACAGAACGGTTGTCAATGTGTGCACTCAACTTCCAGAGTTAAACCCGTGTGTGGATTCAGCAGTCTGCAAACACTTTCTCTGCAGAGTCCCAAAACAGGCGTTTTCAGCCCATTACCGGCATATGGAAGAAACAGCAGTCAGCACAGGGAAATATCTGCTTCTAAATCCAAAACACAGCTATCTAACAGAACGGTTGTCAATGTGTGCGCTCAACTTCCAGAGTTAAACCCGTGTGTGGATTCAGCAGTCTGCAAACACTTTCTCTGCAGAGTCCCAAAACAGGCGTTTTCAGCCCATTACCGGCATATGGAAGAAACAGCAGTAAGCACAGGGAAATATCTGCTTCTAAATCGAAAACGCAGCTATCTAACAGAACGGTTGTCAATGTGTGCACTCAACTTCCAGAGGTAAACCCGTGTGTGGATTCAGCAGTCTGCAAACACTTTCTCTGCAGAGTCCCAAAACAGGCGTTTTCAGCCCATTACCGGCATATGGAAGAAACAGCAGTCAGCACAGGGAAATATCTGCTTCTAAATCCAAAAGGCGGCTATCTAACAGAACGGTTGTCAATGTGTGCACTCAACTTCCAGAGTTAAACCCGTGTGTGAATTCAGCAGTCTGCAAACACTTTCTCTGCAGAGTCCCAAAACAGGCGTTTTCAGCCCATTACCGGCATATGGAAGAAACAGCAGTCAGCACAGGGAAATATCTGCTCCTAAATCCAAAAGGCGGCTATCTAACAGAACGGTTGTAAATGTGTGCACTCAACTTCCAGAGTTAAACCCGTGTGTGGATTCAGCAGTCTGCAAACACTTTCTCTGCAGAGTCCCAAAACAGGCGTTTTCAGCCCATTACCGGCATATGGAAGAAACAGCAGTCAGCACAGGGAAATATCTGCTTGTAAATCCAAAACGCAGCAATCTAACAGAACGGTTGTCAATGTGTGCACTCAACTTTCAGAGTTAAACCCGTGTGTGGATTCAGCAGTCTGCAAACACTTTCTCTGCAGAGTCCCAAAACAGGCGTTTTCAGCCCATTACCGGCATATGGAAGAAACAGCAGTAAGCACAGGGAAATATCTGCTTCTAAATCCAAAACGCAGCAATCTAGCAGAACGGTTGTCAATGTGTGCACTCAACTTTCAGAGTTAAACCCGTGTGTGGATTCAGCAGACTGCAAACACTTTCTCTGCAGAGTCCCAAAAAGGCGTTTTCAGACCATTACCGGCATATGGAAGAAACAGTAGTAAGCACAGGTAAACATCTGCTTCTAAATCCAAAACGCAGCTATCTAACAGAACGGTTGTCAATGTGTGCACTCAACTTCCAGAGGTAATCCCGTGTGTGGATTCAGCAGTCTGCAAACACTTTCTCTGCAGAGTCCCAAAACAGGCGATTTCAGCCCATTACCGGCATATGGAAGAAACAGCAGTCAGTACAGGGAAATATCTGCTTCTAAATCCAAAAGGCGGCTATCTAACAGAACGGTTGTCAATGTGTGCACTCAACTTCCAGAGTTAAACCCGTGTGTGGATTCAGCAGTCTGCAAACACTTTCTCTGCAGAGTCCCAAAACAGGCGTTTTCAGCCCATTACCGGCATATGGAAGAAACTGCAGTCAGCACAGGGAAATATCTGCTTCTAAATCCAAAAGGCGGCTATCTAACAGAACGGTTGTCAATGTGTGCACTCAACTTCCAGAGTTAAACCCGTGTGTGGATTCAGCAGTCTGCAAACACTTTCTCTGCAGAGTCCCAAAACAGGCGTTTTCAGCCCATTACCGGCATATGGAAGAAACAGCAGTCAGCACAGGGAAATATCTGCTTCTAAATCCAAAAGGCGGCTATCTAACAGAACGGTTGTCAATGTGTGCACTCAACTTCCAGAGTTAAACCCGTGTGTGGATTCAGCAGTCTGCAAACACTTTCTCTGCAGAGTCCCAAAACAGGCGTTTTCAGCCCATTACCGGCATATGGAAAAAACAGCAGTAAGCACAGGGAAATATCTGCTTCTAAATCCAAAATGCAGCAATCTAACAGAACGGTTGTCAATGTGTGCACTCAACTTTCAGAGTTAAACCCGTGTGTGGATTCAGCAGTCTGCAAACACTTTCTCTGCAAAGTCCCAAAACAGGCGTTTTCAGCCCCTTACCGGCATATGGAAGAAACAGCAGTCAGCACAGGGAAATATCTGCTTCTAAATCCAAAACGCAGCAATCTAACAGAACGGTTGTCAATGTGTGCACTCAACTTCCAGAGTTAAACCCGTGTGTGGATTCAGCAGACTGCAAACACTTTCTCTGCAGAGTCCCAAAAAGGCGTTTTCAGACCATTACCGGCATATGGAAGAAACAGTAGTAAGCGCAGGGAAATATCTGCTTCTAAATCCAAAACGCAGCTATCTAACAGAACGGTTGTCAATGTGTGAACTCAACTTCCAGAGTTAAACTCCTGTGTGGATTCAGCAGTCTGCTAACACTTTCTCTGCAGAGTCCCAAAGCAGGCGTTTTCAGCCCATTACCGGCATATGGAAGAAACAGCAGTAAGCACAGGGAAATATCTGCTTCTAAATCCAAAACGCAGCTATCTAACAGAACGGTTGTCAATGTGTGCGCTCAACTTCCAGAGTTAAACCCGTGTGTGGATTCAGCAGTCTGCAAACACTTTCTCTGCAGAGTCCCAAAACAGGCGTTTTCAGCCCATTACCGGCATATGGAAGAAACAGCAGCAAGCACAGGGAAATATCTGCTTCTAAATCCAAAACGCAGCTATCTAACAGAACGGTTGTCAATGTGTGCACTCAACTTCCAGAGTTAAACCCGTGTGTGGATTCAGCAGTCTGCAAACACTTTCTCTGCAGAGTCCCAAAACAGGCGTTTTCAGCCCATTACCGGCATATGGAAGAAACAGCAGTCAGCACAGGGAAATATCTGCTTCTAAATCCAAAAGGCGGCTATCTAACAGAACGGTTGTCAATGTGTGCACTCAACTTCCAGAGTTAAACCCGTGTGTGGATTCAGCAGTCTGCAAACACTTTCTCTGCAGAGTCCCAAAACAGGCGTTTTCAGCCCATTACCGGCATATGGAAGAAACAGCAGTAAGCACAGGGAAATATCTGCTTCTAAATCCAAAACGCAGCTATCTAACAGAACGGTTGTCAATGTGTGCACTCAACTTCCAGAGTTAAACCCGTGTGTGGATTCAGCAGTCTGCAAACACTTTCTCTGCAGAGTCCCAAAACAGGCGTTTTCAGCCCATTACCGGCATATGGAAGAAACAGCAGTCAGCACAGGGAAATATCTGCTTCTAAATCAAAAACACAGCTATCTAACAGAACGGTTGTCAATGTGTGCACTCAACTTCCAGAGTTAATCCCGTGTGTGGATTCAGCAGTCTGCAAACACTTTCTCTGCAGAGTCCCAAAACAGGCGATTTCAGCCCATTACTGGCATATGGAAGAAACAGCAGTCAGCACAGGGAAATATCTGCTTCTAAATCCAAAAGGCGGCTATCTAACAGAACGGTTGTCAATGTGTGCACTCAACTTCCAGAGTTAAACCCGTGTCTGGATTCAGCAGTCTGCAAACACTTTCTCTGCAGAGTCCCAAAACAGGCATTTTCAGCCCATTACCGGCATATGGAAGAAACAGCCGTAAGCACAGGGAAACATCTGCTTCTAAATCCAAAACGCAGCTATCTAACAGAACGGTTGTCAATGTGTGCACTCAACTTCCAGAGTTAAATCCTTGTGTGGATTCAGCAGTCTGCAAACACTTTCTCTGCAGAGTCCCAAAACAGGCGTTTTCAGCCCATTACCGGCATATGGAAGAAACAGCCGTAAGCACAGGGAAATATCTGCTTCTAAATCCAAAACGCAGCTATCTAACAGAACGGTTGTCAATGTGTGCACTCAACTTCCTGAGTTAAACCCGTGTGCGGATTCAGCAGTCTGCAAACACTTTCTCTGCAGAGTCCCAAAACAGGCGTTTTCAGCCCATTACCGGCATAAGGAAGAAACAGCAGTCAGCACAGGGAAATATCTGATTCTAAATCAAAAACGCAACTATCTAACAGAACGGTTGTCAATGTGTGCACTCAACTTCCAGAGTTAAACCCGTGTGTGGATTCAGCAGTCTGCAAACACTTTCTCTGCAGAGTCCCAAAACAGGCGTTTTCAGCCCATTACCGGCATATGGAAGAAACAGCAGTAAGCACAGGGAAATATCTGCTTCTAAATCCAAATCACAGCTATATAACAGAACGGTTGTCAATGTGTGTGCTCAACTTCCAGAGTTAAACCCGTGTGTGGATTCAGCAGTCTGCAAACACTTTCTCTGCAGAGTCCCTAAACAGGCGTTTTCAGCCCATTACCGGCATATGGAAGAAACAGCAGCAAGCACAGGGAAATATCTGCTTCTAAATACAAAACGCAGCTATCTAACAGAACGGTTGTCAATGTGTGCACTCAACTTCCAGAGTTAAACCCGTGTGTGGATTCAGCAGTCTGCAAACACTTTCTCTGAAGAGTCCCAAAACAGGCGTTTTCAGCCCATTACCGGCATATGGAAGAAACAGCAGCAAGCACAGGGAAATATCTGCTTCTAAATCCAAAACGCAGCTATCTAACAGAACGGTTGTCAATGTGTGCACTCAACTTCCAGAGTTAAACCCGCGTGTGGATTCAGCAGTCTGCAAACACTTTCTCTGCAGAGTCCCAAAACAGGCGTTTTCAGCCCATTACCGGCATATGGAAGAAACAGCAGTCAGCACAGGGAAATATCTGCTTCTAAATCCAAAACACAGCTATCTAACAGAACGGTTGTCAATGTGTGCACTCAACTTCCAGAGTTAATCCCGTGTGTGGATTCAGCAGTCTGCAAACACTTTCTCTGCAGAGTCCCAAAACAGGCGATTTCAGCCCATTACCGGCATATGGAAGAAACAGCAGTCAGCACAGGGAAATATCTGCTTCTAAATCCAAAACGCAGCTATCTAACAGAACGGTTGTCAATGTGTGCACTCAACTTCCAGAGTTAAACCCGTGTGTGGATTCAGCAGACTGCAAACACTTTCTCTGCAGAGTCCCAAAAAGGCGTTTTCAGACCATTACCGGCATATGGAAGAAACAGTAGTAAGCACAGGGAAATATCTGAGTCTAAATCCAAAACACAGCTATCTAACAGAACGGTTGTCAATGTGTGAACTCAATTTCCAGAGTTAAACTCCTGTGTGGATTCAGCAGTCTGCTAACACTTTCTCTGCAGAGTCCCAAAACAGGAGTTTTCAGCCCATTACCGGCATATGGAAGAAACAGCAGTAAGCACAGGGAAATATCTGCTTGTAAATCCAAAACGCAGCTATCTAACAGAACGGTTGTCAATGTGTGCACTCAACTTCCAGAGTTAAACCCGTGTGTGGATTCAGCAGTCTGCTAACACTTTCTCTGCAGAGTCCCAAAACAGGCGTTTATAGCCCATTACCGGCATATGGAAGAAACAGCCGTAAGCACAGGGAAATACCTGCTTCTAAATCCAAAACGCAGCTATCTAACAGAACGGTTGTCAATGTGTGCACTCAACTTCCGGAGATAAACCCGTGTGCGCATTCAGCAGTCTGCAAACACTTTCTCTGCAGAGTCCCAAAACAGGCGTTTTCAGCCCATTACCGGTATAAGGAAGAAACAGCAGTCAGCACAGGGAAATATCTGCTTCTAAATCAAAAACGCAGCTATCTAACAGAACGGTTGTCAATGTGTGCACTCAACTTCCAGAGTTAAACCCGTGTGTGGATTCAGCAGTCTGCAAACACTTTCTCTGCAGATTCCCAAAACAGGCGTTTTCAGCCCATTACCGGCATATGGAAGAAACAGCAGTAAGCACAGGGAAATATCTGCTTCTAAATCCAAAACGCAGCTATCTAACAGAACGGTTGTCAATGTGTGCGCTCAACTTCCAGAGTTAAACCCGTGTGTGGATTCAGCAGTCTGCAAACACTTTCTCTGCAGAGTCCCAAAACAGGCGTTTTCAGCCCATTACCGGCATATGGAAGAAACAGCAGTAAGCACAGGGAAATATCTGCTCCTAAATCCAAAAGGCGGCTATCTAACAGAACGGTTGTAAATGTGTGCACTCAACTTCCAGAGTTAAACCCGTGTGTGGATTCAGCAGTCTGCAAACACTTTCTCTGCAGAGTCCCAAAACAGGCGTTTTCAGCCCATTACCGGCATATGGAAGAAACAGCAGTAAGCACAGGGAAATATCTGCTTCTAAATCCAAAATGCAGCAATCTAACAGAACGGTTGTCAATGTGTGCACTCAACTTTCAGAGTTAAACCCGTGTGTGGATTCAGCAGTCTGCAAACACTTTCTCTGCAGAGTCCCAAAACAGGCGTTTTCAGCCCATTACCGGCATATGGAAGAAACAGCAGTAAACACAGGGAAATATCTGCTTCTAAATCCAAAACGCAGCAATCTAACAGAACGGTTGTCAATGTGTGCACTCAACTTCTAGAGTTAAACCCGTGTGTGGATTCAGCAGACTGCAAACACTTTCTCTGCAGAGTCCCAAAAAGGCGTTTTCAGACCATTACCGGCATATGGAAGAAACAGTAGTAAGCACAGGGAAATATCTGCTTCTAAATCCAAATCGCAGCTCTCTAACAGAACGGTTGTCAATGTGTGAACACAACTTCCAGAGTTAAACTCCTGTGTGGATTCAGCAGTCTGCTAACACTTTCTCTGCAGAGTCCCAAAACAGGCGTTTTCAGCCCATTACCGGCATATGGAAGAAACAGCAGTCAGCACAGGGAAATATCTGCTTGTAAATCCAAAACGCAGCTATCTAACAGAACGGTTGTCAATGTGTGCACTCAACTTCCGGAGTTAAACCCGTGTGTGGATTCAGCAGTCTGCAAACACTTTCTCTGCAGAGTCCCAAAACAGGCGTTTTCAGCCCATTACCGGCATATGGAAGAAACAGCAGTAAGCACAGGGAAACATCTGATTCTAAATCCAAAACGCAGCTATCTAACAGAACGTTTGTCAATGTGTGCACTCAACTTCCAGAGTTAAACCCCTGTGTGGATTCAGCAGTCTGCTAACACTTTCTCTGCAGAGTCCCAAAACAGGCGTTTTCAGCCCATTACCGGCATATGGAAGAAACAGCCGTAAGCACAGGGAAATATCTGCTTCTAAATCCAAAACGCAGCTATCTAACAGAACGGTTGTCAATGTGTGCACTCAACTTCCTGAGTTAAACCCGTGTGCGGATTCAGCAGTCTGCAAACACTTTCTCTGCAGAGTCCCAAAACAGGCGTTTTCAGCCCATTACCGGCATAAGGAAGAAACAGCAGTCAGCACAGGGAAATATCTGATTCTAAATCAAAAACGCAACTATCTAACAGAACGGTTGTCAATGTGTGCACTCAACTTCCAGAGTTAAACCCGTGTGTGGATTCAGCAGTCTGCAAACACTTTCTCTGCAGAGTCCCAAAACAGGCGTTTTCAGCCCATTACCGGCATATGGAAGAAACAGCAGTAAGCACAGGGAAATATCTGCTTCTAAATCCAAATCACAGCTATATAACAGAACGGTTGTCAATGTGTGTGCTCAACTTCCAGAGTTAAACCCGTGTGTGGATTCAGCAGTCTGCAAACACTTTCTCTGCAGAGTCCCTAAACAGGCGTTTTCAGCCCATTACCGGCATATGGAAGAAACAGCAGCAAGCACAGGGAAATATCTGCTTCTAAATACAAAACGCAGCTATCTAACAGAACGGTTGTCAATGTGTGCACTCAACTTCCAGAGTTAAACCCGTGTGTGGATTCAGCAGTCTGCAAACACTTTCTCTGCAGAGTCCCAAAACAGGCGTTTTCAGCCCATTACCGGCATATGGAAGAAACAGCAGCAAGCACAGGGAAATATCTGCTTCTAAATCCAAACCCAGCTATCTAACAGAACGGTTGTCAATGTGTGCACTCAACTTCCAGAGTTAAACCCGCGTGTGGATTCAGCAGTCTGCAAACACTTTCTCTGCAGAGTCCCAAAACAGGCGTTTTCAGCCCATTACCGGCATATGGAAGAAACAGCAGTCAGCACAGGGAAATATCTGCTTCTAAATCCAAAACACAGCTATCTAACAGAACGGTTGTCAATGTGTGCACTCAACTTCCAGAGTTAATCCCGTGTGTGGATTCAGCAGTCTGCAAACACTTTCTCTGCAGAGTCCCAAAACAGGCGATTTCAGCCCATTACCGGCATATGGAAGAAACAGCAGTCAGCACAGGGAAATATCTGCTTCTAAATCCAAAACGCAGCTATCTAACAGAACGGTTGTCAATGTGTGCACTCAACTTCCAGAGTTAAACCCGTGTGTGGATTCAGCAGACTGCAAACACTTTCTCTGCAGAGTCCCAAAAAGGCGTTTTCAGACCATTACCGGCATATGGAAGAAACAGTAGTAAGCACAGGGAAATATCTGAGTCTAAATCCAAAACACAGCTATCTAACAGAACGGTTGTCAATGTGTGAACTCAATTTCCAGAGTTAAACTCCTGTGTGGATTCAGCAGTCTGCTAACACTTTCTCTGCAGAGTCCCAAAACAGGAGTTTTCAGCCCATTACCGGCATATGGAAGAAACAGCAGTAAGCACAGGGAAATATCTGCTTGTAAATCCAAAACGCAGCTATCTAACAGAACGGTTGTCAATGTGTGCACTCAACTTCCAGAGTTAAACCCGTGTGTGGATTCAGCAGTCTGCTAACACTTTCTCTGCAGAGTCCCAAAACAGGCGTTTATAGCCCATTACCGGCATATGGAAGAAACAGCCGTAAGCACAGGGAAATACCTGCTTCTAAATCCAAAACGCAGCTATCTAACAGAACGGTTGTCAATGTGTGCACTCAACTTCCGGAGATAAACCCGTGTGCGCATTCAGCAGTCTGCAAACACTTTCTCTGCAGAGTCCCAAAACAGGCGTTTTCAGCCCATTACCGGTATAAGGAAGAAACAGCAGTCAGCACAGGGAAATATCTGCTTCTAAATCAAAAACGCAGCTATTTAACAGAACGGTTGTCAATGTGTGCACTCAACTTCCAGAGTTAAACCCGTGTGTGGATTCAGCAGTCTGCAAACACTTTCTCTGCAGATTCCCAAAACAGGCGTTTTCAGCCCATTACCGGCATATGGAAGAAACAGCAGTAAGCACAGGGAAATATCTGCTTCTAAATCCAAAACGCAGCTATCTAACAGAACGGTTGTCAATGTGTGCGCTCAACTTCCAGAGTTAAACCCGTGTGTGGATTCAGCAGTCTGCAAACACTTTCTCTGCAGAGTCCCAAAACAGGCGTTTTCAGCCCATTACCGGCATATGGAAGAAACAGCAGTAAGCACAGGGAAATATCTGCTCCTAAATCCAAAAGGCGGCTATCTAACAGAACGGTTGTAAATGTGTGCACTCAACTTCCAGAGTTAAACCCGTGTGTGGATTCAGCAGTCTGCAAACACTTTCTCTGCAGAGTCCCAAAACAGGCGTTTTCAGCCCATTACCGGCATATGGAAGAAACAGCAGTAAGCACAGGGAAATATCTGCTTCTAAATCCAAAATGCAGCAATCTAACAGAACGGTTGTCAATGTGTGCACTCAACTTTCAGAGTTAAACCCGTGTGTGGATTCAGCAGTCTGCAAACACTTTCTCTGCAGAGTCCCAAAACAGGCGTTTTCAGCCCATTACCGGCATATGGAAGAAACAGCAGTAAACACAGGGAAATATCTGCTTCTAAATCCAAAACGCAGCAATCTAACAGAACGGTTGTCAATGTGTGCACTCAACTTCTAGAGTTAAACCCGTGTGTGGATTCAGCAGACTGCAAACACTTTCTCTGCAGAGTCCCAAAAAGGCGTTTTCAGACCATTACCGGCATATGGAAGAAACAGTAGTAAGCACAGGGAAATATCTGCTTCTAAATCCAAATCGCAGCTATCTAACAGAACGGTTGTCAATGTGTGAACACAACTTCCAGAGTTAAACTCCTGTGTGGATTCAGCAGTCTGCTAACACTTTCTCTGCAGAGTCCCAAAACAGGCGTTTTCAGCCCATTACCGGCATATGGAAGAAACAGCAGTCAGCACAGGGAAATATCTGCTTGTAAATCCAAAACGCAGCTATCTAACAGAACGGTTGTCAATGTGTGCACTCAACTTCCGGAGTTAAACCCGTGTGTGGATTCAGCAGTCTGCAAACACTTTCTCTGCAGAGTCCCAAAACAGGCGTTTTCAGCCCATTACCGGCATATGGAAGAAACAGCAGTAAGCACAGGGAAACATCTGATTCTAAATCCAAAACGCAGCTATCTAACAGAACGTTTGTCAATGTGTGCACTCAACTTCCAGAGTTAAACCCCTGTGTGGATTCAGCAGTCTGCTAACACTTTCTCTGCAGAGTCCCAAAACAGGCGTTTTCAGCCCATTACCGGCCTATGGAAGAAACAGCCGTAAGCACAGGGAAATATCTGCTTCTAAATCCAAAACGCAGCTATCTAACAGAACGGTTGTCAATGTGTGCACTCAACTTCCGGAGTTAAACCCGTGTGCGGATTCAGCAGTCTGCAAACACTTTCTCTGCAGAGTCCCAGAACAGGCGTTTTCAGCCCATTACCGGTATAAAGAAGAAACAGCAGTCAGCACAGGGAAATATCTGCTTCTAAATCCAAAACGCAGCTATCTAACAGAACGGTTGTCAATGTGTGCACTCAACTTCCAGAGTTAAACCCGTGTGTGGATTCAGCAGTCTGCAAACACTTTCTCTGCAGAGTCCCAAAACAGGCGTTTTCAGCCCATTACCGGCATATGGAAGGAAGAGCAGTAAGCACAGGGAAATATCTGCTTCTAAATCCAAAACGCAGGTATCTAACAGAACGGTTGTCAATGTGTGCGCTCAACTTTCCAGAGTTAAACCCGTGTGTGGATTCAGCAGTCTGCAAACACTTTCTCTGCAGAGTCCCAAAACAGGCGTTTTCAGCCCATTACCGGCATATGGAAGAAACAGCAGCAAGCACAGGGAAATATCTGCTTCTAAATCCAAAACGCAGCTATCTAACAGAACGGTTGTCAATGTGTGCACTCAACTTCCAGAGTTAAACCCGTGTGTGGATTCAGCAGTCTGCAAACACTTTCTCTGCAGAGTCCCAAAACAGGCGTTTTCAGCCCATTACCGGCATATGGAAGAAACAGCAGTCAGCACAGGGAAATATCTGCTTCTAAATCCAAAAGGCGGCTATCTAACAGAACGGTTGTCAATGTGTGCACTCAACTTCCAGAGTTAAACCCGTGTGTGGATTCAGCAGTCTGCAAACACTTTCTCTGCAGAGTCCCAAAACAGGCGTTTTCAGCCCATTACCGGCATATGGAAGAAACAGCAGTAAGCACAGGGAAATATCTGCTTCTAAATCCAAAACGCAGCTATCTAACAGAACGGTTGTCAATGTGTGCACTCAACTTCCAGAGTTAAACCCGTGTGTGGATTCAGCAGTCTGCAAACACTTTCTCTGCAGAGTCCCAAAACAGGCGTTTTCAGCCCATTACCGGCATATGGAAGAAACAGCAGTCAGCACAGGGAAATATCTGCTTCTAAATCAAAAACACAGCTATCTAACAGAACGGTTGTCAATGTGTGCACTCAACTTCCTGAGTTAATCCCGTGTGTGGATTCAGCAGTCTGCAAACACTTTCTCTGCAGAGTCCCAAAACAGGCGATTTCAGCCCATTACTGGCATATGGAAGAAACAGCAGTCAGCACAGGGAAATATCTGCTTCTAAATCCAAAAGGCGGCTATCTAACAGAACGGTTGTCAATGTGTGCACTCAACTTCCAGAGTTAAATCCTTGTGTGGATTCAGCAGTCTGCAAACACTTTCTCTGCAGAGTCCCAAAACAGGCGTTTTCAGCCCATTACCGGCATATGGAAGAAACAGCCGTAAGCACAGGGAAATATCTGCTTCTAAATCCAAAACGCAGCTATCTAACAGAACGGTTGTCAATGTGTGCACTCAACTTCCTGAGTTAAACCCGTGTGCGGATTCAGCAGTCTGCAAACACTTTCTCTGCAGAGTCCCAAAACAGGCGTTTTCAGCCCATTACCGGCATAAGGAAGAAACAGCAGTCAGCACAGGGAAATATCTGATTCTAAATCAAAAACGCAACTATCTAACAGAACGGTTGTCAATGTGTGCACTCAACTTCCAGAGTTAAACCCGTGTGTGGATTCAGCAGTCTGCAAACACTTTCTCTGCAGAGTCCCAAAACAGGCGTTTTCAGCCCATTACCGGCATATGGAAGAAACAGCAGTAAGCACAGGGAAATATCTGCTTCTAAATCCAAAACACAGCTATATAACAGAACGGTTGTCAATGTGTGTGCTCAACTTCCAGAGTTAAACCCGTGTGTGGATTCAGCAGTCTGCAAACACTTTCTCTGCAGAGTCCCTAAACAGGCGTTTTCAGCCCATTACCGGCATATGGAAGAAACAGCAGCAAGCACAGGGAAATATCTGCTTCTAAATCCAAAACGCAGCTATCTAACAGAACGGTTGTCAATGTGTGCACTCAACTTCCAGAGTTAAACCCGTGTGTGGATTCAGCAGTCTGCAAACACTTTCTCTGCAGAGTCCCAAAACAGGCGTTTTCAGCCCATTACCGGCATATGGAAGAAACAGCAGCAAGCACAGGGAAATATCTGCTTCTAAATCCAAAACGCAGCTATCTAACAGAACGGTTGTCAATGTGTGCACTCAACTTCCAGAGTTAAACCCGCGTGTGGATTCAGCAGTCTGCAAACACTTTCTCTGCAGAGTCCCAAAACAGGCGTTTTCAGCCCATTACCGGCATATGGAAGAAACAGCAGTCAGCACAGGGAAATATCTGCTTCTAAATCCAAAACACAGCTATCTAACAGAACGGTTGTCAATGTGTGCACTCAACTTCCAGAGTTAATCCCGTGTGTGGATTCAGCAGTCTGCAAACACTTTCTCTGCAGAGTCCCAAAACAGGCGATTTCAGCCCATTACCGGCATATGGAAGAAACAGCAGTCAGCACAGGGAAATATCTGCTTCTAAATCCAAAACGCAGCTATCTAACAGAACGGTTGTCAATGTGTGCACTCAACTTCCAGAGTTAAACCCGTGTGTGGATTCAGCAGACTGCAAACACTTTCTCTGCAGAGTCCCAAAAAGGCGTTTTCAGACCATTACCGGCATATGGAAGAAACAGTAGTAAGCACAGGGAAATATCTGCTTCTAAATCCAAAACACAGCTATCTAACAGAACGGTTGTCAATGTGTGAACTCAATTTCCAGAGTTAAACTCCTGTGTGGATTCAGCAGTCTGCTAACACTTTCTCTGCAGAGTCCCAAAACAGGAGTTTTCAGCCCATTACCGGCATATGGAAGAAACAGCAGTAAGCACACGGAAATATCTGCTTGTAAATCCAAAACGCAGCTATCTAACAGAACGGTTGTCAATGTGTGCACTCAACTTCCAGAGTTAAACCCGTGTGTGGATTCAGCAGTCTGCTAACACTTTCTCTGCAGAGTCCCAAAACAGGCGTTTATATCCCATTACTGGCATATGGAAGAAACAGCCGTAAGCACAGGGAAATACCTGCTTCTAAATCCAAAACGCAGCTATCTAACAGAACGGTTGTCAATGTGTGCACTCAACTTCCGGAGATAAACCCGTGTGCGCATTCAGCAGTCTGCAAACACTTTCTCTGCAGAGTCCCAAAAAAGGCGTTTTCAGCCCATTACCGGCATATGGAAGAAACAGCAGTAAGCACAGGGAAATATCTGCTTCTAAATCCAAAACGCAGCTATCTAACAGAACGGTTGTCAATGTGTGCGCTCAACTTCCAGAGTTAAACCCGTGTGTGGATTCAGCAGTCTGCAAACACTTTCTCTGCAGAGTCCCAAAGCAGGCATTTTCAGCCCATTACCGGCATATGGAAGAAATAGCAGCAAGCACAGGGAAATATCTGCTTCTAAATCCAAAACGCAGCTATCTAACAGAACGGTTGTCAATGTGTGCACTGAACTTCCAGAGTTAAACCCGTGTGTGGATTCAGCAGTCTGCAAACACTTTCTCTGCAGAGTCCCAAAACAGGCGTTTTCAGCCCATTACCGGCATATGGAAGAAACAGCAGCAAGCACAGGGAAATATCTGCTTCTAAATCCAAAACACAGCTATCTAACAGAACGGTTGTCAATGTGTGCACTCAACTTCCAGAGTTAATCCCGTGTGTGAATTCAGCAGTCTGCAAACACTTTCTCTGCAGAGTCCCAAAACAGGCGATTTCAGCCCATTACCGGCATAGGGAAGAAACAGCAGTCAGCACGGGCAAATATCTGCTTCTAAATCCAAAAGGCGGCTATCTAACAGATCGGTTGTCAATGTGTGCACTCAACTTCCAGAGTTAAACCCGTGTGTGGATTCAGCAGTCTGCAAACACTTTCTCTGCAGAGTCCCAAAACAGGCGTTTTCAGCCCATTACCGGCATATGGAAGAAACAGCAGTCAGCACAGGGAAATATCTGCTTCTAAATCCAAAAGGCGGCTATCTAACAGAACGGTTGTCAATGTGTGCACTCAACTTCCAGAGTTAAACCCGTGTGTGGATTCAGCAGTCTGCAAACACTTTCTCTGCAGAGTCCCAAAACAGGCGTTTTCAGCCCATTACCGGCATATGGAAGAAACAGCAGTCAGCACAGGGAAATATCTGCTTCTAAATCCAAAAGGCGGCTATCTAACAGAACGGTTGTCAATGTGTGCACTCAACTTCCAGAGTTAAACCCGTGTGTGGATTCAGCAGACTGCAAACACTTTCTCTGCAGAGTCCCAAAAAGGCGTTTTCAGACCATTACCGGCATATGGAAGAAACAGTAGTAAGCACAGGGAAATATCTGCTTCTAAATCCAAATCGCAGCTATCTAACAGAACGGTTGTCAATGTGTGAACTCAACTTCCAGAGTTAAACTCCTGTGTGGATTCAGCAGTCTGCTAACACTTTCTCTGCAGAGTCCCAAAACAGGCGTTTTCAGCCCATTACCGGCATATGGAAGAAACAGCAGTCAGCACAGGGAAATATCTGCTTGTAAATCCATAACGCAGCTATCTAACAGAACGGTTGTCAATGTGTGCACTCAACTTCCGGAGTTAAACCCGTGTGTGGATTCAGCAGTCTGCAAAAACTTTCTCTGCAGAGTCCCAAAACAGGCGTTTTCAGCCCATTACCGGCATATGGAAGAAACAGCAGTAAGCACAGGGAAACATCTGCTTCTAAATCCAAAACGCAGCTATCTAACAGAACGTTTGTCAATGTGTGCACTCAACTTCCAGAGTTATACCCGTGTGTGGATTCAGCAGTCTGCTAACACTTTCTCTGCAGAGTCCCAAAACAGGCGTTTTCAGCCCATTACCGGCATATGGAAGAAACAGCCGTAAGCACAGGGAAATATCTGCTTCTAAATCCAAAACGCAGCTATCTAACAGAACGGTTGTCAATGTGTGCACTCAACTTCCGGAGTTAAACCCGTGTGCGGATTCAGCAGTCTGCAAACACTTTCTCTGCAGAGTCCCAGAACAGGCGTTTTCAGCCCATTACCGGTATAAGGAAGAAACAGCAGTCAGCACAGGGAAATATCTGCTTCTAAATCCAAAACGCAGCTATCTAACAGAACGGTTGTCAATGTGTGCACTCAACTTCCAGAGTTAAACCCGTGTGTGGATTCAGCAGTCTGCAAACACTTTCTCTGCAGAGTCCCAAAACAGGCGTTTTCAGCCCATTACCGGCATATGGAAGAAACAGCAGTAAGCACAGGGAAATATCTGCTTCTAAATCCAAAACGCAGGTATCTAACAGAACGGTTGTCAATGTGTGCGCTCAACTTCCAGAGTTAAACCCGTGTGTGGATTCAGCAGTCTGCAAACACTTTCTCTGCAGAGTCCCAAAACAGGCGTTTTCAGCCCATTACCGGCATATGGAAGAAACAGCAGCAAGCACAGGGAAATATCTGCTTCTAAATCCAAAACGCAGCTATCTAACAGAACGGTTGTCAATGTGTGCACTCAACTTCCAGAGTTAAACCCGTGTGTGGATTCAGCAGTCTGCAAACACTTTCTCTGCAGAGTCCCAAAACAGGCGTTTTCAGCCCATTACCGGCATATGGAAGAAACAGCAGTCAGCACAGGGAAATATCTGCTTCTAAATCCAAAACACAGCTATCTAACAGAACGGTTGTCAATGTGTGCGCTCAACTTCCAGAGTTAATCCCGTGTGTGGATTCAGCAGTCTGCAAACACTTTCTCTGCAGAGTCCCAAAACAGGCGATTTCAGCCCATTACCGGCATATGGAAGAAACAGCAGTCAGCAAAGGGAAATATCTGCTTCTAAATCCAAAAGGCGGCTATCTAACAGAACGGTTGTCAATGTGTGCACTCAACTTCCAGAGTAAACCCGTGTGTGGATTCAGCAGTCTGCAAACACTTTCTCTGCAGAGTCCCAAAACAGGCGTTTTCAGCCCATTACCGGCATATGGAAGAAACAGCAGTCAGCACAGGGAAATATCTGCTTCTAAATCCAAAAGGCGGTTATCTAACAGAACGGTTGTCAATGTGTGCACTCAACTTCCAGAGTTAAACCCGTGTGTGGATTCAGCAGTCTGCAAATACTTTCTCTGCAGAGTCCCAAAACAGGCGTTTTCAGCCCATTACCGGCATATGGAAGAAACAGCAGTAAGCACAGGGAAATATCTGCTTCTAAATCCAAAACGCAGCTATCTAACAGAACGGTTGTCAATGTGTGCACTCAACTTCCAGAGGTAAACCCGTGTGTGGATTCAGCAGTCTGCAAACACTTTCTCTGCAGAGTCCCAAAACAGGCGTTTTCAGCCCATTACCGGCATATGGAAGAAACAGCAGTCAGCACAGGGAAATATCTGCTTCTAAATCCAAAAGGCGGCTATCTAACAGAACGGTTGTCAATGTGTGCACTCAACTTCCAGAGTTAAACCCGTGTGTGGATTCAGCAGTCTGCAAACACTTTCTCTGCAGAGTCCCAAAACAGGCGTTTTCAGCCCATTACCGGCATATGGAAGAAACAGCAGTCAGCACAGGGAAATATCTGCTCCTAAATCCAAAAGGCGGCTATCTAACAGAACGGTTGTAAATGTGTGCACTCAACTTCCAGAGTTAAACCCGTGTGTGGATTCAGCAGTCTGCAAACACTTTCTCTGCAGAGTCCCAAAACAGGCGTTTTCAGCCCATTACCGGCATATGGAAGAAACAGCAGTAAGCACGGGGAAATATCTGCTTCTAAATCCAAAACGCAGCAATCTAACAGAACGGTTGTCAATGTGTGCACTCAACTTTCTGAGTTAAACCCGTGTGTGGATTCAGCAGTCTGCAAACACTTTCTCTGCAGAGTCCCAAAACAGGCGTTTTCAGCCCATTACCGGCATATGGAAGAAACAGCAGTAAGCACAGGGAAATATCTGCTTCTAAATCCAAAACGCAGCAATCTAACAGAACGGTTGTCAATGTGTGCACTCAACTTCCAGAGTTAAACCCGTGTGTGGATTCAGCAGTCTGCAAACACTTTCTCTGCAGAGTCCCAAAAAGGCGTTTTCAGACCATTACCGGCATATGGAAGAAACAGTAGTAAGCACAGGGAAATATCTGCTTCTAAATCCAAATCGCAGCTATCTAACAGAACGGTTGTCAATGTGTGAACTCAACTTCCAGAGTTAAACTCCTGTGTGGATTCAGCAGTCTGCTAACACTTTCTCTGCAGAGTCCCAAAACAGGCGTTTTCAGCCCATTACCGGCATATGGAAGAAACAGCAGTCAGCACAGGGAAATATCTGCTTGTAAATCCAAAACGCAGCTATCTAACAGAACGGTTGTCAAAGTGTGCACTCAACTTCCGGAGTTAAACCCGTGTGTGGATTCAGCAGTCTGCAAACACTTTCTCTGCAGAGTCCCAAAACAGGCGTTTTCAGCCCATTACCGGCATATGGAAGAAACAGCAGTAAGCACAGGGAAACATCTGCTTCTAAATCCAAAACGCAGCTATCTAACAGAACGTTTGTCAATGTGTGCACTCAACTTCCAGAGTTAAACCCGTGTGTGGATTCAGCAGTCTGCTAACACTTTCTCTGCAGAGTCCCAAAACAGGCGTTTTCAGCCCATTACCGGCCTATGGAAGAAACAGCCGTAAGCACAGGGAAATATCTGCTTCTAAATCCAAAACGCAGCTATCTAACAGAACGGTTGTCAATGTGTGCACTCAACTTCCGGAGTTAAACCCGTGTGCGGATTCAACAGTCTGCAAACACTTTCTCTGCAGAGTCCCAGAACAGGCGTTTTCAGCCCATTACCGGTATAAGGAAGAAACAGCAGTCAGCACAGGGAAATATCTGCTTCTAAATCCAAAACGCAGCTATCTAACAGAACGGTTGTCAATGTGTGCACTCAACTTCCAGAGTTAAACCCGTGTGTGGATTCAGCAGTCTGCAAACACTTTCTCTGCAGAGTCCCAAAACAGGCGTTTTCAGCCCATTACCGGCATATGGAAGAAAGAGCAGTAAGCACAGGGAAATATCTGCTTCTAAATCCAAAACGCAGGTATCTAACAGAACGGTTGTCAATGTGTGCGCTCAACTTCCAGAGTTAAACCCGTGTGTGGATTCAGCAGTCTTCAAACACTTTCTCTGCAGAGTCCCAAAACAGTCGTTTTCAGCCCATTACCGGCATATGGAAGAAACAGCAGCAAGCACAGGGAAATATCTGCTTCTAAATCCAAAACGCAGCTATCTAACAGAACGGTTGTCAATGTGTGCACTCAACTTCTAGAGTTAAACCCGTGTGTGGATTCAGCAGTCTGCAAACACTTTCTCTGCAGAGTCCCAAAACAGGCGTTTTCAGCCCATTACCGGCATATGGAAGAAACAGCAGTCAGCACAGGGAAATATCTGCTTCTAAATCCAAAACACAGCTATCTAACAGAACGGTTGTCAATCTGTGCGCTCAACTTCCAGAGTTAATCCCGTGTGTGGATTCAGCAGTCTGCAAACACTTTCTCTGCAGAGTCCCAAAACAGGCGATTTCAGCCCATTACCGGCATATGGAAGAAACAGCAGTCAGCACAGGGAAATATCTGCTTCTAAATCCAAAAGGCGGCTATCTAACAGAACGGTTGTCAATGTGTGCACTCAACTTCCAGAGTTAAACCCGTGTGTGGATTCAGCAGTCTGCAAACACTTTCTCTGCAGAGTCCCAAAACAGGCGTTTTCAGCCCATTACCGGCATATGGAAGAAACAGCAGTCAGCACAGGGAAATATCTGCTTCTAAATCCAAAAGGCGGTTATCTAACAGAACGGTTGTCAATGTGTGCACTCAACTTCCAGAGTAAAACCCGTGTGTGGATTCAGCAGTCTGCAAACACTTTCTCTGCAGAGTCCCAAAACAGGCGTTTTCAGCCCATTACCGGCATATGGAAGAAACAGCAGTCAGCACAGGGAAATATCTGCTTCTAAATCCAAAACGCAGCTATCTAACAGAATGGTTGTCAATGTGTGCACTCAACTTCCAGAGGTAAACCCGTGTGTGGATTCAGCAGTCTGCAAACACTTTCTCTGCAGAGTCCCAAAACAGGCGTTTTCAGCCCATTACCGGCATATGGAAGAAACAGCAGTCAGCACAGGGAAATATCTGCTTCTAAATCCAAAAGGCGGCTATCTAACAGAACGGCTGTCAATGTGTGCACTCAACTTCCAGAGTTAAACCCGTGTGTGAATTCAGCAGTCTGCAAACACTTTCTCTGCAGAGTCCCAAAACAGGCGTTTTCAGCCCATTACCGGCATATGGAAGAAACAGCAGTCAGCAGAGGGAAATATTTGCTTCTAAATCCAAAAGGCGGCTATCTAACAGAACGGTTGTCAATGTGTGCACTCAACTTCCAGAGTTAAACCCGTGTGTGGATTCAGCAGTCTGCAAACACATTCTCTGCAGAGTCCCAAAACAGGCGTTTTCAGCCCATTACCGGCATATGGAAGAAACAGCAGTAAGCACAGGGAAATATCTGCTTCTAAATCCAAAATGCAGCAATCTAACAGAACGGTTGTCAATGTGTGCACTCAACTTTCAGAGTTAATCCCGTGTGTGGATTCAGCAATCTGCAAACACTTTCTCTGCAGAGTCCCAAAACAGGCGTTTTCAGCCCATTACCGGCATATGGAAGAAACAGCAGTAAGCACAGGGAAATATCTGCTTCTAAATCCAAAACGCAGCAATCTAACAGAACGGTTGTCAATGTGTGCACTCAACTTCCAGAGTTAAACCCGTGTGTGGATTCAGCAGACTGCAAACACTTTCTCTGCAGAGTCCCAAAAAGGCGTTTTCAGACCATTACCGGCATATGGAAGAAACAGTAGTAAGCACAGGGAAATATCTGCTTCTAAATCCAAAACGCAGCTATCTAACAGAACGGTTGTCAATGTGTGCACTCAACTTCCGGAGTTAAACCCGTGTGTGGATTCAGCAGTCTGCAAAAATTTTCTCTACAGAGTCCCAAAACAGGCGTTTTCAGCCCATTACCGGCATAAGGAAGAAAGAGCAGTAAGCACAGGGAAACATCTGCTTCTAAATCCAAAACGCAGCTATCTAACAGAACGGTTGTCAATGTGTGCACTCAACTTCCAGAGTTAAACCTGTGTGTGGATTCAGCAGTCTGCTAACACTTTCTCTGCAGAGTCCCAAAACAGGCGATTTCAGCCCATTACCAGCATATGGAAGAAACAGCCGTAAGCACAGGGAAATATCTGCTTCTAAATCCAAAACGCAGCTATCTAACAGAACGGTTGTCAATGTGTGCACTCAACTTCCGGAGTTAAACCCGTGTGCGGATTCAGCAGTCTGCAAACACTTTCTCTGCAGAGTCCCAAAACAGGCGTTTTCAGCCCATTACCGGTATAAGGAAGAAACAGCAGTCAGCACAGGGAAATATCTGCTTCTAAATCCAAAACGCAGCTATCTAACAGAACGGTTTTCAATGTGTGCACTCAACTTCCAGAGTTAATCCCGTGTGTGGATTCAGCAGTCTGCAAACACTTTCTCTGCAGAGTCCCAAAACAGGCGTTTTCAGCCCATTACCGGCATATGGAAGAAACAGCTGTAAGCACAGGGAAATATCTGCTTCTAAATCCAAAACGCAGCTATCTAACAGAACGGTTGTCAATGTGTGCACTCAACTTTCGGAGTTAAACCCGTGTGCGGATTCAGCAGTCTGCAAACACTTTCTCTGCAGAGTCCCAAAACAGGCGTTTTCAGCCCATTACCGGCATATGGAAGAAACAGCAGTAAGCACAGGGAAATATCTGCTTCTAAATCCAAAACGCAGCAATCTAACAGAACGGTTGTCAATGTGTGCACTCAACTTCCAGAGTTAAACCCGTGTGTGGATTCAGCAGACTGCAAACACTTTCTCTGCAGAGTCCCAAAAAGGCGTTTTCAGACCATTACCGGCATATGGAAGAAACAGTAGTAAGCACAGGGAAATATCTGCTTCTAAATCCAAAACGCAGCTATCTAACAGAACGGTTGTCAATGTGTGCACTCAACTTCCAGAGTTAAACTCCTGTGTGGATTCAGCAGTCTGCTCACACTTTCTCTGCAGAGTCCCAAAACACGCGTTTTCAGCCCATTACCGGCATATGGAAGAAACAGCAGTAAGCACAGGGAAATATCTGCTTGTAAATCCAAAACGCAGCTATCTAACAGAACGGTTGTCAATGTGTGCACTCAACTTCCGGAGTTAAACCCGTGTGTGGATTCAGCAGTCTGCAAACACTTTCTCTGCAGAGTCCCAAAACAGGCGTTTTCAGCCCATTAACGGCATAAGGAAGAAACAGCAGTCACCACAGGGAAATATCTGCTTCTAAATCAAAAACGCAGCTATCTAACAGAACGGTTGTCAATGTGTGCACTCAACTTCCAGAGTTAAACCCGTGTGTGGATTCAGCAGTCTGCAAACACTTTCTCTGCAGAGTCCCAAAACAGACGTTTTCAGCCCATTACCGGCATATGGAAGAAACAGCAGTCAGCAAAGGGAAATATCTGCTTCTAAATCCAAAACGCAGCTATCTAACAGAACGGTTGTCAATGTGTGCGCTCAACTTCCAGAGTTAAACCCGTGTGTGGATTCAGCAGTCTGCAAACACTTTCTCTGCAGAGTCACAAAACAGGCGTTTTCAGCCCATTACCGGCATATGGAAGAAACAGCAGCAAGCACAGGGAAATATCTGCTTCTAAATCCAAAACGCAGCTATCTAACAGAACGGTTGTCAATGTGTGCACTCAACTTCGAGAGTTAAACCCGTGTGTGGATTCAGCAGTCTGCAAACACTTTCTCTGCAGAGTCCCAAAACAGGCGTTTTCAGCCCATTACCGGCATATGGAAGAAACAGCAGCAAGCACAGGGAAATATCTGCTTCTAAATCCAAAACGCAGCTATCTAACAGAACAGTTGTCAATATGTGCACTCAACTTCCAGAGTTAAACCCGTGTGTGGATTCAGCAGTCTGCAAACACTTTATCTGCAGAGTCCCAAAACAGGCGTTTTCAGCCCATTACTGGCATATGGAAGAAACAGCAGTCAGCACAGGGAAATATCTGCTTCTAAATCCAAAAGGCGGCTATCTAACAGAACGGTTGTCAATGTGTGCACTCAACTTCCAGAGTTAACCCCGTGTCTGGATTCAGCAGTCTGCAAACACTTTCCCTGCAGAGTCCCAAAACAGGCGTTTTCAGCCCATTACCGGCATATGGAAGAAACAGCAGTCAGCACAGGGAAATATCTGCTTCTAAATCCAAAAGGCGGCTATCTAACAGAACGGTTGTCAATGTGTGCACTCAACTTCCAGAGTTAAACCCGTGTGTGGATTCAGCAGTCTGCAAACACTTTCTCTGCAGAGTCCCAAAACAGGCGTTTTCAGCCCATTACCGGCATATGGAAGAAACAGCAGTCAGCAGAGGGAAATATCTGCTTCTAAATCCAAAAGGCGGCTATCTAACAGAACGGTTGTCAATGTGTGCACTCAACTTCCAGAGTTAAACCCGTGTGTGGATTCAGCAGTCTGCAAACACATTCTCTGCAGAGTCCCAAAACAGGCGTTTTCAGCCCATTACCGGCATATGGAAGAAACAGCAGTAAGCACAGGGAAATATCTGCTTCTAAATCCAAAATGCAGCAATCTAACAGAACGGTTGTCAATGTGTGCACTCAACTTTCAGAGTTAAACCCGTGTGTGGATTCAGCAGTTTGCAAACACTTTCTGTGCAGTGTCCCAAAACAGGCGTTTTCAGCCCATTACCGGCATATGGAAGAAACAGCAGTAAGCACAGGGAAATATCTGCTTCTAAATCCAAAACGCAGCAATCTAACAGAACGGTTGTCAATGTGTGCACTCAACTTCCAGAGTTAAACCCGTGTGTGGATTCAGCAGACTGCAAACACTTTCTCTGCAGAGTCCCAAAAAGGCGTTTTCAGACCATTACCTGCATATGGAAGAAACAGTAGTAAGCACAGGGAAATATCTGCTTCTAAATCCAAAACGCAGCTATCTAACAGAACGGTTGTCAATGTGTGCGCTCAACTTCCAGAGTTAAACCCGTGTGTGGATTCAGCAGTCTGCAAACACTTTCTCTGCAGAGTCCCACAACAGGCGTTTTCAGCCCATTACCGGCATATGGAAGAAACAGCAGCAAGCACAGGGAAATATCTGCTTCTAAATCCAAAACGCAGCTATCTACCAGAATGGTTGTCAATGTGTGCACTCAAATTCCAGAGTTAAACCCGTGTGTGGATTCAGCAGTCTGCAAACACTTTCTCTGCAGAGTCCCAAAACAGGCGTTTTCAGCCCATTACCGGCATATGGAAGAAACAGCAGTCAGCAGAGGGAAATATCTGCTTCTAAATCCAAAAGGCGGCTATCTAACAGAACGGTTGTCAATGTGTGCACTCAACTTCCAGAGTTAAACCCGTGTGTGGATTCAGCAGTCTGCAAACACATTCTCTGCAGAGTCCCAAAACAGGCGTTTTCAGCCCATTACCGGCATATGGAAGAAACAGCAGTAAGCACAGGGAAATATCTGCTTCTAAATCCAAAATGCAGCAATCTAACAGAACGGTTGTCAATGTGTGCACTCAACTTTCAGAGTTAAACCCGTGTGTGGATTCAGCAGTTTGCAAACACTTTCTGTGCAGAGTCCCAAAACAGGCGTTTTCAGCCCATTACCGGCATATGGAAGAAACAGCAGTAAGCACAGGGAAATATCTGCTTCTAAATCCAAAACGCAGCAATCTAACAGAACGGTTGTCAATGTGTGCACTCAACTTCCAGAGTTAAACCCGTGTGTGGATTCAGCAGACTGCAAACACTTTCTCTGCAGAGTCCCAAAAAGGCGTTTTCAGACCATTACCTGCATATGGAAGAAACAGTAGTAAGCACAGGGAAATATCTGCTTCTAAATCCAAAACGCAGCTATCTAACAGAACGGTTGTCAATGTGTGCGCTCAACTTCCAGAGTTAAACCCGTGTGTGGATTCAGCAGTCTGCAAACACTTTCTCTGCAGAGACCCACAACAGGCGTTTTCAGCCCATTACCGGCATATGGAAGAAACAGCAGCAAGCACAGGGAAATATCTGCTTCTAAATCCAAAACGCAGCTATCTACCAGAATGGTTGTCAATGTGTGCACTCAAATTCCAGAGTTAAACCCGTGTGTGGATTCAGCAGTCTGCAAACACTTTCTCTGCAGAGTCCCAAAACAGGCGTTTTCAGCCCATTACCGGCATATGGAAGAAACAGCAGCAAGCACAGGGAAATATCTGCTTCTAAATCCAAAACGCAGCTATCTAACAGAATGGTTGTCAATGTGTGCACTCAACTTCCAGAGTTAAACCCGTGTGTGGATTCAGCATTCTGCAAACACTTTCTCTGCAGAGTCCCAAAACAGGCGTTTTCAGCCCATTACCGGCATATGGAAGAAACAGCAGTCAGCACAGGGAAATATCTGCTTCTAAATCCAAAACGCAGCTATCTAACAGAATGTTTGTCAATGTGTGCACTCAACTTCCAGAGTTAAACCCGTGTGTGGATTCAGCAGTCTGCAAACACTTTCTCTGCAGAGTCCCAAAGCAGGCGATTTCAGCCCATTACCGGCATATGGAAGAAACAGCAGTAAGCACAGGGAAATATCTACTTCTAAATCCAAAAGGCAGCTATCTATCAGAACGGTTGTCAATGTGTGCACTCAACTTCCAGAGTTAAACCCGTGTGTGGATTCAGCAGTCTGCTAACACTTTCTCTGCAGAGTCCCCAAAACAGGCGTTTTCAGCCCATTACCGGCATATGGAAGAAACAGCAGACAGCACAGGGAAATATCTGCTTCTAAATCCAAAACGCAGCTATCTAACAGAACGGTTGTCAATGTGTGCACTCAACTTCCAGAGTTAAACCCGTGTGTGGATTCAGCAGTCCTGCAAACACGTTCTCTGCAGAGTCTCAAAACAGGCGATTTCAGCCCATTACTGGCATATGGAAGAAACAGCAGTCAGCACAGGGAAATATCTGCTTCTAAATCCAAAAGGCGGCTATCTAACAGAACGGTTGTCAATGTGTGCACTCAACTTCCAGAGTTAAACCCGTGTGTGGATTCAGCAGTCTTCAAACAATTTCTCTGCAGAGTCCCAAAACAGGCGTTTTCAGCCCATTACCGGCATAGGGAAGAAACAGCAGTAAGCACAGGGAAATATCTGCTTCTAAATCCAAAACGCAGCTATCTAACAGAAAGGTTGTCAATGTGTGCACTCAACTTCCAGAGTTAAACCCGCGTGTGGATTCAGCAGTCTGCAAACACTTTCTCTGCAGAGTCCCAAAACAGGCGTTTTCAGCCCATTACCGGCATATGGAAGAAACAGCAGTAAGCACAGGGAAATATCTGCTTCTAAATCCAAAACGCAGCTATCTAACAGAACGGTTGTCAATGTGTGCGCTCAACTTCCAGAGTTAAACCCGTGTGTGGATTCAGCTGTCTGCAAACACTTTCTCTGCAGAGTCCCAAAACAGGCGTTTTCAGCCCATTACCGGCATATGGAAGAAACAGCAGCAAGCAAAGGGAAATATCTGCTTCTAAATCCAAAACGCAGCTATCTAACAGAACGGTTGTCAATGTGTGCGCTCAACTTCCAGAGTTAAACCCGTGTGTGGATTCAGCAGTCTGCAAACACTTTCTCTGCAGAGTCCCAAAACAGGCGTTTTCAGCCCATTACCGGCATATGGAAGAAACAGCAGCAAGCACAGGGAAATATCTGCTTCTAAATCTAAAACGCAGCAATCTAACAGAACGGTTGTCAATGTGTGCACTCAACTTCCAGAGTTAAACCCGTGTGTGGATTCAGCAGTCTGCAAACACTTTCTCTGCAGAGTCCCAAAACAGGCGTTTTCAGCCCATTACCGGCATATGGAAGAAACAGCAGTCAGCACAGCGAAATATCTGCTTCTAAATCCAAAACTCAGCTATCTAACAGAACGGTTGTCAATGTGTGCACTCAACTTCCAGAGTTAATCCCGTGTGTGGATTCAGCAGTCTGCAAACACATTCTCTGCAGAGTCCCAAAACAGGCGTTTTCAGCCCATTACCGGCATATGGAAGAAACAGCAGTAAGCACAGGGAAATATCTGCTTCTAAATCCAAAATGCAGCAATCTAACAGAACGGTTGTCAATGTGTGCACTCAACTTTCAGAGTTAAACCCGTGTGTGGATTCAGCAGTCTGCAAACACTTTCTCTGCAGAGTCCCAAAACAGGCGTTTTCAGCCCATTACCGGCATATGGAAGAAACAGCAGTAAGCACAGGGAAATATCTGCTTCTAAATCCAAAACGCAGCAATCTAACAGAACGGTTGTCAATGTGTGCACTCAACTTCCAGAGTTAAACCCGTGTGTGGATTCAGCAGACTGCAAACACTTTCTCTGCAGAGTCCCAAAAAGGCGTTTTCAGACCATTACCTGCATATGGAAGAAACAGTAGTAAGCACAGGGAAATATCTGCTTCTAAATCCAAAACGCAGCTATCTAACAGAACGGTTGTCAATGTGTGCACTCAACTTCCAGAGTTAAACTCCTGTGTGGATTCAGCAGTCTGCTAACACTTTCTCTGCAGAGTCCCAAAACAGGCGTTTTCAGCCCATTACCGGCATATGGAAGAAACAGCAGTCAGCACAGGGAAATATCTGCTTGTAAATCCAAAACTCAGCTATCTAACAGAACGGTTGTCAATGTGTGCACTCAACTTCCGGAGTTAAACACGTGTGTGGATTCAGCAGTCTGCAAAAACTTTCTCTGCAGAGTCCCAAAACAGGCGTTTTCAGCCCATTATCGGCATATGGAAGAAACAGTAGTAAGCACAGGGAAACATCTGCTTCTAAATCCAAAACGCAGCTATCTAACAGAACGGTTGTCAATGTGTGCACTCAACTTCCAGAGTTAAACCGTGTGTGGATTCAGCAGTCTGCTAACACTTTCTCTGCAGAGTCCCAAAACAGGCGTTTTCAGCCCATTACCGGCGTATGGAAGAAAGAGCCGTAAGCACAGGGAAATATCTGCTTCTAAATCCAAAATGCAGCTATCTAACAGAACGGTTGTCAATGTGTGCACTCAACTTCCGGAGTTAAACCCGTGTGTGGATTCAGCAGTCTGCAAACACTTTCTCTGCAGAGTCCCAAAACAGGCGTTTTCAGCCCATTACCGGCATATGGAAGAAACAGCAGTAAGCACAGGGAAATATCTGCTTCTAAATCAAAAACGCAGCTATCTAACAGAACGGTTGTCAATGTGTGCACTCAACTTCAGGAGTTAAACCCGTGTGCGGATTCAGCAGTCCTGCAAACACTTTCTCTGCAGAGTCCCAAAACAGGCGTTTTCAGCCCAATATCGGCATAAGGAAGAAACAGCAGTAAGCACAGGGAAATATCTGCTTCTAAATCAAAAACGCAGCTATTTAACAGAACGGTTGTCAATGTGTGCACTCAACTTCCAGAGTTAAACCCGTGTGTGGATTCAGCCGTCTGCAAACACTTTCTCTGCAGAGTCCCAAAACAGGCGTTTTCAGCCCATTACCGGCATATGGAAGAAACAGCAGTAAGCACAGGGAAATATCTGCTTCTAAATCCAAAACGCAGCTATCTAACAGAACGGTTGTCAATGTGTGCGCTCAACTTCCAGAGTTAAACCCGTGTGTGGATTCAGCAGTCTGCAAAACACTTTCTCTGCAGAGTCCCAAAACAGGCGTTTTTCAGCCCATTACCGGCATATGGAAGAAACAGCAGCAAGCACAGGGAAATATCTGCTTCTAAATCCAAAACGCAGCTATCTACCAGAATGGTTGTCAATGTGTGCACTGAACTTCCAGAGTTTAAACCCGTGTGTGGATTCAGCAGTCTGCTAACACTTTCTCTACAGAGTCCCAAAACAGGCGTTTTCAGCCCATTACCGGCGTATGGAAGAAACAGCCGTAAGCACAGGGAAATATCTGCTTCTAAATCCAAAATGCAGCTATCTAACAGAACGGTTGTCAATGTGTGCACTCAATTTCCGGAGTTAAACCCGTGTGTGGATTCAGCAGTCTGCAAACACTTTCTCTGCAGAGTCCCAAAACAGGCGTTTTCAGCCCATTACCGGCATATGGAAGAAACAGCAGTAAGCACAGGGAAATATCTGCTTCTAAATCCAAAACGCAGCTATCTAACAGAACGGTTGTCAATGTGTGCACTCAACTCAGGAGTTAAACCCGTGTGCGGATTCAGCAGTCTGCAAACACTTTCTCTGCAGAGTCCCAAAACAGGCGTTTTCAGCCCAATATCGGCATAAGGAAGAAACAGCAGTCAGCACAGGGAAATATCTGCTTCTAAATCAAAAACGCAGCTATTTAACAGAACGGTTGTCAATGTGTGCACTCAACTTCCAGAGTTAAACCCGTGTGTGGATTCAGCCGTCTGCAAACACTTTCTCTGCAGAGTCCCAAAACAGGCGTTTTCAGCCCATTACCGGCATATGGAAGAAACAGCAGTAAGCACAGGGAAATATCTGCTTCTAAATCCAAAACGCAGCTATCTAACAGAACGGTTGTCAATGTGTGCGCTCAACATCCAGAGTTAAACCCGTGTGTGGATTCAGCAGTCTGCAAACACTTTCTCTGCAGAGTCCCAAAACAGGCGTTTTCAGCCCATTACCGGCCTATGGAAGAAACAGCAGCAAGCACAGGGAAATATCTGCTTCTAAATCCAAAACACAGCTGTCTAACAGAACGGTTGTCAATGTGTGCACTCAACTTCCAGAGTTAATCCCGTGGTGTGTGGATTCAGCAGTCTGCAAACACTTTCTCTGCAGAGTCCCAAAGCAGGCGATTTCAGCCCATTACCGGCATATGGAAGAAACAGCAGTAAGCACAGGGAAATATCTGCTTCTAAATCCAAAACGCAGCTATCTATCAGAACGGTTGTCAATGTGTGCACTCAACTTCCAGAGTTAAACCCGTGTGTGGATTCAGCAGTCTGCTAATACTTTCTCTGCAGAGTCCCAAAACAGGCGTTTTCAGCCCATTACCGGCATATGGAAGAAACAGCAGTCAGCACAGGGAAATATCTGCTTCTAAATCCAAAACGCAGCTATCTAACAGAACGGTTGTCAATGTGTGCACTCAACTTCCAGAGTTAAACCCGTGTGTGGATTCAGCAGTCTGCAAACACTTTCTCTGCAGAGTCTCAAAACAGGCGATTTCAGCCCATTACAGGCACATGGAAGAAACAGCAGTCAGCACAGGGAAATATCTGCTTCTAAATCCAAAAGGCGGCTATCTAACAGAACGGTTGTCAATGTGTGCACTCAACTTCCAGAGTTAAACCCGTGTGTGGATTCAGCAGTCTGCAAACAATTTCTCTGCAGAGTCCCAAAACAGGCGTTTTCAGCCCATTACCGGCATAGGGAAGAAACAGCAGTAAGCACAGGGAAATATCTGCTTCTAAATCCGAAACGCAGCTATCTTACAGAACGGTTGTCAATGTGTGCACTCAACTTCCAGAGTTAAACCCGTGTGTGGATTCAGCAGTCTGCAAACACTTTCTCTCCAGAGTCCCAAAAGAGGCGTTTTCAGCCCATTACCGGCATATGGAAGAAACAGCAGTAAGCACAGGGAAATATCTGCTTCTAAATCCAAAACGCAGCTATCTTACAGAACGGTTGTCAATGTGTGCACTCAACTTCCAGAGTTAAACTCCTGTGTGGATTCAGCAGTCTGCTAACACTTTCTCTGCAGAGTCCCAAAACAGGCGTTTTCAGCCCATTACCGGCATATGGAAGAAACAGCAGTCAGCACAGGGAAATATCTGCTTGTAAATCCAAAACTCAGCTATCTAACAGAACGGTTGTCAATGTGTGCACTCAACTTCCGGAGTTAAACACGTGTGTGGATTCAGCAGTCTGCAAAAACTTTCTCTGCAGAGTCCCAAAACAGGCGTTTTCAGCCCATTACCGGCATATGGAAGAAACAGCAGTAAGCACAGGGAAACATCTGCTTCTAAATCCAAAACGCAGCTATCTAACAGAACGGTTGTCAATGTGTGCACTCAACTTCCAGAGTTAAACCCGTGTGTGGTTTCAGCAGTCTGCTAACACTTTCTCTGCAGAGTCCCAAAACAGGCGTTTTCAGCCCATTACCGGCGTATGGAAGAAACAGCCGTAAGCACAGGGAAATATCTGCTTCTAAATCCAAAATGCAGCTATCTAACAGAACGGTTGTCAATGTGTGCACTCAACTTCCGGAGTTAAACCCGTGTGTGGATTCAGCAGTCTGCAAACACTTTCTCTGCAGAGTCCCAAAACAGGCGTTTTCAGCCCATTACCGGCATATGGAAGAAACAGCAGTAAGCACAGGGAAATATCTGCTTCTAAATCAAAAACGCAGCTATCTAACAGAACGGTTGTCAATGTGTGCACACAACTTCAGGAGTTAAACCCGTGTGCGGATTCAGCAGTCTGCAAACACTTTCTCTGCAGAGTCCCAAAACAGGCGTTTTCAGCCCAATATCGGCATAAGGAAGAAACAGCAGTCAGCACAGGGAAATATCTGCTTCTAAATCAAAAACGCAGCTATTTAACAGAACGGTTGTCAATGTGTGCACTCAACTTCCAGAGTTAAACCCGTGTGTGGATTCATCCGTCTGCAAACACTTTCTCTGCAGAGTCCCAAAACAGGCGTTTTCAGCCCATTACCGGCATATGGAAGAAACAGCAGTAAGCACAGGGAAATATCTGCTTCTAAATCCAAAACGCAGCTATCTAACAGAACGGTTGTCAATGTGTGCGCTCAACTTCCAGAGTTAAACCCGTGTGTGGATTCAGCAGTCTGCAAACACTTTCTCTGCAGAGTCCCAAAACAGGCGTTTTCAGCCCATTACCGGCATATGGAAGAAACAGCAGCAAGCACAGGGAAATATCTGCTTCTAAATCCAAAACGCAGCTATCTACCAGAATGGTTGTCAATGTGTGCACTGAACTTCCAGAGTTAAACCCGTGTGTGGATTCAGCAGTCTGCTAACACTTTCTCTACAGAGTCCCAAAACAGGCGTTTTCAGCCCATTACCGGCGTATGGAAGAAACAGCCGTAAGCACAGGGAAATATCTGCTTCTAAATCCAAAATGCAGCTATCTAACAGAACGGTTGTCAATGTGTGCACTCAACTTCCGGAGTTAAACCCGTGTGTGGATTCAGCAGTCTGCAAACACTTTCTCTGCAGAGTCCCAAAACAGGCGTTTTCAGCCCATTACCGGCATATGGAAGAAACAGCAGTAAGCACAGGGAAATATCTGCTTCTAAATCCAAAACGCAGCTATCTAACAGAACGGTTGTCAATGTGTGCACTCAACTTCAGGAGTTAAACCCGTGTGCGGATTCAGCAGTCTGCAAACACTTTCTCTGCAGAGTCCCAAAACAGGCGTTTTCAGCCCAATATCGGCATAAAGAAGAAACAGCAGTCAGCACAGGGAAATATCTGCTTCTAAATCAAAAACGCAGCTATTTAACAGAACGGTTGTCAATGTGTGCACTCAACTTCCAGAGTTAAACCCGTGTGTGGATTCAGCCGTCTGCAAACACTTTCTCTGCAGAGTCCCAAAACAGGCGTTTTCAGCCCATTACCGGCATATGGAAGAAACAGCAGTAAGCACAGGGAAATATCTGCTTCTAAATCCAAAACGCAGCTATCTAACAGAACGGTTGTCAATGTGTGCGCTCAACTTCCAGAGTTAAACCCGTGTGTGGATTCAGCAGTCTGCAAACACTTTCTCTGCAGAGTCCCAAAACAGGCGTTTTCAGCCCATTACCGGCATATGGAAGAAACAGCAGTAAGCACAGGGAAATATCTGCTTCTAAATCCAAAACGCAGCTATCTACCAGAATGGTTGTCAATGTGTGCACTCAACTTCCAGAGTTAAACCCGTGTGTGGATTCAGCAGTCTGCAAACACTTTCTCTGCAGAGTCCCAAAACAGGCGTTTTCAGCCCATTACCGGCATATGGAAGAAACAGCAGCAAGCACAGGGAAATATCTGCTTCTAAATCCAAAACGCAGCTATCTAACAGAATGGTTGTCAATGTGTGCACTCAACTTCCAGAGTTAAACCCGTGTGTGGATTCAGCAGTCTGCAAACACTTTCTCTGCAGAGTCCCATAACAGGCGTTTTCAGCCCATTACCGGCATATGGAAGAAACAGCAGTCAGCACAGGGAAATATCTGCTTCTAAATCCAAAACACAGCTGTCTAACAGAACGGTTGTCAATGTGTGCACTCAACTTCCAGAGTTAATCCGTGTGTGGATTCAGCAGTCTGCAAACACTTTCTCTGCAGAGTCCCAAAGCAGGCGATTTCAGCCCATTACCGGCATATGGAAGAAACAGCAGTCAGCACAGGGAAATATCTGCTTCTAAATCCAAAACGCAGCTATCTATCAGAACGGTTGTCAATGTGTGCACTCAACTTCCAGAGTTAAACCCGTGTGTGGATTCAGCAGTCTGCTAACACTTTCTCTGCAGAGTCCCAAAACAGGCGTTTTCAGCCCATTACCGGCATATGGAAGAAACAGCAGTCAGCACAGGGAAATATCTGCTTCTAAATCCAAAACGCAGCTATCTAACAGAACGGTTGTCAATGTGTGCACTCAACTTCCAGAGTTAAACCCGTGTGTGGATTCAGCAGTCTGCAAACACTTTCTCTGCAGAGTCTCAAAACAGGCGATTTCAGCCCATTACAGGCACATGGAAGAAACAGCAGTCAGCACAGGGAAATATCTGCTTCTAAATCCAAAAGGCGGCTATCTAACAGAACGGTTGTCAATGTGTGCACTCAACTTCCAGAGTTAAACCCGTGTGTGGATTCAGCAGTCTGCAAACAATTTCTCTGCAGAGTCCCAAAACAGGCGTTTTCAGCCCATTACCGGCATAGGGAAGAAACAGCAGTAAGCACAGGGAAATATCTGCTTCTAAATCCAAAACGCAGCTATCTAACAGAACGGTTGTCAATGTGTGCACTCAACTTCCAGAGTTAAACCCGTGTGTGGATTCAGCAGTCTGCAAACACTTTCTCTGCAGAGTCCCAAAAGAGGCGTTTTCAGCCCATTACCGGCATATGGAAGAAACAGCAGTCAGCAAAGGGAAATATCTGCTTCTAAATCCAAAACGCAGCTATCTAACAGAAGGGTTGTCAATGTGTGCACTCAACTTCCAGAGTTAAACCCGTGTGTGGATTCAGCAGTCTGCAAACACTTTCTCTGCAGAGTCCCAAAACAGGCGTTTTCAGCCCATTACCGGCATAAGGAAGAAACAGCAGTCAGCACAGGGAAATATCTGCTTCTAAATCAAAAACGCAGCCTTCTAACAGAACGGTTGTCAATGTGTGCACTCAACTTCCGGAGTTAAACGCGTGTGTGGATTCAGCAGTCTGGAAACACTTTCTCTGCAGAGTCCCAAAACAGGCGTTTTCAGCCGATTACCGGCATATGGAAGAAACAGCAGTAAGCACAGGGAAATATCTGCTTCTAAATCCAAAACGCAGCTATCTAACAGAACGGTTGTCAATGTGTGCGCTCAACTTCCAGAGTTAAACCCGTGTGTGGATTCAGCAGTCTGCAAACACTTTCTCTGCAGAGTCCCAAAACAGGCGTTTTCAGCCCATTACCGGCATATGGAAGAAACAGCAGCAAGCACAGGGAAATATCTCCTTCTAAATCCAAAACGCAGCTATCTAACAGAACGGTTGTCAATGTGTGCACTCAACTTCCAGAGTTAAAACTGCGTGTGGATTCAGCAGTCTGCAAACACTTTCTCTGCAGAGTACCAAAAAGGCGTTTTCAGCCCATTACCGGCATATGGAAGAAACAGCAGTAAGCACAGGGAAATATCTGCTTCTAAATCCAAAACGCAGCAATCTAACAGAACGGTTGTCAATGTGTGCACTCAACTTCCAGAGTTAAACCCGTGTGTGGATTCAGCAGTCTGCAAACACTTTCTCTGCAGAGTCCCAAAACAGGCGTTTTCAGCCCATTACCGGCATAAGGAAGAAACAGCAGTCAGCACAGGGAAATATCTGCTTCTAAATCAAAAACGCAGCTATCTAACAGAACGGTTGTCAATGTGTGCACTCAACTTCCAGAGTTAAACCCGTGTGTGGATTCAGCAGTCTGCAAACACTTTCTCTGCAGAGTCCCAAAACAGGCGTTTTCAGTCCATTACCGGCATATGGAAGAAACAGCAGTCAGCAGAGGGAAATATCCGCTTCTAAATCCAAAACGCAGCTATTTAACATAACGGTTGTCAATGTGTGCGCTTAACTTCCAGAGTTAAACCCGTGTGTGGATTCAGCAGTCTGCAAACACTTTCTGTGCAGAGTCCCAAAACAGGCGTTTTCAGCCCATTACCGGCATATGGAAGAAACAGCAGCAAGCACAGGGAAATACCTGCTTCTAAATCCAAAACACAGCTATCTAACAGAATGGTTGTCAATGTGTGCACTCAACTTCCAGAGTTAATCCCGTGTGTGGATTCAGCAGTCTGCAAACAGTTTCTCTGCAGAGTCCCAAAAGAGGCGATTTCAGCCCATTACCGGCATATGGAAGAAACAGCAGTCAGCACAGGGAAATATCTGCTTCTAAATCCAAAAGGCGGCTATCTAACAGAACGGTTGTCAATGCATGCACTCAACTTCCAGAGTTAAACCCGTGTGTGGATTCAGCAGTCTGCAAAGACTTTCTCTGCAGAGTCCCAAAACAGGCGTTTTCAGCCCATTAACGGCATATGGAAGAAACAGCAGTCAGCACAGGGAAATATCTGCTTCTAAATCCAAAAGGCGGCTATCTAACAGAACGGTTGTCAATGTGTGCACTCAACTTCCAGAGTTAAACCCGTGTGTGGATTCAGCAGTTTGCAAACACTTTCTCTGCAGAGTCCCAAAACAGGCGTTTTCAGCCCATTACCGGCATATGGAAGAAACAGCAGTCAGCACAGGGAAATATCTGCTTGTAAATCCAAAACGCAGCTATCTAACAGAACGGTTGTCAATGTGTGCACTCAACTTCCGGAGTTAAACCCGTGTGTGGATTCAGCAGTCTGCAAACACTTTCTCTGCAGTGTCCCAAAACAGGCGTTTTCAGCCCATTACCGGCATATGGAAGAAACAGCAGTAAGCACAGGGAAATATCTGCTTCTAAATCCAAAACGCAGCTATCTAACTTAAACCCGTGTGTGGATTCAGCAGTCTGCTAACACTTTCTCTGCAGAGTCCCAAAACAGGCGTTTTCAGCCCATTACCGGCATATGGAAGAAACAGCAGTAAGCACAGGGAAATATCTTCTTCTAAATCCAAAACGCAGCTATCTAACAGAACGGTTGTCAATGTGTGCACTCAACTTCCGGAGTTAAACCCGTGTGTGGATTCAGCAGTCTGCAAACACTTTCTCTGCAGAGTCCCAAAACAGGCGTTCTCAGCCCATTACCGGCATAAGGAAGAAACAGCAGTCAGCACAGGGAAATATCTGCTTCTAAATCCAAAACGCAGCTATCTAACAGAACGGTTGTCAATGTGTGCGCTCAACTTCCAGAGTTAAACCCGTGTGTGGATTCAGCAGTCTACAAACAATTTCTCTGCAGAGTCCCAAAACAGGCGTTTTCAGCCCATTACCGGCATATGGAAGAAACAGCAGCAAGCACAGGGAAATATCTGCTTCTAAATCCAAAACGCCGCTATCTAACAGAACGGTTGTCAATGTGTGCACTCAACTTCCAGAGTTAAACCCGTGTGTGGATTCAGCAGTCTGCAAACACTTTCTCTGCAGAGTCCCAAAACAGGCGTTTTCAGCCCATTACCGGCATATGGAAGAAACAGCAGCAAGCACAGGGAAATATCTGCTTCTAAATCCAAAGCACAGCTATCTAACAGAACGGTTGTCAATGTGTGAACTCAACTTCCAGAGTTAATCCCGTGTGTGGATTCAGCAGTCTGCAAACACTTTCTCTGCAGAGTCCCAAAACAGGCGATTTCAGCCCATTACTGGCATATGGAAGAAACAGCAGTCAGCACAGGGAAATATCTGCTTCTAAATCCAAAACGCAGCTATCTAACAGAACGGTTGTCAATGTGTGCACTCAACTTCCAGAGTTATACCCGTGTGTGGATTCAGCAGTCTGCAAACACTTTCTCTGCAGAGTCGCAAAACAGGCGTTTTCAGCCCATTACCGGCATATGGAAGAAACAGCAGTAAGCACAGGGAAATATCTGCTTCTAAATCCAAAACGCAGGTATCTAACAGAACGGTTGTCAATGTGTGCACTCAACTTCCAGAGTTAAACGCGTGTGTGGATTCAGCAGTCTGCTAACACTTTCTCTGCAGAGTCCCAAAACAGGCGTTTTCAGCCCATTACCGGCATATGGAAAAAACAGCAGTAAGCACAGGGAAATATCTGCTTCTAAATCCAAAACGCAGCTATCTAACAGAACGGTTGTCAATGTGTGCACTCAACTTCCAGAGTTAAACCCACGTGTGGATTCAGCAGTCTGCAAACACTTTCTCTGCAGAGTCCCAAAAAGGCGTTTTCAGCCCATTACCGGCATATGGAAGAATCAGCAGTCAGCACAGGGAAATATCTGCTTCTAAATCCAAAACGCAGCTATCTTACAGAACGGTTGTCAATGTGTGCACTCAACTTCCAGAGTTAAACCGGTGTGTGGATTCAGCAGTCTGCAAACACTTTCTCTGCAGAGTCCCAAAACAGGCGTTTTCAGCCCATTACCGGCATACGGAAGAAACAGCAGTCAGCAAAGGGAAATATCTGCATCTAAATCCAAAACGCAGCTATCTAACAGAACGGTTGTCAATGTGTGCACTCAACTTCCAGAGTTAAACCCGTGTGTGGTTCAGCAGTCTGCAAACACTTTCTCTGCAGAGTCCCAAAACAGGCGTTTTCAGCCCATTACCGGCATAAGGAAGAAACAGTAGTCAGCACAGGGAAATATCTGCTTCTAAATCAAAAACGCAGCTATCTAACAGAACGGTTTTCAATGTGTGCACTCAACTTCCGGAGTTAAACCCGTGTGTGGATTCAGCAGTCTGCAAACACTTTCTCTGCAGAGTCCCAAAACAGGCGTTTTCAGCCGATTACCGGCATATGGAAGAAACAGCAGTCAGCACAGGGAAATATCTGCTTCTAAATCCAAAAGGCGGCTATCTAACAGAACGGTTGTCAATGTGTGCACTCAACTTCCAGAGTTAAACCCGTGTGTGGATTCAGCAGTCTGCAAACACTTTCTCTGCAGAGTCCCAAAACATGCGTTTTCAGCCCATTACCGGCATATGGAAGAAACAGCAACAAGCACAGGGAAATATCTGCTTCTAAATCCAAAACGCAGCTATCTAACAGAACGGTTGTCAATGTGTGCACTCAACTTCCAGAGTTAAACCCGTGTGTGGATTCAGCAGTCTGCAAACACTTTCTCTGCAGAGTCCCAAAACAGGCGTTTTCAGCCCATTACCGGCATATGGAAGAAACAGCAGCAAGCACAGGGAAATATCTGCTTCTAAATCCAAAACGCAGCTATCTAACAGAACGGTTGTCAATGTGTGCACTCAGCTTCCAGAGTTAAACCCGTGTGTGGATTCAGCAGTCTGCAAACACTTTCTCTGCAGAGTCCCAAAACAGGCGATTTCAGCCCATTACCGGCGTAGGGAAGAAACAGCAGTCAGCACAGGGAAATATCTGCTTCTAAATCCAAAAGGCGGCTATCTAACAGAACGGTTGTCAATGTGTGCACTCAACTTCCAGAGTTAAACCCGTGTGTGGATTCAGCAGTCTGCAAAGACTTTCTCTGCAGAGTCCCAAAACAGGCGTTTTCAGCCCATTACCGGCATATGGAAGAAACAGCAGTAAGCACAGGGAAATATCTGCTTCTAAATCCAAAACGCAGCTATCTAACAGAACGGTTGTCAATGTGTGCACTCAACTTCCAGAGTTAAACCCGTGTGTGGATTCAGCAGTCTGCAAACACTTTCTCTGCAGAGTCCCAAAACAGGCGTTTTCAGCCCATTACCGGCATATGGAAGAAACAGCAGTCAGCACAGGGAAATATCTGCTTCTAAATACAAAAGGCGGCTATCTAACAGAACGGTTGTCAATGTGTGCACTCAACTTCCAGAGTTAAACCCGTGTGTGAATTCAGCAGTCTGCAAACACTTTCTCTGCAGAGTCCCAAAACAGGCGTTTTCAGCCCATTACCGGCATATGGAAGAAACAGCAGTAAGCACAGGGAAATATCTGCTTCTAAATCCAAAATGCAGCAATCTAACAGAACGGTTGTCAACGTGTGCACTCAACTTTCAGAGTTAAACCCGTGTGTGGATTCAGCAGTCTGGAAACACTTTCTCTGCAGAGTCCCAAAACAGGCGTTTTCAGCCCATTACCGGCATATGGAAGAAACAGCAGTAAGCACAGTGAAATATCTGCTTCTAAATCCAAAACCCAGCAATCTAACAGAACGGTTGTCAATGTGTGCACTCAACTTCCAGAGTTAAACCCGTGTGTGGATTCAGCAGACTGCAAACACTTTCTCTGCAGAGTCCCAAAAAGGCGTTTTCAGACCATTACCAGCATATGGAAGAAACAGTAGTAAGCACAGGGAAATATCTGCTTCTAAATCCAAATCGCAGCTATCTAACAGAACGGTTGTCAATGTGTGAACTCAACTTCCGGAGTTAAACCCGTGTGTGGATTCAGCAGTCTGCTAACACTTTCTCTGCAGAGTCCCAAAACAGGCGTTTTCAGCCCATTACCGGCATATGGAAGAAACAGCAGTCAGCACAGGGAAATATCTGCTTGTAAATCCAAAACGCAGCTATCTAACAGAACGGTTGTCAATGTGTGCACTCAACTTCCGGAGTTAAACCCGTGTGTGGATTCAGCAGTCTGCAAAAACTTTCTCTGCAGAGTCCCAAAACAGGCGTTTTCAGCCCATTACCGGCATATGGAAGAAACAGCAGTAAGCACAGGGAAACATCTGCTTCTAAATCCAAAACGCAGCTATCTAACAGAACGTTTGTCAATGTGTGCACTCAACTTCCAGAGTTAAACCCGTGTGTGGATTCAGCAGTCTGCTAACACTTTCTCTGCAGAGACCCAAAACAGGCGTTTTCAGCCCATTACCGGCATATGGAAGAAACAGCCGTAAGCACAGGGAAATATCTGCTTCTAAATCCAAAACGCAGCTATCTAACAGAACGGTTGTCATTGTGTGCACTCAACTTCCGGAGTTAAACCCGTGTGCGGATTCAGCAGTCTGCAAACACTTTCTCTGCAGAGTCCCAGAACAGGCGTTTTCAGCCCATTACCGGTATAAGGAAGAAACAGCAGTCAGCACAGGGAAATATCTGCTTCTAAATCCAAAACGCAGCTATCTAACAGAACGGTTTTCAATGTGTGCACTCAACTTCCAGAGTTAAACCCGTGTGTGGATTCAGCAGTCTGCAAACACTTTCTCTGCAGAGTCCCAAAACAGGCGTTTTCAGCCCATTACCGGCATATGGAAGAAACAGCAGCAAGCACAGGGAAATATCTGCTTCTAAATCCAAAACGCAGCTATCTAACAGAACGGTTGTCAATGTGTGCACTCAACTTCCAGAGTTAAACCCGTGTGTGGATTCAGCAGTCTGCAAACACTTTCTCTGCAGAGTCCCAAAACAGGCGTTTTCAGCCCATTACCGGCATATAGAAGAAACAGCAGTCAGCACAGGGAAATATCTGCTTCTAAATCCAAAACACAGCTATCTAACAGAACGGTTGTCAATGTGTGCGCTCAACTTCCAGAGTTAATCCCGTGTGTGGATTCAGCAGTCTGCAAACACTTTCTCTGCAGAGTCCCAAAACAGGCGATTTCAGCCCATTACCGGCATATGGAAGAAACAGCAGTCAGCACAGGGAAATATCTGCTTCTAAATCCAAAAGGCGGCTATCTAACAGAACGGTTGTCAATGTGTGCACTCAACTTCCAGAGTTAAACCCGTGTGTGGATTCAGCAGTCTGCAAACACTTTCTCTGCAGAGTCCCAAAACAGGCGTTTTCAGCCCATTACCGGCATATGGAAGAAACAGCAGTCAGCACAGGGAAATATCTGCTTCTAAATCCAAAAGGCGGTTATCTAACAGAACGGTTGTCAATGTGTGCACTCAACTTCCAGAGTTAAACCCGTGTGTGGATTCAGCAGTCTGCAAACACTTTCTCTGCAGAGTCCCAAAACAGGCGTTTTCAGCCCATTACCGGCATATGGAAGAAACAGCAGTAAGCACAGGGAAATATCTGCTTCTAAATCCAAAACGCAGCTATCTAACAGAACGGTTGTCAATGTGTGCACTCAACTTCCAGAGGTAAACCCGTGTGTGGATTCAGCAGTCTGCAAACACTTTCTCTGCAGAGTCCCAAAACAGGCGTTTTCAGCCCATTACCGGCATATGGAAGAAACAGCAGTCAGCACAGGGAAATATCTACTTCTAAATCCAAAAGGCGGCTATCTAACAGATCGGTTGTCAATGTGTGCACTCAACTTCCAGAGTTAAACCCGTGTGTGAATTCAGCAGTCTGCAAACACTTTCTCTGCAGAGTCCCAAAACAGGCGTTTTCAGCCCATTACCGGCATATGGAAGAAACAGCAGTCAGCACAGGGAAATATCTGCTCCTAAATCCAAAAGGCGGCTATCTAACAGAACGGTTGTAAATGTGTGCACTCAACTTCCAGAGTTAAACCCGTGTGTGGATTCAGCAGTCTGCAAACACTTTCTCTGCAGAGTCCCAAAACAGGCGATTTCAGCCCATTACCGGCATATGGAAGAAACAGCAGTCAGCACAGGGAAATATCTGCTTCTAAATCCAAAACGCAGCAATCTAACAGAACGGTTGTCAATGTGTGCACTCAACTTTCAGAGTTAAACCCGTGTGTGGATTCAGCAGTCTGCAAACGCTTTCTCTGCAGAGTCCCAAAAAGGCGTTTTCAGCCCATTACCGGCATATGGAAAAAACAGCAGTAAGCACAGGGAAATATCTGCTTCTAAATCCAAAACGCAGCAATCTAACAGAACGGTTGTCAATGTGTGCACTCAACTTCCAGAGTTAAACCCGTGTGTGGATTCAGCAGACTGCAAACACTTTCTCTGCAGAGTCCCAAAAAGGCGTTTTCAGACCATTACCGGCATATGGAAGAAACAGTAGTAAGCACAGGGAAATATCTGCTTCTAAATCCAAAACGCAGCTATCTAACAGAACGGTTGTCAATGTGTGAACTCAACTTCCAGAGTTAAACTCCTGTGTGGATTCAGCAGTCTGCTAACACTTTCTCTACAGAGTCCCAAAACAGGCGTTTTCAGCCCATTACCGGCATATGGAAGAAACAGCAGTAAGCACAGGGAAATATCTGCTTCTAAATCCAAAACGCAGGTATCTAACAGAACGGTTGTCAATGTGTGCGCTCAACTTCCAGAGTTAAACCCGTGTGTGGATTCAGCAGTCTGCAAACACTTTCTCTGCAGAGTCCCAAAACAGGCATTTTAAGCCCATTACCGGCATATGGAAGAAACAGCAGCAAGCACAGGGAAATATCTGCTTCTAAATCCAAAACGCAGCTATCTAACAGAACGGTTGTCAATGTGTGCACTCAACTTCCAGAGTTAAACCCGTGTGTGGATTCAGCAGTCTGCAAACACTTTCTCTGCAGAGTCCCTAAACAGGCGTTTTCAGCCGATTACCGGCATATGGAAGAAACAGCAGTCAGCACAGGGAAATATCTGCTTCTAAATCCAAAAGGCGGCTATCTAACAGAACGGTTGTCAATGTGTGCACTCAACTTCCAGAGTTAAACCCGTGTGTGGATTCAGCAGTCTGCAAACACTTTCTCTGCAGAGTCCCAAAACAGGCGTTTTCAGCCCATTACCGGCATATGGAAGAAACAGCAGTAAGCACAGGGAAATATCTGCTTCTAAATCCAAAACGCAGCTATCTAACAGAACGGTTGTCAATGTGTGCACTGAACTTCCAGAGTTAAACCCGTGTGTGGATTCAGCAGTCTGCAAACACTTTCTCTGCAGAGTCCCAAAACAGGCGTTTTCAGCCCATTACCGGCATATGGAAGAAACAGCAGTCAGCACACGGAAATATCTGCTTCTAAATCAAAAACACAGCTATCTAACAGAACGGTTGTCAATGTGTGCACTCAACTTCCAGAGTTAATCCCGTGTGTGGATTCAGCAGTCTGCAAACACTTTCTCTGCAGAGTCCCAAAACAGGCGATTTCAGCCCATTACTGGCATATGGAAGAAACAGCAGTCAGCACAGGGAAATATCTGCTTCTAAATCCAAAAGGCGGCTATCTAACAGAACGGTTGTCAATGTGTGCACTCAACTTCCAGAGTTAAACCCGTGTGTGGATTCAGCAGTCTGCAAACACTTTCTCTGCAGAGTCCCAAAACAGGCATTTTCAGCCCATTACCGGCATATGGAAGAAACAGCCGTAAGCACAGGGAAACATCTGCTTCTAAATTCAAAACGCAGCTATCTAACAGAACGGTTGTCAATGTGTGCACTCAACTTCCTGAGTTAAACCCGTGTGCGGATTCAGCAGTCTGCAAACACTTTCTCTGCAGAGTCCCAAAACAGGCGTTTTCAGCCCATTACCGGCATAAGGAAGAAACAGCAGTCAGCACAGGGAAATATCTGATTCTAAATCAAAAACGCAACTATCTAACAGAACGGTTGTCAATGTGTGCACTCAACTTCCAGAGTTAAACCCGTGTGTGGATTCAGCAGTCTGCAAACACTTTCTCTGCAGAGTCCCAAAACAGGCGTTTTCAGCCCATTACCGGCATATGGAAGAAACAGCAGTCAGCACAGGGAAATATCTGCTTCTAAATCCAAAACGCAGCTATCTAACAGAACGGTTGTCAATGTGTGCGCTCAACTTCCAGAGTTAATCCCGTGTGTGGATTCAGCAGTCTGCAAACACTTTCTCTGCAGAGTCCCAAAACAGGCGATTTCAGCCCATTACCGGCATATGGAAGAAACAGCAGTCAGCACAGGGAAATATCTGCTTCTAAATCCAAAAGGCGGCTATCTAACAGAACGGTTGTCAATGTGTGCACTCAACTTCCAGAGTTAAACCCGTGTGTGGATTCAGCAGTCTAAAAACACTTTCTCTGCAGAGTCCCAAAACAGGCGTTTTCAGCCCATTACCGGCATATGGAAGAAACAGCAGTCAGCACAGGGAAATATCTGCTTCTAAATCCAAAAGGCGGTTATCTAACAGAACGGTTGTCAATGTGTGCACTCAACTTCCAGAGTTAAACCCGTGTGTGGATTCAGCAGTCTGCAAACACTTTCTCTGCAGAGTCCCAAAACAGGCGTTTTCAGCCCATTACCGGCATATGGAAGAAACAGCAGTAAGCACAGGGAAATATCTGCTTATAAATCCAAAACGCAGCTATCTAACAGAACGGTTGTCAATGTGTGCACTCAACTTCCAGAGGTAAACCCGTGTGTGGATTCAGCAGTCTGCAAACACTTTCTCTGCAGAGTCCCAAAACAGGCGTTTTCAGCCCATTACCGGCATATGGAAGAAACAGCAGTCAGCACAGGGAAATATCTGCTTCTAAATCCAAAAGGCGGCTATCTAACAGAACGGCTGTCAATGTGTGCACTCAACTTCCAGAGTTAAACCCGTGTGTGAATTCAGCAGTCTGCAAACACTTTCTCTGCAGAGTCCCAAAACAGGCGTTTTCAGCCCATTACCGGCATATGGAAGAAACAGCAGTCAGCACAGGGAAATATCTGCTCCTAAATCCAAAAGGCGGCTATCTAACAGAACGGTTGTCAATGTGTGCACTCAACTTCCAGAGTTAAACCTTTGTGTGGATTCAGCACTCTGCTAACACTTTCTCTGCAGAGTCCCAAAACAGGCGATTTCAGCCCATTACCGGCATATGGAAGAAACAGCCGTAAGCACAGGGAAATATCTGCTTCTAAATCCAAAACGCAGCTATCTAACAGAACGGTTGTCAATGTGTGCACTCAACTTCCGGAGTTAAACCCGTGTGCGGATTCAGCAGTCTGCAAACACTTTCTCTGCAGAGTCCCAAAACAGGCGTTTTCAGCCCATTACCGGCATAAGGAAGAAACAGCAGTCAGCACAGGGAAATATCTGCTTCTAAATCCAAAACGCAGCTATCTAACAGAACGGTTTTCAATGTGTGCACTCAACTTCCAGAGTTAATCCCGTGTGTGGATTCAGCAGTCTGCAAACACTTTCTCTGCAGAGTCCCAAAACAGGCGTTTTCAGCCCATTACCGGCATATGGAAGAAACAGCTGTAAGCACAGGGAAATATCTGCTTCTAAATCCAAAACGCAGCTATCTAACAGAACGGTTGTCAATGTGTGCACTCAACTTTCGGAGTTAAACCCGTGTGCGGATTCAGCAGTCTGCAAACACTTTCTCTGCAGAGTCCCAAAACAGGCGTTTTCAGCCCATTACCGGCATAAGGAAGAAACAGCAGTCAGCACAGGGAAATATCTGCTTCTAAATCAAAAACGCAGCTATCTAACAGAACGGTTGTCAATGTGTGCACTCAACTTCCAGAGTTAAACCCGTGTGTGGATTCAGAAGTCTGCAAAGACTTTCTCTGCAGAGTCCCAAAACAGGCGTTTTCAGCCCATTACCGGCATATGGAAGAAACAGCAGTAAGCACAGGGAAATATCTGCTTCTAAATCCAAAACGCAGCTATCTAACAGAACGGTTGTCAATGTGTGCGCTCAACTTCCAGAGTTAAACCCGTGTGTGGATTCAGCAGTCTGCAAACACTTTCTCTGCAGAGTCCCAAAACAGGCGTTTTCAGCCCATTACCGGCATATGGAAGAAACAGCAGCAAGCACAGGGAAATATCTGCTTCTAAATCCAAAACGCAGCTATCTAACAGAACGGTTGTCAATGTGTGCACTCAACTTCCAGAGTTAAACCCGTGTGTGGATTCAGCAGTCTGCAAACACTTTCTCTGCAGAGTCCCAAAACAGGCGTTTTCAGCCCGTTACCGGCATATGGAAGAAACAGCAGTCAGCACAGGGAAATATCTGCTTCTAAATCCAAAACACAGCTATCTAACAGAACGGTTGTCAATGTGTGCACTCAACTTCCAGAGTTAATCCCGTGTGTGGATTCAGCAGTCTGCAAACACTTTCTCTGCAGAGTCCCAAAACAGGCGATTTCAGCCCATTACCGGCATATGGAAGAAACAGCAGTCAGCACAGGGAAATATCTGCTTCTAAATACAAAAGGCGGCTATCTAACAGAACGGTTGTCAATGTGTGCACTCAACTTCCAGAGTTAAACCCGTGTGTGGATTCAGCAGTCTGCAAACACTTTCTCTGCAGAGTCCAAAACAGGCGTTTTCAGCCCATTACCGGCATATGGAAGAAACAGCAGTCAACACAGGGAAATATCTGCTCCTAAATCCAAAAGGCGGCTATCTAACAGAACGGTTGTCAATGTGTGCACTCAACTTCCAGAGTTAAACCCGTGTGTGGATTCAGCAGTCTGCAAACACTTTCTCTTCAGAGTCCCAAAACAGGCGTTTTCAGCCCATTACCGGCATATGGAAGAAACAGCAGTAAGCACAGGGAAATATCTGCTTCTAAATCCAAAACGCAGCTATCTAACAGAACGGTTGTCAATGTGTGCACTCAACTTCCAGAGTTAAACCCGTGTGTGGATTCAGCAGTCTGCAAACACTTTCTCTGCAGAGTCCCAAAACAGGCGTTTTCAGCCCATTACCGGCATATGGAAGAAACAGCAGTCAGCACAGGGAAATATCTGCTTCTAAATCCAAAAGGCGGCTATCTAACAGAACGGTTGTCAATGTGTGCACTCAACTTCCAGAGTTAAACCCGTGTGTGGATTCAGCAGTCTGCAAACACTTTCTCTGCAGAGTCCCAAAACAGGCGTTTTCAGCCCATTACCGGCATATGGAAGAAACAGCAGTCAGCACAGGGAAATATCTGCTTCTAAATCCAAAACGCAGCTATCTAACAGAACGGTTGTCAATGTGTGCACTCAACTTTCAGAGTTAAACCCGTGTGTGGATTCAGCAGTCTGCAAACACTTTCTCTGCAAAGTCCCAAAAGAGGCGTTTTCAGCCCATTACCGGCATATGGAAGAAACAGCAGTAAGCACAGGGAAATATCTGCTTCTAAATCCAAAACGCAGGAATCTAACAGAACGGTTGTCAATGTGTGCACTCAACTTCCAGAGTTAAACCCGTGTGTGGATTCAGCAGACTGCAAACACTTTCTCTGCAGAGTCCCAAAAAGGCGTTTTCAGACCATTACCGGCATATGGAAGAAACAGTAGTAAGCACAGGGAAATATCTGCTTCTAAATCCAAAACGCAGCTATCTAACAGAACGGTTGTCAATGTGTGAACTCAACTTCCAGAGTTAAACTCCTGTGTGGATTCAGCAGTGTGCTAACACTTTCTCTGCAGAGTCCCAAAACAGGCGTTTTCAGCCCATTACCGGCATATGGAAGAAACAGCAGTAAGCACAGGGAAATATCTGCTTCTAAATCCAAAACGCAGCTATCTAACAGAACGGTTTTCAATGTGTGCGCTCAAGTTCCAGAGTTAAACCCGTGTGTGGATTCAGCAGTCTGCAAACACTTTCTCTGCAGAGTCCCAAAACAGGCGTTTTCAGCCCATTACCGGCATATGGAAGAAACAGCAGCAAGCACAGGGAAATATCTGCTTCTAAATCCAAAACGCAGCTATCTAACAGAACGGTTGTCAATGTGTGCACTCAACTTCCAGAGTTAAACCCGTGTGTGGATTCAGCAGTCTGCAAACACTTTCTCTGCAGAGTCCCAAAACAGACGTTTTCAGCCCATTACCGGCATATGGAAGAAACAGCAGTCAGCACAGGGAAATATCTGCTTCTAAATCCAAAACGCAGCTATCTAACAGAACGGTTGTCAATGTGTGCGCTCAACTTCCAGAGTTAAACCCGTGTGTGGATTCAGCAGTCTGCAAACACTTTCTCTGCAGAGTCACAAAACAGGCGTTTTCAGCCCATTACCGGCATATGGAAGAAACAGCAGCAAGCACAGGGAAATATCTGCTTCTAAATCCAAAACGCAGCTATCTAACAGAACGGTTGTCAATGTGTGCACTCAACTTCCAGAGTTAAACCCGTGTGTGGATTCAGCAGTCTGCAAACACTTTCTCTGCAGAGTCCCAAAACAGGCGTTTTCAGCCCATTACCGGCATATGGAAGAAACAGCAGCAAGCACAGGGAAATATCTGCTTCTAAATCCAAAACGCAGCTATCTAACAGAACAGTTGTCAATATGTGCACTCAACTTCCAGAGTTAAACCCGTGTGTGGATTCAGCAGTCTTCAAACACTTTCTCTGCAGAGTTCCAAAACAGGCGTTTTTAGCCCATTACTGGCATATGGAAGAAACAGCAGTCAGCACAGGGAAATATCTGCTTCTAAATCCAAAAGGCGGCTATCTAACAGAACGGTTGTCAATGTGTGCACTCAACTTCCAGAGTTAAACCCGTGTCTGGATTCAGCAGTCTGCAAACACTTTCTCTGCAGAGTCCCAAAACAGGCGTTTTCAGCCCATTACCGGCATATGGAAGAAACAGCAGTCAGCACAGGGAAATATCTGCTTCTAAATCCAAAAGGCGGCTATCTAACAGAACGGTTGTCAATGTGTGCACTCAACTTCCAGAGTTAAACCCGTGTGTGGATTCAGCAGTCTGCAAAGACTTTCTCTGCAGAGTCCCAAAACAGGCGTTTTCAGCCCATTACCGGCATATGGAAGAAACAGCAGTCAGCAGAGGGAAATATCTGCTTCTAAATCCAAAAGGCGGCTATCTAACAGAACGGTTGTCAATGTGTGCACTCAACTTCCAGAGTTAAACCCGTGTGTGGATTCAGCAGTCTGCAAACACATTCTCTGCAGAGTCCCAAAACAGGCGTTTTCAGCCCATTACCGGCATATGGAAGAAACAGCAGTAAGCACAGGGAAATATCTGCTTCTAAATCCAAAATGCAGCAATCTAACAGAACGGTTGTCAATGTGTGCACTCAACTTTCAGAGTTAAACCCGTGTGTGGATTCAGCAGTTTGCAAACACTTTCTCTGCAGAGTCCCAAAACAGGCGTTTTCAGCCCATTACCGGCATATGGAAGAAACAGCAGTAAGCACAGGGAAATATCTGCTTCTAAATCCAAAACGCAGCAATCTAACAGAACGGTTGTCAATGTGTGCACTCAACTTCCAGAGTTAAACCCGTGTGTGGATTCAGCAGACTGCAAACACTTTCTCTGCAGAGTCCCAAAAAGGCGTTTTCAGACCATTACCGGCATATGGAAGAAACAGTAGTAAGCACAGGGAAATATCTGCTTCTAAATCCAAAACGCAGCTATCTAACAGAACGGTTGTCAATGTGTGCACTCAACTTCCAGAGTTAAACTCCTGTGTGGATTCAGCAGTCTGCTCACACTTTCTCTGCAGAGTCCCAAAACACGCGTTTTCAGCCCATTACCGGCATATGGAAGAAACAGCAGTAAGCACAGGGAAATATCTGCTTGTAAATCCAAAACGCAGCTATCTAACAGAACGGTTGTCAATGTGTGCACTCAACTTCCGGAGTTAAACCCGTGTGTGGATTCAGCAGTCTGCAAACACTTTCTCTGCAGAGTCCCAAAACAGGCGTTTTCAGCCCATTAACGGCATAAGGAAGAAACAGCAGTCAGCACAGGGAAATATCTGCTTCTAAATCCAAAAAGCAGCTATCTAACAGAACGGTTGTCAATGTGTGCACTCAACTTCCAGAGTTAAACCCGTGTGTGGATTCAGCAGTCTGCAAACACTTTCTCTGCAGAGTCCCAAAACAGACGTTTTCAGCCCATTACCGGCATATGGAAGAAACAGCAGTCAGCACAGGGAAATATCTGCTTCTAATTCCAAAACGCAGCTATCTAACAGAACGGTTGTCAATGTGTGCGCTCAATTTCCAGAGTTAAACCCGTGTGTGGATTCAGCAGTCTGCAAACACTTTCTCTGCAGAGTCACAAAACAGGCGTTTTCAGCCCATTACCGGCATATGGAAGAAACAGCAGCAAGCACAGGGAAATATCTGCTTCTAAATCCAAAACGCAGCTATCTAACAGAACGGTTGTCAATGTGTGCACTCAACTTCCAGAGTTAAACCCGTGTGTGGATTCAGCAGTCTGCAAACACTTTCTCTGCAGAGTCCCAAAACAGGCGTTTTCAGCCCATTACCGGCATATGGAAGAAACAGCAGCAAGCACAGGGAAATATCTGCTTCTAAATCCAAAACGCAGCTATCTAACAGAACAGTTGTCAATATGTGCACTCAACTTCCAGAGTTAAACCCGTGTGTGGATTCAGCAGTCTTCAAACACTTTCTCTGCAGAGTTCCAAAACAGGCGTTTTCAGCCCATTACTGGCATATGGAAGAAACAGCAGTCAGCACAGGGAAATATCTGCTTCTAAATCCAAAAGGCGGCTATCTAACAGAACGGTTGTCAATGTGTGCACTCAACTTCCAGAGTTAAACCCGTGTCTGGATTCAGCAGTCTGCAAACACTTTCTCTGCAGAGTCCCAAAACAGGCGTTTTCAGCCCATTACCGGCATATGGAAGAAACAGCAGTCAGCACAGGGAAATATCTGCTTCTAAATCCAAAAGTCGGCTATCTAACAGAACGGTTGTCAATGTGTGCACTCAACTTCCAGAGTTAAACCCGTGTGTGGATTCAGCAGTCTGCAAAGACTTTCTCTGCAGAGTCCCAAAACAGGCGTTTTCAGCCCATTACCGGCATATGGAAGAAACAGCAGTCAGCAGAGGGAAATATCTGCTTCTAAATCCAAAAGGCGGCTATCTAACAGAACGGTTGTCAATGTGTGCACTCAACTTCCAGAGTTAAACCCGTGTGTGGATTCAGCAGTCTGCAAACACATTCTCTGCAGAGTCCCAAAACAGGCGTTTTCAGCCCATTACCGGCATATGGAAGAAACAGCAGTAAGCACAGGGAAATATCTGCTTCTAAATCCAAAATGCAGCAATCTAACAGAACGGTTGTCAATGTGTGCACTCAACTTTCAGAGTTAAACCCGTGTGTGGATTCAGCAGTTTGCAAACACTTTCTCTGCAGAGTCCCAAAACAGGCGTTTTCAGCCCATTACCGGCATATGGAAGAAACAGCAGTCAGCACAGGGAAATATCTGCTTCTAAATCCAAAACGCAGCAATCTAACAGAACGGTTGTCAATGTGTGCACTCAACTTCCAGAGTTAAACCCGTGTGTGGATTCAGCAGACTGCAAACACTTTCTCTGCAGAGTCCCAAAAAGGCGTTTTCAGACCATTACCTGCATATGGAAGAAACAGTAGTAAGCACAGGGAAATATCTGCTTCTAAATCCAAAACGCAGCTATCTAACAGAACGGTTGTCAATGTGTGCACTCAACTTCCAGAGTTAAACTCCTGTGTGGATTCAGCAGTCTGCTAACACTTTCTCTGCAGAGTCCCAAAACAGGCGTTTTCAGCCCATTACCGGCATATGGAAGAAACAGCAGCCAGCACAGGGAAATATCTGCTTGTAAATCCAAAACTCAGCTATCTAACAGAACGGTTGTCAATGTGTGCACTCAACTTCCGGAGTTAAGCCCGTGTGTGGATTCAGCAGTCTGCAAAAACTTTCTCTGCAGAGTCCCAAAACAGGCGTTTTCAGCCCATTACCAGTATATGGAAGAAACAGCAGTAAGCACAGGGAAACATCTGCTTCTAAATCCAAAACGCAGCTATCTAACAGAACGGTTGTCAATGTGTGCACTCAACTTCCAGAGTTAAACCCGTGTGTGGATTCAGCAGTCTGCTAACACTTTCTCTGCAGAGTCCCAAAACAGGCGTTTTCAGCCCATTACCGGCGTATGGAAGAAACAGCTGTAAGCACAGGGAAATATCTGCTTCTAAATCCAACATGCAGCTATCTAACAGAACGGTTGTCAATGTGTGCACTCAACTTCCGGAGTTAAACCCGTGTGTGGATTCAGCAGTCTGCAAACACTTTCTCTGCAGAGTCCCAAAACAGGCGTTTTCAGCCCATTACCGGCATATGGAAGAAACAGCAGTCAGCACAGGGAAATATCTGCTTCTAAATCCAAAACTCAGCTATCTAACAGAAAGGTTGTCAATGTGTGCACTCAACTTCCAGAGTTAATCCCGTGTGTGGATTCAGCAGTCTGCAAACACATTCTCTGCAGAGTCCCAAAACAGGCGTTTTCAGCCCATTACCGGCATATGGAAGAAACAGCAGTAAGCACAGGGAAATATCTGCTTCTAAATCCAAAATGCAGCAATCTAACAGAACGGTTGTCAATGTGTGCACTCAACTTTCAGAGTTAAACCCGTGTGTGGATTCAGCAGTCTGCAAACACTTTCTCTGCAGAGTCCCAAAACAGGCGTTTTCAGCCCATTACCGGCATATGGAAGAAACAGCAGTAAGCACAGGGAAATATCTGCTTCTAAATCCAAAACGCAGCAATCTAACAGAACGGTTGTCAATGTGTGCACTCAACTTCCAGAGTTAAACCCGTGTGTGGATTCAGCAGACTGCAAACACTTTCTCTGCAGAGTCCCAAAAAGGCGTTTTCAGACCATTACCTGCATATGGAAGAAACAGTAGTAAGCACAGGGAAATATCTGCTTCTAAATCCAAAACGCAGCTATCTAACAGAACGGTTGTCAATGTGTGCACTCAACTTCCAGAGTTAAACTCCTGTGTGGATTCAGCAGTCTGCTAACACTTTCTCTGCAGAGTCCCAAAACAGGCGTTTTCAGCCCATTACCGGCATATGGAAGAAACAGCAGTCAGCACAGGGAAATATCTGCTTGTAAATCCAAAACTCAGCTATCTAACAGAACGGTTGTCAATGTGTGCACTCAACTTCCGGAGTTAAACACGTGTGTGGATTCAGCAGTCTGCAAAAACTTTCTCTGCAGAGTCCCAAAACAGGCGTTTTCAGCCCATTACCGGCATATGGAAGAAACAGCAGTAAGCACAGGGAAACATCTGCTTCTAAATCCAAAACGCAGCTATCTAACAGAACGGTTGTCAATGTGTGCACTCAACTTCCAGAGTTAAACCCGTGTGTGGATTCAGCAGTCTGCTAACACTTTCTCTGCAGAGTCCCAAAACAGGCGTTTTCAGCCCATTACCGGCGTATGGAAGAAACAGCCGTAAGCACAGGGAAATATCTGCTTCTAAATCCAAAATGCAGCTATCTAACAGAATGGTTGTCAATGTGTGCACTCAACTTCCGGAGTTAAACCCGTGTGTGGATTCAGCAGTCTGCAAACACTTTCTCTGCAGAGTCCCAAAACAGGCGTTTTCAGCCCATTACCGGCATATGGAAGAAACAGCAGTAAGCACAGGGAAATATCTGCTTCTAAATCAAAAACGCAGCTATCTAACAGAACGGTTGTCAATGTGTGCACTCAACTTCAGGAGTTAAACCCGTGTTCGGATTCAGCAGTCTGCAAACACTTTCTCTGCAGAGTCCCAAAACAGGCGTTTTCAGCCCAATATCGGCATAAGGAAGAAACAGCAGTCAGCACAGGGAAATATCTGCTTCTAAATCAAAAACGCAGCTATTTAACAGAACGGTTGTCAATGTGTGCACTCAACTTCCAGAGTTAAACCCGTGTGTGGATTCAGCCGTCTGCAAACACTTTCTCTGCAGAGTCCCAAAACAGGCGTTTTCAGCCCATTACCGGCATATGGAAGAAACAGCAGTAAGCACAGGGAAATATCTGCTTCTAAATCCAAAACGCAGCTATCTAACAGAACGGTTGTCAATGTGTGCGCTCAACTTCCAGAGTTAAACCCGTGTGTGGATTCAGCAGTCTGCAAACACTTTCTCTGCAGAGTCCCAAAACAGGCGTTTTCAGCCCATTACCGGCATATGGAAGAAACAGCAGCAAGCACAGGGAAATATCTGCTTCTAAATCCAAAACGCAGCTATCTACCAGAATGGTTGTCAATGTGTGCACTGAACTTCCAGAGTTAAACCCGTGTGTGGATTCAGCAGTCTGCTAACACTTTCTCTGCAGAGTCCCAAAACAGGCGTTTTCAGCCCATTACCGGCGTATGGAAGAAACAGCCGTAAGCACAGGGAAATATCTGCTTCTAAATCCAAAATGCATCTATCTAACAGAACGGTTGTCAATGTGTGCACTCAACTTCCGGAGTTAAACCCGTGTGTGGATTCAGCAGTCTGCAAACACTTTCTCTGCAGAGTCCCAAAACAGGCGTTTTCAGCCCATTACCGGCATATGGAAGAAACAGCAGTAAGCACAGGGAAATATCTGCTTCTAAATCAAAAACGCAGCTATCTAACAGAACGGTTGTCAATGTGTGCACTCAACTTCAGGAGTTAAACCCGTGTGCGGATTCAGCAGTCTGCAAACACTTTCTCTGCAGAGTCCCAAAACAGGCGTTTTCAGCCCAATATCGGCATAAGGAAGAAACAGCAGTCAGCACAGGGAAATATCTGCTTCTAAATCAAAAACGCAGCTATTTAACAGAACGGTTGTCAATGTGTGCACTCAACTTCCAGAGTTAAACCCGTGTGTGGATTCAGCCGTCTGCAAACACTTTCTCTGCAGAGTCCCAAAACAGGCGTTTACAGCCCATTAACGGCATATGGAAGAAACAGCAGTAAGCACAGGGAAATATCTGCTTCTAAATCCAAAACGCAGCTATCTAACAGAACGGTTGTCAATGTGTGCGCTCAACTTCCAGAGTTAAACCCGTGTGTGGATTCAGCAGTCTGCAAACACTTTCTCTGCAGAGTCCCAAAACAGGCGTTTTCAGCCCATTACCGGCATATGGAAGAAACAGCAGCAAGCACAGGGAAATATCTGCTTCTAAATCCAAAACGCAGCTATCTACCAGAATGGTTGTCAATGTGTGCACTGAACTTCCAGAGTTAAACCCGTGTGTGGATTCAGCAGTCTGCAAACACTTTCTCTGCAGAGTCCCAAAACAGGCGTTTTCAGCCCATTACCGGCATATGGAAGAAACAGCAGCAAGCACAGGGAAATATCTGCTTCTAAATCCAAAACGCAGCTATCTAACAGAATGGTTGTCAATGTGTGCACTCAACTTCCAGAGTTAAACCCGTGTGTGGATTCAGCAGTCTGCAAACACTTTCTCTGCAGAGTCCCAAAACAGGCGTTTTCAGCCCATTACCGGCATATGGAAGAAACAGCAGTCAGCACAGGGAAATATCTGCTTCTAAATCCAAAACGCAGCTATCTAACAGAATGGTTGTCAATGTGTGCACTCAACTTCCAGAGTTAAACCCGTGTGTGGATTCAGCAGTCTGCAAACACTTTCTCTGCAGAGTCCCAAAACAGGCGTTTTCAGCCCATTACCGGCATATGGAAGAAACAGCAGCAAGCACAGGGAAATATCTGCTTCTAAATCCAAAACGCAGCTATCTAACAGAACGGTTGTCAATGTGTGCACTCAACTTCCAGAGTTAAACCCGTGTGTGGATTCAGCAGTCTGCTAACACTTTCTCTGCAGAGTCCCAAAACAGGCGTTTTCAGCCCATTATCGGCATAAGGAAGAAACAGCAGTCAGCACAGGGAAATATCTGCTTCTAAATCAAAAACGCAGCTATTTAACAGAACGGTTGTCAATGTGTGCACTCAACTTCCAGAGTTAAACCCGTGTGTGGATTCAGCAGTCTGCAAACACTTTCTGTGCAGAGTCCCAAAACAGGCGTTTTCAGCCCATTACCGGCATATGGAAGAAACAGCAGTAAGCACAGGGAAATATCTGCTTCTAAATCCAAAACGCAGCTATCTAACAGAACGGTTGTCAATGTGTGCGCTCAACTTCCAGAGTTAAACCCGTGTGTGGATTCAGCAGTCTGCAAACACTTTCTCTGCAGAGTCCCAAAACAGGCGTTTTCAGCCCATTACCGGCATATGGAAGAAACAGCAGCAAGCACAGGGAAATATCTGCTTCTAAATCCAAAACGCAGCTATCTACCAGAATGGTTGTCAATGTGTGCACTCAACTTCCAGAGTTAAACCCGTGTGTGGATTCAGCAGTCTGCAAACACTTTCTCTGCAGAGTCCCAAAACAGGCGTTTTCAGCCCATTACCGGCATATGGAAGAAACAGCAGCAAGCACAGGGAAATATCTGCTTCTAAATCCAAAACGCAGCTATCTAACAGAATGGTTGTCAATGTGTGCACTCAACTTCCAGAGTTAAACCCGTGTGTGGATTCAGCAGTCTGCAAACACTTTCTCTGCAGAGTCCCATAACAGGCGTTTTCAGCCCATTACCGGCATATGGAAGAAACAGCAGTCAGCACAGGGAAATATCTGCTTCTAAATCCAAAACACAGCTGTCTAACAGAACGGTTGTCAATGTGTGCACTCAACTTCCAGAGTTAATCCCGTCTGTGGATTCAGCAGTCTGCAAACACTTTCTCTGCAGAGTCCCAAAGCAGGCGATTTCAGCCCATTACCGGCATATGGAAGAAACAGCAGTAAGCACAGGGAAATATCTGCTTCTAAATCCAAAACGCAGCTATCTATCAGAACGGTTGTCAATGTGTGCACTCAACTTCCAGAGTTAAACCCGTGTGTGGATTCAGCAGTCTGCTAACACTTTCTCTGCAGAGTCCCAAAACAGGCGTTTTCAGCCCATTACCGGCATATGGAAGAAACAGCAGTCAGCACAGGGAAATATCTGCTTCTAAATCCAAAACGCAGCTATCTAACAGAACGGTTGTCAATGTGTGCACTCAAATTCCAGAGTTAAACCCGTGTGTGGATTCAGCAGTCTGCAAACACTTTCTCTGCAGAGTCTCAAAACAGGCGATTTCAGCCCATTACTGGCACATGGAAGAAACAGCAGTCAGCACAGGGAAATATCTGCTTCTAAATCCAAAAGGCGGCTATCTAACAGAACGGTTGTCAATGTGTGCACTCAACTTCCAGAGTTAAACCCGTGTGTGGATTCAGCCGTCTGCAAACACTTTCTCTGCAGAGTCCCAAAACAGGCGTTTTCAGCCCATTACCAGCATATGGAAGAAACAGCAGTAAGCACAGGGAAATATCTGCTTCTAAATCCAAAACGCAGCTATCTAACAGAACGGTTGTCAATGTGTGCGCTCAACTTCCAGAGTTAAACCCGTGTGTGGATTCAGCAGCCTGCAAACACTTTCTCTGCAGAGTCCCAAAACAGGCGTTTTCAGCCCATTACCGGCATATGGAAGAAACAGAAGCAAGCACAGGGAAATATCTGCTTCTAAATCCAAAACGCAGCTATCTAACAGAACGGTTGTCAATGTGTGCACTGAACTTAAAGAGTTAAACCCGTGTGTGGATTCAGCAGTCTGCAAACACTTTCTCTGCAGAGTCCCAAAACAGGCGTTTTCAGCCCATTACCGGCATATGGAAGAAACAGCAGTCAGCACAGGGAAATATCTGCTTCTAAATCCAAAACACAGCTATCTAACAGAACGGTTGTCAATGTGTGCACTCAACTTCCAGAGTTAATCCCGTGTGTGGATTCAGCAGTTTCCAAACACTTTCTCTGCAGAGTCCCAAAACAGGCGTTTTCAGCCCATTACCGGCATATGGAAGAAACAGCAGTCAGCACAGGGAAATATCTGCTTCTAAATCCAAAAGGCGGCTATCTAACAGAACGGTTGTCAATGTGTGTACTCAACTTCCAGAGTTAAACCCGTGTGTGGATTCAGCAGTCTGCAAACACTTTCTCTGCAGAGTCCCAAAACAGGCGTTTTCAGCCCATTACCGGCATATGGAAGAAACAGCAGTAAGCACAGGGAAATATCTGCTTCTAAATCCAAAACGCAGCTATCTAACAGAACGGTTGTCAATGTGTGCACTCAACTTCCAGAGTTAAACCCGTGTGTGGATTCAGCAGTCTGCAAACACTTTCTCTGCAGAGTCCCAAAACAGGCGTTTTCAGCCCATTACCGGCATATGGAAGAAACAGCAGTAAGCACAGGGAAATATCTGCTTCTAAATCCAAAATGCAGCAATCTAACAGAACGGTTGTCAATGTGCGCACTCAACTTCCAGAGTTAAACCCGTGTGTGGATTCAGCAGTCTGCAAACACTTTCTCTGCAGAGTCCCAAAACAGGCGTTTTCAGCCCATTACCGGCATATGGAAGAAACAGCAGTAAGCACAGGGAAATATCTGCTTCTAAATCCAAAACGCAGCAATCTAACAGAACGTTTGTCAATGTGTGCACTCAACTTCCAGAGTTAAACCCGTGTGTGGATTCAGCAGACTGCAAACACTTTCTCTGCAGAGTCCCAAAAAGGCGTTTTCAGACCATTACCGGCATATGGAAGAAACAGTAGTAAGCACAGGGAAATATCTGCTTCTAAATCCAAAACGCAGCTATCTAACAGAACGGTTGTCAATGTGTGCACTCAACTTCCAGAGTTAAACTCCTGTGTGGATTCAGCAGTCTGCTCACACTTTCTCTGCAGAGTCCCAAAACACGCGTTTTCAGCCCATTACCGGCATATGGAAGAAACAGCAGTAAGCACAGGGAAATATCTGCTTGTAAATCCAAAACGCAGCTATCTAACAGAACGGTTGTCAATGTGTGCACTCAACTTCCGGAGTTAAACCCGTGTGTGGATTCAGCAGTCTGCAAACACTTTCTCTGCAGAGTACCAAAACAGGCGTTTTCAGCCCATTAACGGCATAAGGAAGAAACAGCAGTCAGCACAGGGAAATATCTGCTTCTAAATCAAAAACGCAGCTATCTAACAGAACGGTTGTCAATGTGTGCACTCAACTTCCAGAGTTAAACCCGTGTGTGGATTCAGCAGTCTGCAAACACTTTCTCTGCAGAGTCCCAAAACAGACGTTTTCAGCCCATTACCGGCATATGGAAGAAACAGCAGTCAGCACAGGGAAATATCTGCTTCTAAATCCAAAACGCAGCTATCTAACAGAACGGTTGTCAATGTGTGCGCTCAACTTCCAGAGTTAAACCCGTGTGTGGATTCAGCAGTCTGCAAACACTTTCTCTGCAGAGTCCCAAAACAGGCGTTTTCAGCCCATTACCGGCATATGGAAGAAACAGCAGCAAGCACAGGGAAATATCTGCTTCTAAATCCAAAACGCAGCTATCTAACAGAACAGTTGTCAATATGTGCACTCAACTTCCAGAGTTAAACCCGTGTGTGGATTCAGCAGTCTGCAAACACTTTCTCTGCAGAGTCCCAAAACAGGCGTTTTCAGCCCATTACTGGCATATGGAAGAAACAGCAGTCAGCACAGGGAAATATCTGCTTCTAAATCCAAAAGGCGGCTATCTAACAGAACGGTTGTCAATGTGTGCACTCAACTTCCAGAGTTAAACCCGTGTCTGGATTCAGCAGTCTGCAAACACTTTCTCTGCAGAGTCCCAAAACAGGCGTTTTCAGCCCATTACCGGCATGTGGAAGAAACAGCAGTCAGCAGAGGGAAATATCTGCTTCTAAATCCAAAAGGCGGCTATCTAACAGAACGGATGTCAATGTGTGCACTCAACTTCAAGAGTTAAACCCGTGTGTGGATTCAGCAGTCTGCAAACACATTCTCTGCAGAGTCCCAAAAGAGGCGATTTCAGCCCATTACCGTCATATGGAAGAAACAGCAGTAAGCACAGGGAAATATCTGCTTCTAAATCCAAAATGCAGCAATCTAACAGAACGGTTGTCAATGTGTGCACTCAACTTTCAGAGTTAAACCCGTGTGTGGATTCAGCAGTTTGCAAACACTTTCTCTGCAGAGTCCCAAAACAGGCGTTTTCAGCCCATTACCGGCATATGGAAGAAACAGCAGTAAGCACAGGGAAATATCTGCTTCTAAATCCAAAACGCAGCAATCTAAAAGAACGGTTGTCAATGTGTGCACTCAACTTCCAGAGTTAAACCCGTGTGTGGATTCAGCAGACTGCAAACACTTTCTCTGCAGAGTCCCAAAAAGGCGTTTTCAGACCATTACCTGCATATGGAAGAAACAGTAGTAAGCACAGGGAAATATCTGCTTCTAAATCCAAAACGCAGCTATCTAACAGAACGGTTGTCAATGTGTGCACTCAACTTCCAGAGTTAAACTCCTGTGTGGATTCAGCAGTCTGCTAACACTTTCTCTGCAGAGTCCCAAAACAGGCGTTTTCAGCCCATTACCGGCATATGGAAGAAACAGCAGCCAGCACAGGGAAATATCTGCTTGTAAATCCAAAACTCAGCTATCTAACAGAACGGTTGTCAATGTGTGCACTCAACTTCCGGAGTTAAGCCCGTGTGTGGATTCAGCAGTCTGCAAAAACTTTCTCTGCAGAGTCCCAAAACAGGCGTTTTCAGCCCATTACCGGCATATGGAAGAAACAGCAGTAAGCACAGGGAAACATCTGCTTCTAAATCCAAAACGCAGCTATCTAACAGAACGGTTGTCAATGTGTGCACTCAACTTCCAGAGTTAAACCCGTGTGTGGATTCAGCAGTCTGCTAACACTTTCTCTGCAGAGTCCCAAAACAGGCGTTTTCAGCCCATTACCGGCGTATGGAAGAAACACCCGTAAGCACAGGGAAATATCTGCTTCTAAATCCAAAATGCAGCTATCTAACAGAACGGTTGTCAATGTGTGCACTCAACTTCCGGAGTTAAACCCGTGTGTGGATTCAGCAGTCTGCAAACACTTTCTCTGCAGAGTCCCAAAACAGGCGTTTTCAGCCCATTACCGGCATATGGAAGAAACAGCAGTAAGCACAGGGAAATATCTGCTTCTAAATCAAAAACGCAACTATCTAACAGAACGGTTGTCAATGTGTGCACTCAACTTCAGGAGTTAAACCCGTGTGCGGATTCAGCAGTCTGCAAACACTTTCTCTGCAGAGTCCCAAAACAGGCGTTTTCAGCCCAATATCGGCATAAGGAAGAAACAGCAGTCAGCACAGGGAAATATCTGCTTCTAAATCAAAAACGCAGCTATTTAACAGAACGGTTGTCAATGTGTGCACTCAACTTCCAGAGTTAAACCCGTGTGTGGATTCAGCCGTCTGCAAACACTTTCTCTGCAGAGTCCCAAAACAGGCGTTTTCAGCCCATTACCGGCATATGGAAGAAACAGCAGTAAGCACAGGGAAATATCTGCTTCTAAATCCAAAACGCAGCTATCTAACAGAACGGTTGTCAATGTGTGCGCTCAACTTCCAGAGTTAAACCCGTGTGTGGATTCAGCAGTCTGCAAACACTTTCTCTGCAGAGTCCCAAAACAGGCGTTTTCAGCCCATTACCGGCATATGGAAGAAACAGCAGCAAGCACAGGGAAATATCTGCTTCTAAATCCAAAACGCAGCTATCTACCAGAATGGTTGTCAATGTGTGCACTCAACTTCCAGAGTTAAACCCGTGTGTGGATTCAGCAGTCTGCAAACACTTTCTCTGCAGAGTCCCAAAACAGGCGTTTTCAGCCCATTACCGGCATATGGAAGAAACAGCAGCAAGCACAGGGAAATATCTGCTTCTAAATCCAAAACGCAGCTATCTAACAGAATGGTTGTCAATGTGTGCACTCAACTTCCAGGGTTAAACCCGTGTGTGGATTCAGCATTCTGCAAACACTTTCTCTGCAGAGTCCCAAAACAGGCGTTTTCAGCCCATTACCGGCATATGGAAGAAACAGCAGTCAGCACAGGGAAATATCTGCTTCTAAATCCAAAACGCAGCTATCTAACAGAATGGTTGTCAATGTGTGCACTCAACTTCCAGAGTTAAACCCGTGTGTGGATTCAGCAGTCTGCAAACACTTTCTCTGCAGAGTCCCAAAGCAGGCGATTTCAGCCCATTACCGGCATATGGAAGAAACAGCAGTAAGCACAGGGAAATATCTGCTTCTAAATCCAAAACGCAGCTATCTATCAGAACGGTTGTCAATGTGTGCACTCAACTTCCAGAGTTAAACCCGTGTGTGGATTCAGCAGTCTGCTAACACTTTCTCTGCAGAGTCCCAAAACAGGCGTTTTCAGCCCATTACCGGCATATGGAAGAAACAGCAGTCAGCACAGGGAAATATCTGCTTCTAAATCCAAAACGCAGCTATCTAACAGAACGGTTGTCAATGTGTGCACTCAACTTCCAGAGTTAAACCCGTGTGTGGATTCAGCAGTCTGCAAACACTTTCTCTGCAGAGTCTCAAAACAGGCGATTTCAGCCCATTACTGGCATATGGAAGAAACAGCAGTCAGCACAGGGAAATATCTGCTTCTAAATCCAAAAGGCGGCTATCTAACAGAACGGTTGTCAATGTGCGCACTCAACTTCCAGAGTTAAACCCGTGTGTGGATTCAGCAGTCTTCAAACAATTTCTCTGCAGAGTCCCAAAACAGGCGTTTTCAGCCCATTACCGGCATAGGGAAGAAACAGCAGTAAGCACAGGGAAATATCTGCTTCTAAATCAAAAACGCAGCTATCTAACAGAACGGTTGTCAATGTGTGCACTCAACTTCCAGAGTTAAACCCGTGTGTGGATTCAGCAGTCTGCTAACACTTTCTCTGCAGAGTCCCAAAACAGGCGTTTTCAGCCCATTACCGGCATATGGAAGAAACAGCAGTAAGCACAGGGAAATATCTGCTTCTAAATCCAAAACGCAGCTATCTAACAGAAAGGTTGTCAATGTGTGCACTCAACTTCCAGAGTTAAACCCGCGTGTGGATTCAGCAGTCTGCAAACACTTTCTCTGCAGAGTCCCAAAACAGGCGTTTTCAGCCCATTCCCGGCATATGGAAGAAACAGCAGCAAGCACAGGGAAATATCTGCTTCTAAATCCAAAACGCAGCTATCTAACAGAACGGTTGTCAATGTGTGCGCTCAACTTCCAGAGTTAAACCCGTGTGTGGATTCAGCAGTCTGCAAACACTTTCTCTGCAGAGTCCCAAAACAGGCGTTTTCAGCCCATTACCGGCATATGGAAGAAACAGCAGCAAGCACAGGGAAATATCTGCTTCTAAATCCAAAACGCAGCTATCTAACAGAACAGTTGTCAATATGTGCACTCAACTTCCAGAGTTAAACCCGTGTGTGGATTCAGCAGTCTGCAAACACTTTCTCTGCAGAGTCCCAAAACAGGCGTTTTCAGCCCATTACTGGCATATGGAAGAAACAGCAGTCAGCACAGGGAAATATCTGCTTCTAAATCCAAAAGGCGGCTATCTAACAGAACGGTTGTCAATGTGTGCACTCAACTTCCAGAGTTAAACCCGTGTCTGGATTCAGCAGTCTGCAAACACTTTCTCTGCAGAGTCCCAAAACAGGCGTTTTCAGCCCATTACCGGCATGTGGAAGAAACAGCAGTCAGCAGAGGGAAATATCTGCTTCTAAATCCAAAAGGCGGCTATCTAACAGAACGGATGTCAATGTGTGCACTCAACTTCAAGAGTTAAACCCGTGTGTGGATTCAGCAGTCTGCAAACACATTCTCTGCAGAGTCCCAAAAGAGGCGATTTCAGCCCATTACCGTCATATGGAAGAAACAGCAGTAAGCACAGGGAAATATCTGCTTCTAAATCCAAAATGCAGCAATCTAACAGAACGGTTGTCAATGTGTGCACTCAACTTTCAGAGTTAAACCCGTGTGTGGATTCAGCAGTTTGCAAACACTTTCTCTGCAGAGTCCCAAAACAGGCGTTTTCAGCCCATTACCGGCATATGGAAGAAACAGCAGTAAGCACAGGGAAATATCTGCTTCTAAATCCAAAACGCAGCAATCTAAAAGAACGGTTGTCAATGTGTGCACTCAACTTCCAGAGTTAAACCCGTGTGTGGATTCAGCAGACTGCAAACACTTTCTCTGCAGAGTCCCAAAAAGGCGTTTTCAGACCATTACCTGCATATGGAAGAAACAGTAGTAAGCACAGGGAAATATCTGCTTCTAAATCCAAAACGCAGCTATCTAACAGAACGGTTGTCAATGTGTGCACTCAACTTCCAGAGTTAAACTCCTGTGTGGATTCAGCAGTCTGCTAACACTTTCTCTGCAGAGTCCCAAAACAGGCGTTTTCAGCCCATTACCGGCATATGGAAGAAACAGCAGCCAGCACAGGGAAATATCTGCTTGTAAATCCAAAACTCAGCTATCTAACAGAACGGTTGTCAATGTGTGCACTCAACTTCCGGAGTTAAGCCCGTGTGTGGATTCAGCAGTCTGCAAAAACTTTCTCTGCAGAGTCCCAAAACAGGCGTTTTCAGCCCATTACCGGCATATGGAAGAAACAGCAGTAAGCACAGGGAAACATCTGCTTCTAAATCCAAAACGCAGCTATCTAACAGAACGGTTGTCAATGTGTGCACTCAACTTCCAGAGTTAAACCCGTGTGTGGATTCAGCAGTCTGCTAACACTTTCTCTGCAGAGTCCCAAAACAGGCGTTTTCAGCCCATTACCGGCGTATGGAAGAAACACCCGTAAGCACAGGGAAATATCTGCTTCTAAATCCAAAATGCAGCTATCTAACAGAACGGTTGTCAATGTGTGCACTCAACTTCCGGAGTTAAACCCGTGTGTGGATTCAGCAGTCTGCAAACACTTTCTCTGCAGAGTCCCAAAACAGGCGTTTTCAGCCCATTACCGGCATATGGAAGAAACAGCAGTAAGCACAGGGAAATATCTGCTTCTAAATCAAAAACGCAGCTATCTAACAGAACGGTTGTCAATGTGTGCACTCAACTTCAGGAGTTAAACCCGTGTGCGGATTCAGCAGTCTGCAAACACTTTCTCTGCAGAGTCCCAAAACAGGCGTTTTCAGCCCAATATCGGCATAAGGAAGAAACAGCAGTCAGCACAGGGAAATATCTGCTTCTAAATCAAAAACGCAGCTATTTAACAGAACGGTTGTCAATGTGTGCACTCAACTTCCAGAGTTAAACCCGTGTGTGGATTCAGCCGTCTGCAAACACTTTCTCTGCAGAGTCCCAAAACAGGCGTTTTCAGCCCATTACCGGCATATGGAAGAAACAGCAGTAAGCACAGGGAAATATCTGCTTCTAAATCCAAAACGCAGCTATCTAACAGAACGGTTGTCAATGTGTGCGCTCAACTTCCAGAGTTAAACCCGTGTGTGGATTCAGCAGTCTGCAAACACTTTCTCTGCAGAGTCCCAAAACAGGCGTTTTCAGCCCATTACCGGCATATGGAAGAAACAGCAGCAAGCACAGGGAAATATCTGCTTCTAAATCCAAAACGCAGCTATCTACCAGAATGGTTGTCAATGTGTGCACTCAACTTCCAGAGTTAAACCCGTGTGTGGATTCAGCAGTCTGCAAACACTTTCTCTGCAGAGTCCCAAAACAGGCGTTTTCAGCCCATTACCGGCATATGGAAGAAACAGCAGCAAGCACAGGGAAATATCTGCTTCTAAATCCAAAACGCAGCTATCTAACAGAATGGTTGTCAATGTGTGCACTCAACTTCCAGGGTTAAACCCGTGTGTGGATTCAGCATTCTGCAAACACTTTCTCTGCAGAGTCCCAAAACAGGCGTTTTCAGCCCATTACCGGCATATGGAAGAAACAGCAGTCAGCACAGGGAAATATCTGCTTCTAAATCCAAAACGCAGCTATCTAACAGAATGGTTGTCAATGTGTGCACTCAACTTCCAGAGTTAAACCCGTGTGTGGATTCAGCAGTCTGCAAACACTTTCTCTGCAGAGTCCCAAAGCAGGCGATTTCAGCCCATTACCGGCATATGGAAGAAACAGCAGTAAGCACAGGGAAATATCTGCTTCTAAATCCAAAACGCAGCTATCTATCAGAACGGTTGTCAATGTGTGCACTCAACTTCCAGAGTTAAACCCGTGTGTGGATTCAGCAGTCTGCTAACACTTTCTCTGCAGAGTCCCAAAACAGGCGTTTTCAGCCCATTACCGGCATATGGAAGAAACAGCAGTCAGCACAGGGAAATATCTGCTTCTAAATCCAAAACGCAGCTATCTAACAGAACGGTTGTCAATGTGTGCACTCAACTTCCAGAGTTAAACCCGTGTGTGGATTCAGCAGTCTGCAAACACTTTCTCTGCAGAGTCTCAAAACAGGCGATTTCAGCCCATTACTGGCATATGGAAGAAACAGCAGTCAGCACAGGGAAATATCTGCTTCTAAATCCAAAAGGCGGCTATCTAACAGAACGGTTGTCAATGTGCGCACTCAACTTCCAGAGTTAAACCCGTGTGTGGATTCAGCAGTCTTCAAACAATTTCTCTGCAGAGTCCCAAAACAGGCGTTTTCAGCCCATTACCGGCATAGGGAAGAAACAGCAGTAAGCACAGGGAAATATCTGCTTCTAAATCAAAAACGCAGCTATCTAACAGAACGGTTGTCAATGTGTGCACTCAACTTCCAGAGTTAAACCCGTGTGTGGATTCAGCAGTCTGCTAACACTTTCTCTGCAGAGTCCCAAAACAGGCGTTTTCAGCCCATTACCGGCATATGGAAGAAACAGCAGTAAGCACAGGGAAATATCTGCTTCTAAATCCAAAACGCAGCTATCTAACAGAAAGGTTGTCAATGTGTGCACTCAACTTCCAGAGTTAAACCCGCGTGTGGATTCAGCAGTCTGCAAACACTTTCTCTGCAGAGTCCCAAAACAGGCGTTTTCAGCCCATTACCGGCATATGGAAGAAACAGCAGTAAGCACAGGGAAATATCTGCTTCTAAATCCAAAACGCAGCTATCTAACAGAACGGTTGTCAATGTGTGCGCTCAACTTCCAGAGTTAAACCCGTGTGTGGATTCAGCTGTCTGCAAACACTTTCTCTGCAGAGTCCCAAAACAGGCGTTTTCAGCCCATTACCGGCATATGGAAGAAACAGCAGCAAGCACAGGGAAATATCTGCTTCTAAATCCAAAACGCAGCTATCTAACAGAACGGTTGTCAATGTGTGCGCTCAACTTCCAGAGTTAAACCCGTGTGTGGATTCAGCAGTCTGCAAACACTTTCTCTGCAGACTCCCAAAACAGGCGTTTTCAGCCCATTACCGGCATATGGAAGAAACAGCAGCAAGCACAGGGAAATATCTGCTTCTAAATCTAAAACACAGCAATCTAACAGAACGGTTGTCAATGTGTGCACTCAACTTCCAGAGTTAAACCCGTGTGTGGATTCAGCAGTCTGCAAACACTTTCTCTGCAGAGTCCCAAAACAGGCGTTTTCAGCCCATTACCGGCATATGGAAGAAACAGCAGTCAGCACAGGGAAATATCTGCTTCTAAATCCAAAACTCAGCTATCTAACAGAACGGTTGTCAATGTGTGCACTCAACTTCCAGAGTTAATCCCGTGTGTGGATTCAGCAGTCTGCAAACACATTCTCTGCAGAGTCCCAAAACAGGCGTTTTCAGCCCATTACCGGCATATGGAAGAAACAGCAGTAAGCACAGGGAAATATCTGCTTCTAAATCCAAAATGCAGCAATCTAACAGAACGGTTGTCAATGTGTGCACTCAACTTTCAGAGTTAAACCCGTGTGTGGATTCAGCAGTCTGCAAACACTTTCTCTGCAGAGTCCCAAAACAGGCGTTTTCAGCCCAATACCGGCATATGGAGGAAACAGCAGTAAGCACAGGGAAATATCTGCTTCTAAATCCAAAACGCAGCAATCTAACAGAACGGTTGTCAATGTGTGCACTCAACTTCCAGAGTTAAACCCGTGTGTGGATTCAGCAGACTGCAAACACTTTCTCTGCAGAGTCCCAAAAAGGCGTTTTCAGACCATTACCTGCATATGGAAGAAACAGTAGTAAGCACAGGGAAATATCTGCTTCTAAATCCAAAACGCAGCTATCTAACAGAACGGTTGTCAATGTGTGCACTCAACTTCCAGAGTTAAACTCCTGTGTGGATTCAGCAGTCTGCTAACACTTTCTCTGCAGAGTCCCAAAACAGGCGTTTTCAGCCCATTACCGGCATATGGAAGAAACAGCAGTCAGCACAGGGAAATATCTGCTTGTAAATCCAAAACTCAGCTATCTAACAGAACGGTTGTCAATGTGTGCACTCAACTTCCGGAGTTAAACACGTGTGTGGATTCAGCAGTCTGCAAAAACTTTCTCTGCAGAGTCCCAAAACAGGCGTTTTCAGCCCATTACCGGCATATGGAAGAAACAGCAGTAAGCACAGGGAAACATCTGCTTCTAAATCCAAAACGCAGCTATCTAACAGAACGGTTGTCAATGTGTGCACTCAACTTCCAGAGTTAAACCCGTGTGTGGATTCAGCAGTCTGCTAACACTTTCTCTGCAGAGTCCCAAAACAGGCGTTTTCAGCCCATTACCGGCGTATGGAAGAAACAGCCGTAAGCACAGGGAAATATCTGCTTCTAAATCCAAAATGCAGCTATCTAACAGAACGGTTGTCAATGTGTGCACTCAACTTCCGGAGTTAAACCCGTGTGTGGATTCAGCAGTCTGCAAACACTTTCTCTGCAGAGTCCCAAAACAGGCGTTTTCAGCCCATTACCGGCATATGGAAGAAACAGCAGTAAGCACAGGGAAATATCTGCTTCTAAATCAAAAACGCAGCTATCTAACAGAACGGCTGTCAATGTGTGCACTCAACTTCAGGAGTTAAACCCGTGTGTGGATTCAGCAGTCTGCAAACACGTTCTCTGCAGAGTCCCAAAACAGGCGTTTTCAGCCCAATATCGGCATAAGGAAGAAAGAGCAGTCAGCACAGGGAAATATCTGCTTCTAAATCAAAAACGCAGCTATTTAACAGAACGGTTGTCAATGTGTGCACTCAACTTCCAGAGTTAAACCCGTGTGTGGATTCAGCCGTCTGCAAACACTTTCTCTGCAGAGTCCCAAAACAGGCGTTTTCAGCCCATTACCGGCATATGGAAGAAACAGCAGTAAGCACAGGGAAATATCTGCTTCTAAATCCAAAACGCAGCTATCTAACAGAACGGTTGTCAATGTGTGCGCTCAACTTCCAGAGTTAAACCCGTGTGTGGATTCAGCAGTCTGCAAACACTTTCTCTGCAGAGTCCCAAAACAGGCGTTTTCAGCCCATTACCGGCATATGGAAGAAACAGCAGCAAGCACAGGGAAATATCTGCTTCTAAATCCAAAACGCAGCTATCTACCAGAATGGTTGTCAATGTGTGCACTGAACTTCCAGAGTTAAACCCGTGTGTGGATTCAGCAGTCTGCTAACACTTTCTCTGCAGAGTCCCAAAACAGGCGTTTTCAGCCCATTACCGGCGTATGGAAGAAACAGCCGTAAGCACAGGGAAATATCTGCTTCTAAATCCAAAATGCAGCTATCTAACAGAACGGTTGTCAATGTGTGCACTCAACTTCCGGAGTTAAACCCGTGTGTGGATTCAGCAGTCTGCAAACACTTTCTCTGCAGAGTCCCAAAACAGGCGTTTTCAGCCCATTACCGGCATATGGAAGAAACAGCAGTAAGCACAGGGAAATATCTGCTTCTAAATCAAAAACGCAGCTATCTAACAGAACGGTTGTCAATGTGTGCACTCAACTTCCAGAGTTAAACCCGTGTGTGGATTCAGCAGTCTGCTAACACTTTCTCTGCAGAGTCCCAAAACAGGCGTTTTCAGCCCATTATCGGCATAAGGAAGAAACAGCAGTCAGCACAGGGAAATATCTGCTTCTAAATCAAAAACGCAGCTATTTAACAGAACGGTTGTCAATGTGTGCACTCAACTTCCAGAGTTAAACCCGTGTGTGGATTCAGCAGTCTGCAAACACATTCTGTGCAGAGTCCCAAAACAGGCGTTTTCAGCCCATTACCGGCATATGGAAGAAACAGCAGTAAGCACAGGGAAATATCTGCTTCTAAATCCAAAACGCAGCTATCTAACAGAACGGTTGTCAATGTGTGCCCTCAACTTCCAGAGTTAAACCCGTGTGTGGATTCAGCAGTCTGCAAACACTTTCTCTGCAGAGTCCCAAAACAGGCGTTTTCAGCCCATTACCGGCATATGGAAGAAACAGCAGCAAGAACAGGGAAATATCTGCTTCTAAATCCAAAACGCAGCTATCTACCAGAATGGTTGTCAATGTGTGCACTCAACTTCCAGAGTTAAACCCGTGTGTGGATTCAGCAGTCTGCAAACACTTTCTCTGCAGAGTCCCAAAACAGGCGTTTTCAGCCCATTACCGGCATATGGAAGAAACAGCAGCAAGCACAGGGAAATATCTGCTTCTAAATCCAAAACGCAGCTATCTAACAGAATGGTTGTCAATGTGTGCACTCAACTTCCAGAGTTAAACCCGTGTGTGGATTCAGCAGTCTGCAAACACTTTCTCTGCAGAGTCCCAAAACAGGCGTTTTCAGCCCATTACCGGCATATGGAAGAAACAGCAGTAAGCACAGGGAAATATCTGCTTCTAAATCCAAAACGCAGCTATCTAACAGAACGGTTGTCAATGTGTGCGCTCAACTTCCAGAGTTAAACCCGTGTGTGGATTCAGCAGTCTGCAAACACTTTCTCTGCAGAGTCCCATAACAGGCGTTTTCAGCCCATTACCGGCATATGGAAGAAACAGCAGCAAGCACAGGGAAATATCTCCTTCTAAATCCAAAACGCAGCTATCTAACAGAACGGTTGTCAATGTGTGCACTCAACTTCCAGAGTTAAAACTGCGTGTGGATTCAGCAGTCTGCAAACACTTTCTCTGCAGAGTACCATAAAGGCGTTTTCAGCCCATTACCGGCATATGGAAGAAACAGCAGTAAGCACAGGGAAATATCTGCTTCTAAATCCAAAACGCAGCAATCTAACAGAACGGTTGTAAATGTGTGCACTCAACTTCCAGAGTTAAACCCGTGTGTGGATTCAGCAGTCTGCAAACACTTTCTCTGCAGAGTCCCAAAACAGGCGTTTTCAGCCCATTACCGGCATATGGAAGAAACAGCAGTCAGCACAGGGAAATATCTGCTTCTAAATCCAAAACGCAGCTATCTAACAGAACGGTTGTCAATGTCTGCACTCAACTTCCAGAGTTAAACCCGTGTGTGGATTCAGCAGTCTGCAAACACTTTCTCTGCAGAGTCCCAAAACAGGCGTTTTCAGCCCATTACCGGCATAAGGAAGAAACAGCAGTAAGCACAGGGAAATATCTGCTTCTAAATCAAAAATGCAGCTATCTAACAGGACGGCTGTCAATGTGTGCACTCCACTTCCAGAGTTAAACCCGTGTGTGGATTCAGCAGTCTGCAAACACTTTCTCTGCAGAGTCCCAAAACAGGCGTTTTCAGCCCATTACCGGCATATGGAAGAAACAGCAGCAAGCACAGGGAAATATCTGCTACTAAATCCAAAACGCAGCTATCTAACAGAACGGTTGTTAATGTGTGCACTCAACTTCCAGAGTTAAACCCGTGTGTGGATACAGCAGTCTGCAAACACTTTCTCTGCATAGTCCCAAAACAGGCGTTTTCAGCCCATTACCGGCATATGGAAGAAACAGCAGTCAGCACAGGGAAATATCTGCTTCTAAATCCGAAAGGCGGCTATCTAACAGAATGGTTGTCAATGTGTGCACTCAACTTCCAGATTTAAACCCGTGTGTGGATTCAGCAGTCTGCAAACCCTTTCTCTGCAGAGTCCCAAAACAGTCGTTTTCAGCCCATTACCGGCATATGGAAGAAACAGCAGTAAGCACAGGGAAATATCTGCTTCTAAATCCAAAACGCAGCTATCTAACAGAACGGTTGTCAATGTGTGCACTCAACTTCCGGAGTTAAACCCGTGTGTGGATTCAGCAGTCTGCAAACACTTTCTCTGCAGATTCCCAAAACTGGCGTTTTCAGCCCATTACCGGCATATGGAAGAAAGAGCAGTAAGCACAGGGAAATATCTGCTTCTAAATCCAAAACGCAGCTATCTAACAGAACGGTTGTCAATGTGCGCACTCAACTTCCAGAGGTAAACACGTGTGTGGATTCAGCAGTCTGCTAACACTTTCTCTGCAGAGTCCCAAAACAGGCGTTTTCAGCCCATTACCGGCATATGGAAAAAACAGCAGTAAGCACAGGGAAATATCTGCTTCTAAATCCAAAACGCAGCTATCTAACAGAACGGTTGTCAATGTGTGCACTCAACTTCCAGAGTTAAACCCGCATGTGGATTCAGCACTCTGCAAACGCTTTCTCTGCAGAGTCCCAAAACAGGCGTTTTCAGCCCATTACCGGCATATGGAAGAAACAGCAGTCAGCACAGGGAAATATCTGCTTCTAAATCCAAAATGCAGCTATCTAACAGAACGGTTGTCAATGTCTGCACTCAACTTCCAGAGTTAAACCCATGTGTGGATTCAGCAGTCTGCAAACACTTTCTCTGCAGAGTCGCAAAACAGGCGTTTTCAGCCCATTACCGGCATATGGAAGAAACAGCAGTAAGCACAGGGAAATATCTGCTTCTAAATCCAAAACGCAGCTATCTAAAAGAACGGTTGTCAATGTGTGCACTCAACTTCCAGAGTTAAACGCGTGTGTGGATTCAGCAGTCTGCTAACACTTTCTCTGCAGAGTCCCAAAACAGGCGTTTTCAGCCCATTACCGGCATATGGAAAAAACAGCAGTAAGCACAGGGAAATATCTGCTTCTAAATCCAAAACGCAGCTATCTAACAGAACGGTTGTCAATGTGTGCACTCAACTTCCAGAGTTAAACCCACGTGTGGATTCAGCAGTCTGCAAACACTTTCTCTGCAGAGTCCCAAAAAGGCGTTTTCAGCCCATTACCGGCATATGGAAGAAACAGCAGTCAGCACAGGGAAATATCTGCTTCTAAATCCAAAACGCAGCTATCTAACAGAACGGTTGTCAATGTGTGCGCTCAACTTCCAGAGTTAACCCCGTGTGTGGATTCAGCAGTCTGCAAACACTTTCTCTGCAGAGTCCCAAAACAGGCGTTTTCAGCCCATTACCGGCATAAGGAAGAAACAGCAGTCAGCACAGGGAAATATCTGCTTCTAAATCAAAAACGCAGCCTTCTAACAGAACGGTTGTCAATGTGTGCACTCAACTTCCGGAGTTAAACCCGTGTGTGGATTCAGCAGTCTGCAAACACTTTCTCTGCAGAGTCCCAAAACAGGCGTTTTCAGCCGATTACCGGCATATGGAAGAAACAGCAGTCAGCACAGGGAAATATCTGCTTCTAAATCCAAAACGCAGCTATCTAACAGAACGGTTGTCAATGTGTGCGCTCAACTTCCAGAGTTAAACCCGTGCGTGGATTCAGCAGTCTGCAAACACTTTCTCTGCAGAGTCCCAAAACAGGCGTTTTCAGCCCTTTACCGGCATATGGAAGAAACAGCAGCAAGCACAGGGAAATATCTCCTTCTAAATCCAAAACGCAGCTATCTAACAGAACGGTTGTCAATGTGTGCACTCAACTTCCAGAGTTAAAACTGCGTGTGGATTCAGCAGTCTGCAAACACTTTCTCTGCAGAGTACCAAAAAGGCGTTTTCAGTCCATTACCGGCATATGGAAGAAACAGCAGTAAGCACAGGGAAATATCTGCTTCTAAATCCAAAACGCAGCAATCTAACAGAACGGTTGTAAATGTGTGCACTCAACTTCCAGAGTTAAACCCGTGTGTGGATTCAGCAGTCTGCAAACACTTTCTCTGCAGAGTCCCAAAAAGGCGTTTTCAGCCCATTACCGGCATATGGAAGAAACAGCAGTAAGCACAGGGAAATATCTGCTTCTAAATCCAAAACGCAGCTATCTAACAGAACGGTTGTCAATGTGTGCACTCAACTTCCGGAGTTAAACCCATGTGCGGATTCAGCAGTCTGCAAACACTTTCTCTGCAGAGTCCCAAAACAGGCGTTTTCAGCCCATTACCGGCATAAGGAAGAAACAGCAGTCAGCACAGGGAAATATCTGCTTCTAAATCCAAAACGCAGCTATCTAACAGAACGGTTGTCAATGTGTGCACTCAACTTCCAGAGTTAAACCCGTGTGTGGATTCAGCAGTCTGCAAACACTTTCTCTGCAGAGTCCCAAAGCAGGCGTTTTCAGCCCATTACCGGCATATGGAAGAAACAGCAGTCAGCACAGGGAAATATCTGCTTCTAAATCCAAAACACAGCTATCTAACAGAACGGTTGTCAATGTGTGCACTCAACTTCCAGAGTTAATCCCGTGTGTGCATTCAGCAGTCTGCAAACACTTTCTCTGCAGAGTCCCAAAACAGGCGATTTCAGCCCATTACTGGCATATGGAAGAAACAGCAGTCAGCACAGGGAAATATCTGCTTCTAAATCCAAAATGCGGCTATCTAACAGAACGGTTGTCAATGTGTGCACTCAACTTCCAGAGTTAAACCCGTGTCTGGATTCAGCAGTCTGCAAACACTTTCTCTGCAGAGTCCCAAAACAGGCGTTTTCAGCCCATTGCCGGCATATGGAAGAAACAGCAGTAAGCACAGGGAAATATCTGCTTCTAAATCCAAAACGCAGCAATCTAACAGAATGGTTGTCAATGTGTGCACTCAACTTCCAGAGTTAAAACCGTGTGTGGATTCAGCAGACTGCAAACACTTTCTCTGCATAGTCCCAAAAAGGGCGTTTTCCGCCCATTACCGGCATATGGAAGAAACAGCAGTCAGCACAGGGAAATATCTGCTTCTAAATCCAAAACGCAGCTATCTAAGAGAACGGTTGTCAATGTGTGCACTCAACTTCCAGAGTTAAACTCCTGTGTGGATTTAGCAGTCTGCTAACACTTTCTCTGCAGAGTCCCAAAACAGGCGTTTTCAGCCCATTGCCGGCATATGGAAGAAACAGCAGTAAGCACAGGGAAACATCTGCTTCTAAATCCAAAACGCAGCTATCTAACAGAACGGTTTTCAATGTGTGCACTCAACTTCCAGAGTTAAACCCGTGTGTGGATTCAGCAGTCTGCTAACACTTTCTCTGCAGAGTCCCAAAACAGGCGTTTTCAGCCCATTACCGGCATATGGAAGAAACAGCAGTAAGCACAGGGAAATATCTGCTTCTAAATCCAAAACGCAGCTATCTAACAGAACGGTTGTCAATGTGTGCACTCAACTTCCGGAGTTAAACCCGTGTTTGGATTCAGCAGTCTGCAAACACTTTCTCTGCAGAGTCCCAAAACAGGCGTTTTCAGCCCATTACCGGCATAAGGAAGAAACAGCAGTCAGCACAGGGAAATATCTGCTTCTAAATCAAAAATGCAGCTATCTAACAGGACGGCTGTCAATGTGTGCACTCCACTTCCAGAGTTAAACCCGTGTGTGGATTCAGCAGTCTGCAAACACTTTCTCTGCAGAGTCCCAAAACAGGCGTTTTCAGCTCATTACCGGCATATGGAAGAAACAGCAGCAAGCACAGGGAAATATCTGCTACTAAATCCAAAACGCAGCTATCTAACAGAACGGTTGTTAATGTGTGCACTCAACTTCCAGAGTTAAACCCGTGTGTGAATTCAGCAGTCTGCAAAGACTTTCTCTGAATAGTCCCAAAACAGGCGTTTTCAGACCATTACCGGCATATGGAAGAAACAGCAGTCAGCACAGGGAAATATCTGCTTCTAAATCCAAAAGGCGGCTATCTAACAGAATGGTTGTCAATGTGTGCACTCAACTTCCAGATTTAAACCCGTGTGTGGATTCAGCAGTCTGCAAACCCTTTCTCTGCAGAGTCCCAAAACAGGCGTTTTCAGCCCATTACCGGCATAGGGAAGAAACAGCAGTAAGCACAGGGAATTATCTGCTTCTAAATCCAAAACGCAGCTATCTAACAGAACGGTTGTCAATGTGTGCACTCAACTTCCAGAGTTAAACCCGTGTGTGGATTCAGCAGTCTGCTAACACTTTCTCTGCAGAGTCCCAAAACAGTCGTTTTCAGCCCATTACCGGCATATGGAAGAAACAGCAGTAAGCACAGGGAAATATCTGCTTCTAAATCCAAAACGCAGCTATCTAACAGAACGGTTGTCAATGTGTGCACTCAACTTCCGGAGTTAAACCCGTGTGTGGATTCAGCAGTCTGCAAACACTTTCTCTGCAGAGTCCCAAAACTGGCGTTTTCAGCCCATTACCGGCATATGGAAGAAAGAGCAGTAAGCAAAGGGAAATATCTGCTTCTAAATCCAAAACGCAGCTATCTAACAGAACGGTTGTCAATGTGCGCACTCAACTTCCAGAGGTAAACCCGTGTGTGGATTCAGCAGTCTGCTAACACTTTCTCTGCAGAGTCCCAAAACAGGCGTTTTCAGCCCGTTACCGGCATTTGGAAAAAACAGCAGTAAGCACAGGGAAATATCTGCTTCTAAATCCAAAAAGCAGCTATCTAACAGAACGGTTGTCAATGTGTGCACTCAACTTCCAGAGTTAAACCCGCGTGTGGATTCAGCAGTCTGCAAACACTTTCTCTGCAGAGTCCCAAAACAGGCGTTTTCAGCCCATTACCGGCATATGGAAGAAACAGCAGTCAGCACAGGGAAATATCTGCTTCTAAATCCAAAATGCAGCTATCTAACAGAACGGTTGTCAATGTCTGCACTCAACTTCCAGAGTTAAACCCATGTGTGGATTCAGCAGTCTGCAAACACTTTCTCTGCAGAGTCGCAAAACAGGCGTTTTCAGCCCATTACCGGCATATGGAAGAAACAGCAGTAAGCACAGGGAAATATCTGCTTCTAAATCCAAAACGCAGCTATCTAACAGAACGGTTGTCAATGTGTGCACTCAACTTCCAGAGTTAAACGCGTGTGTGGATTCAGCAGTCTGCTAACACTTTCTCTGCAGAGTCCCAAAACAGGCGTTTTCAGCCCATTACCGGCATATGGAAAAAACAGCAGTAAGCACAGGGAAATATCTGCTTCTAAATCCAAAATGCAGCTATCTAACAGAACGGTTGTCAATGTGTGCACTCAACTTCCAGAGTTAAACCCACGTGTGGATTCAGCAGTCTGCAAACACTTTCTCTGCAGAGTCCCAAAAAGGCGTTTTCAGCCCATTACCGGCATATGGAAGAAACAGCAGTCAGCACAGGGAAATATCTGCTTCTAAATCCAAAACGCAGCTATCTAACAGAACGGTTGTCAATGTGTGCGCTCAACTTCCAGAGTTAAACCCGTGTGTGGATTCAGCAGTCTGCAAACACTTTCTCTGCAGAGTCCCAAAACAGGCGTTTTCAGCCCATTACCGGCATAAGGAAGAAACAGCAGTCAGCACAGGGAAATATCTGCTTCTAAATCAAAAACGCAGCCTTCTAACAGAACGGTTGTCAATGTGTGCACTCAACTTCCGGAGTTAAACCCGTGTGTGGATTCAGCAGTCTGCAAACACTTTCTCTGCAGAGTCCCAAAACAGGCGTTTTCAGCCGATTACCGGCATATGGAAGAAACAGCAGTCAGCACAGGGAAATATCTGCTTCTAAATCCAAAACGCAGCTATCTAACAGAACGGTTGTCAATGTGTGCGCTCAACTTCCAGAGTTAAACCCGTGTGTGGATTCAGCAGTCTGCAAACACTTTCTCTGCAGAGTCCCAAAACAGGCGTTTTCAGCCCATTACCGGCATATGGAAGAAACAGCAGCAAGCACAGGGAAATATCTCCTTCTAAATCCAAAACGCAGCTATCTAACAGAACGGTTGTCAATGTGTGCACTCAACTTCCAGAGTTAAAACTGCGTGTGGATTCAGCAGTCTGCAAACACTTTCTCTGCAGAGTACCAAAAAGGCGTTTTCAGTCCATTACCGGCATATGGAAGAAACAGCAGTAAGCACAGGGAAATATCTGCTTCTAAATCCAAAACGCAGCAATCTAACAGAACGGTTGTAAATGTGTGCACTCAACTTCCAGAGTTAAACCCGTGTGTGGATTCAGCAGTCTGCAAACACTTTCTCTGCAGAGTCCCAAAACAGGCGTTTTCAGCCCATTACCGGCATATGGAAGAAACAGCAGTCAGCACAGGGAAATATCTGCTTCTAAATCCAAAACGCAGCTATCTAACAGAACGGTTGTCAATGTCTGCACTCAACTTCCAGAGTTAAACCCGTGTGTGGATTCAGCAGTCTGCAAACACTTTTTCTGCAGAGTCCCAAAACAGGCGTTTTCAGCCCATTACCGGCATATGGAAGAAAGAGCAGTAAGCACAGGGAAATATCTGCTTCTAAATCCAAAACGCAGCTATCTTTCAGAACGGTTGTCAATGTGTGCACTCAACTTCCAGAGTTAAACCCGTGTGTGGATTCAGCAGTCTGCAAACACTTTCTCTGCAGAGTCCCAAAACAGGCGTTTTCAGCCCATTACCGGCATATGGAAGAAACAGCAGTCAGCAAAGGGAAATATCTGCTTCTAAATCCAAAACGCAGCTATCTAACAGAACGGTTGTCAATGTGTGCACTCAACTTCCAGAGTTAAACCCGTGTGTGGATTCAGCAGTCTGCAAACACTTTCTCTGCAGAGTCCCAAAACAGGCGTTTTCAGCCCATTACCGGCATATGGAAGAAACAGCAGTCAGCACAGGGAAATATCTGCTTCTAAATCCAAAAGGCGGCTATCTAACAGAACGGTTGTCAATGTGTGCACTCAACTTCCAGAGTTAAACCCATGTGTGGATTCAGCAGTCTGCAAACACTTTCTCTGCAGAGTCCCAAAACAGGCGTTTTCAGCCCATTACCGGCATATGGAAGAAACAGCAGTCAGCAAAGGGAAATATCTGCTTCTAAATCCAAAACGCAGCTATCTAACAGAACGGTTGTCAATGTGTGCACTCAACTTCCGGAGTTAAACCCGTGTGTGGATTCAGCAGTCTGCAAACACTTTCTCTGCAGAGTCCCAAAACAGGCGTTTTCAGCCCATTACCGGCATATGGAAGAAACAGCAGTAAGCACAGGGAAATATCTGCTTCTAAATCCAAAACGCAGCTATCTAACTTAAACCCGTGTGTGGATTCAGCAGTCTGCTAACACTTTCTCTGCAGAGTCCCAAAACAGGCGTTTTCAGCCCATTACCGGCATATGGAAGAAACAGCAGAAAGCACAGGGAAATATCTGCTTCTAAATCCAAAACGCAGCTATCTAACAGAACGGTTGTCAATGTGTGCACTCAACTTCCGGAGTTAAACCCGTGTGTGGATTCAGCAGTCTGCAAACACTTTCTCTGCAGAGTCCCAAAACAGGCGTTTTCAGCCCATTACCGGCATATGGAAGAAACAGCAGCAAGCACAGGGAAATATCTGCTTCTAAATCCAAAACACAGCTATCTAACAGAACGGTTGTCAATGTGTGCACTCAACTTCCAGAGTTAATCCCGTGTGTGGATTCAGCAGTCTGCAAACACTTTCTCTGCAGAGTCCCAAAACAGGCGATTTCAGCCCATTACTGGCATATGGAAGAAACAGCAGTCAGCACAGGGAAATATCTGCTTCTAAATCCAAAAGGCGGCTATCTAACAGAACGGTTGTCAATGTGTGCACTCAACTTCCAGAGTTAAACCCGTGTGTGGTTCAGCAGTCTGCAAACACTTTCTCTGCAGAGTCCCAAAACAGGCGTTTTCAGCCCATTACCGGCATAAGGAAGAAACAGCAGTCAGCACAGGGAAATATCTGCTTCTAAATCAAAAACGCAGCCTTCTAACAGAACGGTTGTCAATGTGTGCACTCAACTTCCGGAGTTAAACCCGTGTGTGGATTCAGCAGTCTGCAAACACTTTCTCTGCAGAGTCCCAAAACAGGCGTTTTCAGCCGATTACCGGCATATGGAAGAAACAGCAGTCAGCACAGGGAAATATCTGCTTCTAAATCCAAAAGGCGGCTATCTAACAGAACGGTTGTCAATGTGTGCACTGAACTTCCAGAGTTAAACCCGTGTGTGGATTCAGCAGTCTGCAAACACTTTCTCTGCAGAGTCCCAAAACAGGCGTTTTCAGCCCATTACCGGCATATGGAAGAAACAGCAGTCAGCACAGGGAAATATCTGCTTCTAAATCCAAAAGGCGGCTATCTAACAGAACGGTTGTGAATGTGTGCACTCAACTTCCAGAGTTAAACCCGTGTGTGGATTCAGCAGTCTGCAAACACTTTCTCTGCAGAGTCCCAAAACAGGCGTTTTCAGCGCATTACCGGCATATGGAAGAAACAGCAGGAAGCACAGGGAAATATCTGCTTCTAAATCCAAAACGCAGCTATCTAACAGAACGGTTGTCAATGTGTGCACTCAACTTCCAGAGTTAAACCCGTGTGTGGATTCAGCAGTCTGCAAACACTTTCTCTGCAGAGTCCCAAAACAGGCGTTTTCAGCCCATTACCGGCATAAGGAAGAAACAGCAGTCAGCACAGGGAAATATCTGCTTCTAAATCAAAAACGCAGCTATCTAACAGAACGGTTGTCAATGTGTGCACTCAACTTCCAGAGTTAAACCTGTGTGTGGATTCAGCAGTCTGCAAACACTTTCTCTGCAGAGTCCCAAAACAGGCGTTTTCAGTCCATTACCGGCATATGGAAGAAACAGCAGTCAGCAGAGGGAAATATCTGCTTCTAAATCCAAAACGCAGCTATTTAACAGAACGGTTGTCAATGTGTGCGCTTAACTTCCAGAGTTAAACCCGTGTGTGGATTCAGCAGTCTGCAAACACTTTCTCTGCAGAGTCCCAAAACAGGCGTTTTCAGCCCATTACCGGCATATGGAAGAAACAGCAGCAAGCACAGGGAAATACCTGCTTCTAAATCCAAAACACAGCTATCTAACAGAACGGTTGTCAATGTGTGCACTCAACTTCCAGCGTTAATCCCGTGTGTGGATTCAGCAGTCTGCAAACAGTTTCTCTGCAGAGTCCCAAAAGAGGCGATTTCAGCCCATTACCGGCATATGGAAGAAACAGCAGTCAGCACAGGGAAATATCTGCTTCTAAATCCAAAAGGCGGCTATCTAACAGAACGGTTGTCAATGCGTGCACTCAACTTCCAGAGTTAAACCCGTGTGTGGATTCAGCAGTCTGTAAAGACTTTCTCTGCAGAGTCCCAAAACAGGCGTTTTCAGCCCATTACCGGCATATGGAAGAAACAGCAGTCAGCACAGGGAAATATCTGCTTCTAAATCCAAAAGGCGGCTATCTAACAGAACGGTTGTCAATGTGTGCACTCAACTTCCAGAGTTAAACCCGTGTGTGGATTCAGCAGTCTGCAAACACTTTCTCTGCAGAGTCCCAAAACAGGCGTTTTCAGCCCATTACCGGCATATGGAAGAAACAGCAGTCAGCACAGGGAAATATCTGCTTGTAAATCCAAAACGCAGCTATCTAACAGAACGGTTGTCAATGTGTGCACTCAACTTCCGGAGTTAAACCCGTGTGTGGATTCAGCAGTCTGCAAACACTTTCTCTGCAGAGTACCAAAACAGGCGTTTTCAGCCCATTACCGGCATAAGGAAGAAACAGCAGTCAGCACAGGGAAATATCTGCTTCTAAATCCAAAAGGGGGCTATCTAACAGAACGGTTGTCAATGTGTGCACTCAACTTCCAGAGTTAAACCCGTGTGTGGATTCAGCAGTCTGCAAACACTTTCTCTGCAGAGTCCCAAAACATGCGTTTTCAGCCCATTACCGGCATATGGAAGAAACAGCAGTAAGCACAGGGAAATATCTGCTTCTAAATCCAAAACGCAGCAATCTAACAGAACGGTTGTAAATGTGTGCACTCAACTTCCAGAGTTAAACCCGTGTGTGGATTCAGCAGTCTGCAAACACTTTCTCTGCAGAGTCCCAAAACAGGCGTTTTCAGCCCATTACCGGCATATGGAAGAAACAGCAGTCAGCACAGGGAAATATCTGCTTCTAAATTCAAGACGCAGCTATCTAACAGAACGGTTGTCAATGTGTGCGCTTAAGTTCCAGAGTTAAACCCGTGTGTGGATTCAGCAGTCTGCAAACACTTTCTGTGCAGAGTCCCAAAACAGGCGTTGTCAGCCCATTACCGGCATATGGAAGAAACAGCAGTCAGCACAGGGAAATATCTGCTTCTAAATCCAAAATGCAGCAATCTAACAGAACGGTTGTCAATGTGTGCACTCAACTTCCAGAGTTAAACCCGTGTGTGGATTCAGCAGTCTGCAAACACTTTCTCTGCAGAGTCCCAAAACAGGCGTTTTCAGCCCATTACCGGCATATGGAAGAAACAGCAGTAAGCACAGGGAAATATCTGCTTCTAAATCCAAAACGCAGCATTCTAACAGAACGGTTTTCAATGTGTGCACTCAACTTCCAGAGTTAAACCCGTGTGTGGATTCAGCAGTCTGCAAACACTTTCTCTGCAGAGTCCCAAAAAGGCGTTTTCAGACCATTACCGGCATATGGAAGAAACAGTAGTAAGCACAGGGAAATATTTGCTTCTAAATCCAAAACGCAGCAATCTAACAGAACGGTTGTCAATGTGTGCACTCAATTTCCAGAGTTAAACTCCTGTGTGGATTCAGCAGTCTGCAAACACTTTCTCTGCAGAGTCCCAAAACAGGCGTTTTTAGCCCATTACCGGCATATGGAAGAAACAGCAGGAAGCACAGGGAAATATCTGCTTCTAAATCCAAAACGCAGCTATCTAACAGAACGGTTGTCAATGTGTGCACTCAACTTCCAGAGTTAAACCCGTGTGTGGATTCAGCAGTCTGCAAACACTTTCTCTGCAGAGTCCCAAAACAGGCGTTTTCAGCCCATTACCGGCATATGGAAGAAACAGCAGCAAGCACAGGGAAATATCTGCTTCTAAATCCAAAACGCAGCTATCTAACAGAACGGTTGTCAATGTGTGCACTCAACTTCCAGAGTTAAACCCGTGTGTGGATTCAGCAGTCTGCAAACACTTTCTCTGCAGAGTCCCAAAACAGGCGTTTTCAGCCCATTACCGGCATATGGAAGAAACAGCAGTCAGCACAGGGAAATATCTGCTTCTAAATCCAAAACGCAGCAATCTAACAGAACGGTTGTAAATGTGTGCACTCAACTTCCAGAGTTAAACCCGTGTGTGGATTCAGCAGTCTGCAAACACTTTCTCTGCAGAGTCCCAAAACAGGCGTTTTCAGCCCATTACCGGCATATGGAAGAAACAGCAGTCAGCACAGGGAAATATCTGCTTCTAAATCCAAAACGCAGCTATCTTACAGAACGGTTGTCAATGTGTGCACTCAACTTCCAGAGTTCAACCCGTGTGTGGATTCAGCAGTCTGCAAACACTTTCTCTGCAGAGTCCCAAAACAGGCGTTTTCAGCCCATTACCGGCATATGGAAGAAACAGCAGTCAGCAAAGGGAAATATCTGCTTCTAAATCCAAAACGCAGCTATCTAACAGAACGGTTGTCAATGTGTGCACTCAACTTCCAGAGTTAAACCCGTGTGTGGTTCAGCAGTCTGCAAACACTTTCTCTGCAGAGTCCCAAAACAGGCGTTTTCAGCCCATTACCGGCATAAGGAAGAAACAGCAGTCAGCACAGGGAAATATCTGCTTCTAAATTAAAAACGCAGCCTTCTAACAGAACGGTTGTCAATGTGTGCACTCAACTTCCGGAGTTAAACCCGTTTGTGGATTCAGCAGTCTGCAAACACTTTCTCTGCAGAGTCCCAAAACAGGCGTTTTCAGCCGATTACCGGCATATGGAAGAAACAGCAGTCAGCACAGGGAAATATCTGCTTCTAAATCCAAAAGGCGGCTATCTAACAGAACGGTTGTCAATGTGTGCACTGAACTTCCAGAGTTAAACCCGTGTGTGGATTCAGCAGTCTGCAAACACTTTCTCTGCAGAGTCCCAAAACAGGCGTTTTCAGCCCATTACCGGCATATGGAAGAAACAGCAGTCAGCACAGGGAAATATCTGCTTCTAAATCCAAAAGGCGGCTATCTAACAGAACGGTTGTGAATGTGTGCACTCAACTTCCAGAGTTAAACCCGTGTGTGGATTCAGCAGTCTGCAAACACTTTCTCTGCAGAGTCCCAAAACAGGCGTTTTCAGCGCATTACCGGCATAGGGAAGAAACAGCAGTCAGCACAGGGAAATATCTGCTTCTAAATCCAAAACGCAGCAATCTAACAGAACGGTTGTCAATGTGTGCACTCAACTTCCGGAGTTAAACCCGTGTGTGGATTCAGCAGTCTGCAAACACTTTCTCTGCAGAGTCCCAAAACAGGCGTTTTCAGCCCATTACCGGCATATGGAAGAAACAGCAGCAAGCACAGGGAAATATCTGCTTCTAAATCCAAAACGCAGCTATCTAACAGAACGGTTGTCAATGTGTGCACTCAACTTCCAGAGTTAAAACTGCGTGTGGATTCAGCAGTCTGCAAACACTTTCTCTGCAGAGTACCAAAAAGGCGTTTTCAGCCCATTACCGGCATATGGAAGAAACAGCAGTAAGCACAGGGAAATATCTGCTTCTAAATCCAAAACGCAGCAATCTAACAGAACGGTTGTAAATGTGTGCACTCAACTTCCAGAGTTTAACCCGTGTGTGGATTCAGCAGTCTGCAAACACTTTCTCTGCAGAGTCCCAAAACAGGCGTTTTCAGCCCATTACCGGCATATGGAAGAAACAGCAGTCAGCACAGGGAAATATCTGCTTCTAAATCCAAAACGCAGCTATCTAACAGAACGGTTGTCAATGTCTGCACTCAACTTCCAGAGTTAAACCCGTGTGTGGATTCAGCAGTCTGCAAACACTTTCTCTGCAGAGTCCCAAAACAGGCGTTTTCAGCCCATTACCGGCATATGGAAGAAACAGCAGTCAGCACAGGGAAATATCTGCTTCTAAATCCAAAATGCAGCAATCTAACAGAACGGTTGTCAATGTGTGCACTCAACTTCCAGAGTTAAACCCGTGTGTGGATTCAGCAGTCTGCAAACACTTTCTCTGCAGAGTCCCAAAACAGGCGTTTTCAGCCCATTACCGGCATATGGAAGAAACAGCAGTAAGCACAGGGAAATATCTGCTTCTAAATCCAAAACGCAGCATTCTAACAGAACGGTTTTCAATGTGTGCACTCAACTTCCAGAGTTAAACCCGTGTGTGGATTCAGCAGTCTGCAAACACTTTCTCTGCAGAGTCCCAAAAAGGCGTTTTCAGACCATTACCGGCATATGGAAGAAACAGTAGTAAGCACAGGGAAATATTTGCTTCTAAATCCAAAACGCAGCAATCTAACAGAACGGTTGTCAATGTGTGCACTCAATTTCCAGAGTTAAACTCCTGTGTGGATTCAGCAGTCTGCAAACACTTTCTCTGCAGAGTCCCAAAACAGGCGTTTTCAGCCCATTACCGGCATATGGAAGAAACAGCAGCAAGCACAGGGAAATATCTGCTTCTAAATCCAAAACGCAGCTATCTAACAGAACGGTTGTCAATGTATGCACTCAACTTCCAGAGTTAATCCCGTGTGTGGATTCAGCAGTCTGCAAACACTTTCTCTGCAGAGTCCCAAAACAGGCGATTTCAGCCCATTGCCGGCTTATGGAAGAAAGAGCAGTCAGCACAGGGAAATATCAGCTTCTAAGTCCAAAAGGCGTCTGTCTAACAGAACGGTTGTCAATGTGTGCACTCAACTTCCAGAGTTAAACCCGTGTGTGGATTCAGCAGTCTGCAAACACTTTCTCTGCAGAGTCCCAAAACACGCGTTTTCAGCCCATTACCGGCATATGGAAGAAACAGCAGTAAGCACAGGGAAATATCTGCTTCTAAATCCAAAACGCAGCTATCTAACAGAACGGTTGTCAATGTGTGCACTCAACTTCCAGAGTTAAACCCGTGTGTGGATTCAGCAGTCTGCTAACACTTTCTCTGCAGAGTCCCAAAACAGGAGTTTTCAGCCCAATTCCGGCATATGGAAGAAACAGCAGTAAGCACAGGGAAATATCTGCTTCTAAATCCAAAACGCAGCTATCTAACAGAACGGTTGTCAATGTGTGCACTCAACTTCCGGAGTTAAACCTGTGTGTGGATTCAGCAGTCTGCAAACACTTTCTCTGCAGAGTCCCAAAAAGGCGTTTTCAGCCCATTACCGGCATATCGAAGAAACAGCAGTAAGCACAGGGAAATATCTGCTTCTAAATCCAAAACGCAGCAATCTAACAGAACGGTTGTAAATGTGTGCACTCAACTTCCAGAGTTAAACCCGTGTGTGGATTCAGCAGTCTGCAAACACTTTCTCTGCAGAGTCCCAAAACAGGCGTTTTCAGCCCATTACCGGCATATGGAAGAAACAGCAGTCAGCACAGGGAAATATCTGCTTCTAAATCCAAAACGCAGCTATCTAACAGAACGGTTGTCAATGTCTGCACTCAACTTCCAGAGTTAAACCTGTGTCTGGATTCAGCAGTCTGCAAACACTTTCTCTGCAGAGTCCCAAAACAGGCGTTTTCAGCCCATTACCGGCATAAGGAAAAAACAGCAGTAAGCACAGGGAAATATCTGCTTCTAAATCCAAAACGCAGCTATCTTACAGAACGGTTGTCAATGTGTGCACTCAACTTCCAGAGTTAAACCCGTGTGTGGATTCAGCAGTCTGCAAACACTTTCTCTGCAGAGTCCCAAAACAGGCGTTTTCATCCCATTACCGGCATATGGAAGAAACAGCAGCAAGCACAGGGAAATATCTGCTTCTAAATCCAAAACGCAGCTATCTAACAGAACGGTTGTCAATGTGTGCACTCAACTTCCAGAGTTAAACCCGCGTGTGTATTCAGCAGTCTGCAAACACTTTCTCTGCAGAGTCCCAAAACAGGCGTTTTCAGCCCATTACCGGCATATGGAAGAAACAGCAGAAAGCACAGGGAAATATCTGCTTCTAAATCCAAAACGCAGCTATCTAACAGAACGGTTGTCAATGTGTGCACTCAACTTCCAGAGTTAAACCCGTGTGTGGATTCAGCAGTCTGCAAACACTTTCTCTGCAGGGTCCCAAAACAGGCGTTTTCAGCCCATTACCGGCATATGGAGAAACAGCAGTCAGCACAGGGAAATATCTGCTTCTAAATCCAAAACACAGCTATCTAGCGGAACGGTTGTCAATGTGTGCACTCAACTTCCAGAGTTAATCCCGTGTGTGGATTCAGCAGTCTGCAAACACTTTCTCTGCAGAGTCCCAAAACAGGCGATTTCAGCCCATTACTGGCATAAGGAAGAAACAGCAGTCAGCACAGGGAAATATCTGCTTCTAAATCCAAAAGGCGGCTATCTAACAGAACGGTTGTCAATGTGTGCACTCAACTTCCAGAGTTAAACCCGTGTGTGGATTCAGCAGTCTGCAAACACTTTCTCTGCAGAGTCCCAAAACAGGCGTTTTCAGCCCATTACCGGCATATGGAAGAAACAGCAGTCAGCACAGGGAAATATCTGCTTCTAAATCCAAAAGGCGGCTATCTAACAGAACGGTTGTCAATGTGTGCACTCAACTTCCAGAGTTAAACCCGTGTGTGGATTCAGCAGTCTGCAAACACTTTCTCTGCAGAGTCCCAAAACAGGCGTTTTCAGCCCATTACCGGCATATGGAAAAAACAGCAGTAAACACAGGGAAATATCTGCTTCTAAATCCAAAAGGCAGCTATCTAACAGAACGGTTGTCAATGTGTGCACTCAACTTCCAGAGTTAAACCCGCGTGTGGATTCAGCACTCTGCAAACACTTTCTCTGCAGAGTCCCAAAAAGGCGTTTTCAGCCCATTACCGGCATATGGAAGAAACAGCAGTCAGCACAGGGAAATATCTGCTTCTAAATCAAAAACGCAGCTATCTAACAGAACGGTTGTCAATGTGTGCACTCAACTTCCAGAGTTAAACCCGTGTGTGGATTCAGCAGTCTGCTAACACTTTCTCTGCAGAGTCCCAAAACAGGCGTTTTCAGCCCATTACCGGCATATGGAAGAAACAGCAGTCAGCACAGGGAAATATCTGCTTCTAAATCCAAAACGCAGCTATCTAACAGAACGGTTGTCAATGTGTGCACTCAACTTCCAGAGTTAAACCCGTGTGTGGATTCAGCAGTCTGCAAACACTTTCTCTGCAGAGTCTCAAAACAGGCGATTTCAGCCCATTACTGGCATATGGAAGAAACAGCAGTCAGCACAGGGAAATATCTGCTTCTAAATCCAAAAGGCGGCTATCTAACAGAACGGTTGTCAATGTGCGCACTCAACTTCCAGAGTTAAACCCGTGTGTGGATTCAGCAGTCTTCAAACAATTTCTCTGCAGAGTCCCAAAACAGGCGTTTTCAGCCCATTACCGGCATAGGGAAGAAACAGCAGTAAGTACAGGGAAATATCTGCTTCTAAATCAAAAACGCAGCTATCTAACAGAACGGTTGTCAATGTGTGCACTCAACTTCCAGAGTTAAACCCGTGTGTGGATTCAGCAGTCTGCTAACACTTTCTCTGCAGAGTCCCAAAACAGGCGTTTTCAGCCCATTACCGGCATATGGAAGAAACAGCAGTAAGCACAGGGAAATATCTGCTTCTAAATCCAAAACGCAGCTATCTAACAGAAAGGTTGTCAATGTGTGCACTCAACTTCCAGAGTTAAACCCGCGTGTGGATTCAGCAGTCTGCAAACACTTTCTCTGCAGAGTCCCAAAACAGGCGTTTTCAGCCCATTACCGGCATATGGAAGAAACAGCAGTAAGCACAGGGAAATATCTGCTTCTAAATCCAAAACGCAGCTATCTAACAGAACGGTTGTCAATGTGTGCGCTCAACTTCCAGAGTTAAACCCGTGTGTGGATTCAGCTGTCTGCAAACACTTTCTCTGCAGAGTCCCAAAACAGGCGTTTTCAGCCCATTACCGGCATATGGAAGAAACAGCAGCAAGCACAGGGAAATATCTGCTTCTAAATCCAAAACGCAGCTATCTAACAGAACGGTTGTCAATGTGTGCGCTCAACTTCCAGAGTTAAACCCGTGTGTGGATTCAGCAGTCTGCAAACACTTTCTCTGCAGAGTCCCAAAACAGGCGTTTTCAGCCCATTACCGGCATATGGAAGAAACAGCAGCAAGCACAGGGAAATATCTGCTTCTAAATCTAAAACACAGCAATCTAACAGAACGGTTGTCAATGTGTGCACTCAACTTCCAGAGTTAAACCCGTGTGTGGATTCAGCAGTCTGCAAACACTTTCTCTGCAGAGTCCCAAAACAGGCGTTTTCAGCCCATTACCGGCATATGGAAGAAACAGCAGTCAGCACAGGGAAATATCTGCTTCTAAATCCAAAACTCAGCTATCTAACAGAACGGTTGTCAATGTGTGCACTCAACTTCCAGAGTTAATCCCGTGTGTGGATTCAGCAGTCTGCAAACACATTCTCTGCAGAGTCCCAAAACAGGCGTTTTCAGCCCATTACCGGCATATGGAAGAAACAGCAGTAAGCACAGGGAAATATCTGCTTCTAAATCCAAAATGCAGCAATCTAACAGAACGGTTGTCAATGTGTGCACTCAACTTTCAGAGTTAAACCCGTGTGTGGATTCAGCAGTCTGCAAACACTTTCTCTGCAGAGTCCCAAAAACAGGCGTTTTCAGCCCAATACCGGCATATGGAGGAAACAGCAGTAAGCACAGGGAAATATCTGCTTCTAAATCCAAAACGCAGCAATCTAACAGAACGGTTGTCAATGTGTGCACTCAACTTCCAGAGTTAAACCCGTGTGTGGATTCAGCAGACTGCAAACACTTTCTCTGCAGAGTCCCAAAAAGGCGTTTTCAGACCATTACCTGCATATGGAAGAAACAGTAGTAAGCACAGGGAAATATCTGCTTCTAAATCCAAAACGCAGCTATCTAACAGAACGGTTGTCAATGTGTGCACTCAACTTCCAGAGTTAAACTCCTGTGTGCATTCAGCAGTCTGCTAACACTTTCTCTGCAGAGTCCCAAAACAGGCGTTTTCAGCCCATTACCGGCATATGGAAGAAACAGCAGTCAGCACAGGGAAATATCTGCTTGTAAATCCAAAACTCAGCTATCTAACAGAACGGTTGTCAATGTGTGCACTCAACTTCCGGAGTTAAACACGTGTGTGGATTCAGCAGTCTGCAAAAACTTTCTCTGCAGAGTCCCAAAACAGGCGTTTTCAGCCCATTACCGGCATATGGAAGAAACAGCAGTAAGCACAGGGAAACATCTGCTTCTAAATCCAAAACGCAGCTATCTAACAGAACGGTTGTCAATGTGTGCACTCAACTTCCAGAGTTAAACCCGTGTGTGGATTCAGCAGTCTGCTAACACTTTCTCTGCAGAGTCCCAAAACAGGCGTTTTCAGCCCATTACCGGCGTATGGAAGAAACAGCCGTAAGCACAGGGAAATATCTGCTTCTAAATCCAAAATGCAGCTATCTAACAGAACGGTTGTCAATGTGTGCACTCAACTTCCGGAGTTAAACCCGTGTTTGGATTCAGCAGTCTGCAAACACTTTCTCTGCAGAGTCCCAAAACAGGCGTTTTCAGCCCATTACCGGCATATGGAAGAAACAGCAGTAAGCACAGGGAAATATCTGCTTCTAAATCAAAAACGCAGCTATCTAACAGAACGGCTGTCAATGTGTGCACTCAACTTCAGGAGTTAAACCCGTGTGTGGATTCAGCAGTCTGCAAACACTTTCTCTGCAGAGTCCCAAAACAGGCGTTTTCAGCCCAATATCGGCATAAGGAAGAAAGAGCAGTCAGCACAGGGAAATATCTGCTTCTAAATCAAAAACGCAGCTATTTAACAGAACGGTTGTCAATGTGTGCACTCAACTTCCAGAGTTAAACCCGTGTGTGGATTCAGCCGTCTGCAAACACTTTCTCTGCAGAGTCCCAAAACAGGCGTTTTCAGCCCATTACCGGCATATGGAAGAAACAGCAGTAAGCACAGGGAAATATCTGCTTCTAAATCCAAAACGCAGCTATCTAACAGAACGGTTGTCAATGTGTGCGCTCAACTTCCAGAGTTAAACCCGTGTGTGGATTCAGCAGTCTGCAAACACTTTCTCTGCAGAGTCCCAAAACAGGCGTTTTCAGCCCATTACCGGCATATGGAAGAAACAGCAGCAAGCACAGGGAAATATCTGCTTCTAAATCCAAAACGCAGCTATCTACCAGAATGGTTGTCAATGTGTGCACTGAACTTCCAGAGTTAAACCCGTGTGTGGATTCAGCAGTCTGCTAACACTTTCTCTGCAGAGTCCCAAAACAGGCGTTTTCAGCCCATTACCGGCGTATGGAAGAAACAGCCGTAAGCACAGGGAAATATCTGCTTCTAAATCCAAAATGCAGCTATCTAACAGAACGGTTGTCAATGTGTGCACTCAACTTCCGGAGTTAAACCCGTGTGTGGATTCAGCAGTCTGCAAACACTTTCTCTGCAGAGTCCCAAAACAGGCGTTTTCAGCCCATTACCGGCATATGGAAGAAACAGCAGTAAGCACAGGGAAATATCTGCTTCTAAATCAAAAACGCAGCTATCTAACAGAACGGTTGTCAATGTGTGCACTCAACTTCCAGAGTTAAACCCGTGTGTGGATTCAGCAGTCTGCTAACACTTTCTCTGCAGAGTCCCAAAACAGGCGTTTTCAGCCCATTATCGGCATAAGGAAGAAACAGCAGTCAGCACAGGGAAATATCTGCTTCTAAATCCAAAACGCAGCTATCTAACAGAACGGTTGTCAATGTGTGCACTCAACTTCCAGAGTTAAACCCGTGTGTGGATTCAGCAGTCTGCAAACACATTCTGTGCAGAGTCCCAAAACAGGCGTTTTCAGCCCATTACCGGCATATGGAAGAAACAGCAGTAAGCACAGGGAAATATCTGCTTCTAAATCCAAAACGCAGCTATCTAACAGAACGGTTGTCAATGTGTGCGCTCAACTTCCAGAGTTAAACCCGTGTGTGGATTCAGCAGTCTGCAAACACTTTCTCTGCAGAGTCCCAAAACAGGCGTTTTCAGCCCATTACCGGCATATGGAAGAAACAGCAGCAAGAACAGGGAAATATCTGCTTCTAAATCCAAAACGCAGCTATCTACCAGAATGGTTGTCAATGTGTGCACTCAACTTCCAGAGTTAAACCCGTGTGTGGATTCAGCAGTCTGCAAACACTTTCTCTGCAGAGTCCCAAAACAGGCGTTTTCAGCCCATTACCGGCATATGGAAGAAACAGCAGCAAGCACAGGGAAATATCTGCTTCTAAATCCAAAACGCAGCTATCTAACAGAATGGTTGTCAATGTGTGCACTCAACTTCCAGAGTTAAACCCGTGTGTGGATTCAGCAGTCTGCAAACACTTTCTCTGCAGAGTCCCAAAACAGGCGTTTTCAGCCGATTACGCGCATATGGAAGAAACAGCAGTAAGCACAGGGAAATATCTGCTTCTAAATCCAAAACGCAGCTATCTAACAGAACGGTTGTCAATGTGTGCGCTCAACTTCCAGAGTTAAACCCGTGTGTGGATTCAGCAGTCTGCAAACACTTTCTCTGCAGAGTCCCATAACAGGCGTTTTCAGCCCATTACCGGCATATGGAAGAAACAGCAGCAAGCACAGGGAAATATCTCCTTCTAAATCCAAAACGCAGCTATCTAACAGAACGGTTGTCAATGTGTGCACTCAACTTCCAGAGTTAAAACTGCGTTTGGATTCAGCAGTCTGCAAACACTTTCTCTGCAGAGTACCATAAAGGCGTTTTCAGCCCATTACCGGCATATGGAAGAAACAGCAGTAAGCACAGGGAAATATCTGCTTCTAAATCCAAAACGCAGCAATCTAACAGAACGGTTGTAAATGTGTGCACTCAACTTCCAGAGTTAAACCCGTGTGTGGATTCAGCAGTCTGCAAACACTTTCTCTGCAGAGTCCCAAAACAGGCGTTTTCAGCCCATTACCGGCATATGGAAGAAACAGCAGTCAGCACAGGGAAATATCTGCTTCTAAATCCAAAACGCAGCTATCTAACAGAACGGTTGTCAATGTCTGCACTCAACTTCCAGAGTTAAACCCGTGTGTGGATTCAGCAGTCTGCAAACACTTTCTCTGCAGAGTCCCAAAACAGGCGTTTTCAGCCCATTACCGGCATAAGGAAGAAACAGCAGTAAGCACAGGGAAATATCTGCTTCTAAATCAAAAATGCAGCTATCTAACAGGACGGCTGTCAATGTGTGCACTCCACTTCCAGAGTTAAACCCGTGTGTGGATTCAGCAGTCTGCAAACACTTTCTCTGCAGAGTCCCAAAACAGGCGTTTTCAGCCCATTACCGGCATATGGAAGAAACAGCAGCAAGCACAGGGAAATATCTGCTACTAAATCCAAAACGCAGCTATCTAACAGAACGGTTGTTAATGTGTGCACTCAACTTCCAGAGTTAAACCCGTGTGTGGATTCAGCAGTCTGCAAAGACTTTCTCTGCATAGTCCCAAAACAGGCGTTTTCAGCCCATTACCGGCATATGGAAGAAACAGCAGTCAGCACAGGGAAATATCTGCTTCTAAATCCGAAAGGCGGCTATCTAACAGAATGGTTGTCAATGTGTGCACTCAACTTCCAGATTTAAACCCGTGTGTGGATTCAGCAGTCTGCAAACCCTTTCTCTGCAGAGTCCCAAAACAGGCGTTTTCAGCCCATTACCGGCATAGGGAAGAAACAGCAGTAAGCACAGGGAATTATCTGCTTCTAAATCCAAAACGCAGCTATCTAACAGAACGGTTGTCAATGTGTGCACTCAACTTCCAGAGTTAAACCCGTGTGTGGATTCAGCAGTCTGCTAACACTTTCTCTGCAGAGTCCCAAAACAGTCGTTTTCAGCCCATTACCGGCATATGGAAGAAACAGCAGTAAGCACAGGGAAATATCTGCTTCTAAATCCAAAACGCAGCTATCTAACAGAACGGTTGTCAATGTGTGCACTCAACTTCCGGAGTTAAACCCGTGTGTGGATTCAGCAGTCTGCAAACACTTTCTCTGCAGAGTCCCAAAACTGGCGTTTTCAGCCCATTACCGGCATATGGAAGAAAGAGCAGTAAGCACAGGGAAATATCTGCTTCTAAATCCAAAACGCAGCTATCTAACAGAACGGTTGTCAATGTGCGCACTCAACTTCCAGAGGTAAACCCGTGTGTGGATTCAGCAGTCTGCTAACACTTTCTCTGCAGAGTCCCAAAACAGGCGTTTTCAGCCCGTTACCGGCATATGGAAAAAACAGCAGTAAGCACAGGGAAATATCTGCTTCTAAATCCAAAACGCAGCTATCTAACAGAACGGTTGTCAATGTGTGCACTCAACTTCCAGAGTTAAACCCGCATGTGGATTCAGCACTCTGCAAACGCTTTCTCTGCAGAGTCCCAAAACAGGCGTTTTCAGCCCATTACCGGCATATGGAAGAAACAGCAGTCAGCACAGGGAAATATCTGCTTCTAAATCCAAAATGCAGCTATCTAACAGAACGGTTGTCAATGTCTGCACTCAACTTCCAGAGTTAAACCCATGTGTGGATTCAGCAGTCTGCAAACACTTTCTCTGCAGAGTCGCAAAACAGGCGTTTTCAGCCCATTACCGGCATATGGAAGAAACAGCAGTAAGCACAGGGAAATATCTGCTTCTAAATCCAAAACGCAGCTATCTAAAAGAACGGTTGTCAATGTGTGCACTCAACTTCCAGAGTTAAACGCGTGTGTGGATTCAGCAGTCTGCTAACACTTTCTCTGCAGAGTCCCAAAACAGGCGTTTTCAGCCCATTACCGGCATATGGAAAAAACAGCAGTAAGCACAGGGAAATATCTGCTTCTAAATCCAAAACGCAGCTATCTAACAGAACGGTTGTCAATGTGTGCACTCAACTTCCAGAGTTAAACCCACGTGTGGATTCAGCAGTCTGCAAACACTTTCTCTGCAGAGTCCCAAAAAGGCGTTTTCAGCCCATTACCGGCATATGGAAGAAACAGCAGTCAGCACAGGGAAATATCTGCTTCTAAATCCAAAACGCAGCTATCTAACAGAACGGTTGTCAATGTGTGCGCTCAACTTCCAGAGTTAACCCCGTGTGTGGATTCAGCAGTCTGCAAACACTTTCTCTGCAGAGTCCCAAAACAGGCGTTTTCAGCCCATTACCGGCATAAGGAAGAAACAGCAGTCAGCACAGGGAAATATCTGCTTCTAAATCAAAAACGCAGCCTTCTAACAGAACGGTTGTCAATGTGTGCACTCAACTTCCGGAGTTAAACCCGTGTGTGGATTCAGCAGTCTGCAAACACTTTCTCTGCAGAGTCCCAAAACAGGCGTTTTCAGCCGATTACCGGCATATGGAAGAAACAGCAGTCAGCACAGGGAAATATCTGCTTCTAAATCCAAAACGCAGCTATCTAACAGAACGGTTGTCAATGTGTGCGCTCAACTTCCAGAGTTAAACCCGTGCGTGGATTCAGCAGTCTGCAAACACTTTCTCTGCAGAGTCCCAAAACAGGCGTTTTCAGCCCATTACCGGCATATGGAAGAAACAGCAGCAAGCACAGGGAAATATCTCCTTCTAAATCCAAAACGCAGCTATCTAACAGAACGGTTGTCAATGTGTGCACTCAACTTCCAGAGTTAAAACTGCGTGTGGATTCAGCAGTCTGCAAACACTTTCTCTGCAGAGTACCAAAAAGGCGTTTTCAGTCCATTACCGGCATATGGAAGAAACAGCAGTAAGCACAGGGAAATATCTGCTTCTAAATCCAAAACGCAGCAATCTAACAGAACGGTTGTAAATGTGTGCACTCAACTTCCAGAGTTAAACCCGTGTGTGGATTCAGCAGTCTGCAAACACTTTCTCTGCAGAGTCCCAAAACAGGCGTTTTCAGCCCATTATCGGCATATGGAAGAAACAGCAGTAAGCACAGGGAAATATCTGCTTCTAAATCCAAAACGCAGCTATCTAACAGAACGGTTGTCAATGTGTGCACTCAACTTCCGGAGTTAAACCCATGTGCGGATTCAGCAGTCTGCAAACACTTTCTCTGCAGAGTCCCAAAACAGGCGTTTTCAGCCCATTACCGGCATAAGGAAGAAACAGCAGTCAGCACAGGGAAATATCTGCTTCTAAATCCAAAACGCAGCTATCTAACAGAACGGTTGTCAATGTGTGCACTCAACTTCCAGAGTTAAACCCGTGTGTGGATTCAGCAGTCTGCAAACACTTTCTCTGCAGAGTCCCAAAGCAGGCGTTTTCAGCCCATTACCGGCATATGGAAGAAACAGCAGTCAGCACAGGGAAATATCTGCTTCTAAATCCAAAACACAGCTATCTAACAGAACGGTTGTCAATGTGTGCACTCAACTTCCAGAGTTAATCCCGTGTGTGCATTCAGCAGTCTGCAAACACTTTCTCTGCAGAGTCCCAAAACAGGCGATTTCAGCCCATTACTGGCATATGGAAGAAACAGCAGTCAGCACAGGGAAATATCTGCTTCTAAATCCAAAATGCGGCTATCTAACAGAACGGTTGTCAATGTGTGCACTCAACTTCCAGAGTTAAACCCGTGTCTGGATTCAGCAGTCTGCAAACACTTTCTCTGCAGAGTCCCAAAACAGGCGTTTTCAGCCCATTGCCGGCATATGGAAGAAACAGCAGTAAGCACAGGGAAATATCTGCTTCTAAATCCAAAACGCAGCTATCTAACAGAATGGTTGTCAATGTGTGCACTCAACTTCCAGAGTTAAAACCGTGTGTGGATTCAGCAGACTGCAAACACTTTCTCTGCATAGTCCCAAAAAGGGCGTTTTCCGCCCATTACCGGCATATGGAAGAAACAGCAGTCAGCACAGGGAAATATCTGCTTCTAAATCCAAAACGCAGCTATCTAACAGAACGGTTGTCAATGTGTGCACTCAACTTCCAGAGTTAAACTCCTGTGTGGATTTAGCAGTCTGCTAACACTTTCTCTGCAGAGTCCCAAAACAGGCGTTTTCAGCCCATTGCCGGCATATGGAAGAAACAGCAGTAAGCACAGGGAAACATCTGCTTCTAAATCCAAAACGCAGCTATCTAACAGAACGGTTTTCAATGTGTGCACTCAACTTCCAGAGTTAAACCCGTGTGTGGATTCAGCAGTCTGCTAACACTTTCTCTGCAGAGTCCCAAAACAGGCGTTTTCAGCCCATTACCGGCATATGGAAGAAACAGCAGTAAGCACAGGGAAATATCTGCTTCTAAATCCAAAACGCAGCTATCTAACAGAACGGTTGTCAATGTGTGCACTCAACTTCCGGAGTTAAACCCGTGTTTGGATTCAGCAGTCTGCAAACACTTTCTCTGCAGAGTCCCAAAACAGGCGTTTTCAGCCCATTACCGGCATAAGGAAGAAACAGCAGTCAGCACAGGGAAATATCTGCTTCTAAATCAAAAATGCAGCTATCTAACAGGACGGCTGTCAATGTGTGCACTCCACTTCCAGAGTTAAACCCGTGTGTGGATTCAGCAGTCTGCAAACACTTTCTCTGCAGAGTCCCAAAACAGGCGTTTTCAGCCCATTACCGGCATATGGAAGAAACAGCAGCAAGCACAGGGAAATATCTGCTACTAAATCCAAAACGCAGCTATCTAACAGAACGGTTGTTAATGTGTGCACTCAACTTCCAGAGTTAAACCCGTGTGTGGATTCAGCAGTCTGCAAAGACTTTCTCTGAATAGTCCCAAAACAGGCGTTTTCAGCCCATTACCGGCATATGGAAGAAACAGCAGTCAGCACAGGGAAATATCTGCTTCTAAATCCAAAAGGCGGCTATCTAACAGAATGGTTGTCAATGTGTGCACTCAACTTCCAGATTTAAACCCGTGTGTGGATTCAGCAGTCTGCAAACCCTTTCTCTGCAGAGTCCCAAAACAGGCGTTTTCAGCCCATTACCGGCATAGGGAAGAAACAGCAGTAAGCACAGGGAATTATCTGCTTCTAAATCCAAAACGCAGCTATCTAACAGAACGGTTGTCAATGTGTGCACTCAACTTCCAGAGTTAAACCCGTGTGTGGATTCAGCAGTCTGCTAACACTTTCTCTGCAGAGTCCCAAAACAGTCGTTTTCAGCCCATTACCGGCATATGGAAGAAACAGCAGTAAGCACAGGGAAATATCTGCTTCTAAATCCAAAACGCAGCTATCTAACAGAACGGTTGTCAATGTGTGCACTCAACTTCCGGAGTTAAACCCGTGTGTGCATTCAGCAGTCTGCAAACACTTTCTCTGCAGAGTCCCAAAACTGGCGTTTTCAGCCCATTACCGGCATATGGAAGAAAGAGCAGTAAGCAAAGGGAAATATCTGCTTCTAAATCCAAAACGCAGCTATCTAACAGAACGGTTGTCAATGTGCGCACTCAACTTCCAGAGGTAAACCCGTGTGTGGATTCAGCAGTCTGCTAACACTTTCTCTGCAGAGTCCCAAAACAGGCGTTTTCAGCCCGTTACCGGCATTTGGAAAAAACAGCAGTAAGCACAGGGAAATATCTGCTTCTAAATCCAAAAAGCAGCTATCTAACAGAACGGTTGTCAATGTGTGCACTCAACTTCCAGAGTTAAACCCGCGTGTGGATTCAGCAGTCTGCAAACACTTTCTCTGCAGAGTCCCAAAACAGGCGTTTTCAGCCCATTACCGGCATATGGAAGAAACAGCAGTCAGCACAGGGAAATATCTGCTTCTAAATCCAAAATGCAGCTATCTAACAGAACGGTTGTCAATGTCTGCACTCAACTTCCAGAGTTAAACCCATGTGTGGATTCAGCAGTCTGCAAACACTTTCTCTGCAGAGTCGCAAAACAGGCGTTTTCAGCCTATTACCGGCATATGGAAGAAACAGCAGTAAGCACAGGGAAATATCTGCTTCTAAATCCAAAACGCAGCTATCTAACAGAACGGTTGTCAATTTGTGCACTCAACTTCCAGAGTTAAACGCGTGTGTGGATTCAGCAGTCTGCTAACACTTTCTCTGCAGAGTCCCAAAACAGGCGTTTTCAGCCCATTACCGGCATATGGAAAAAACAGCAGTAAGCACAGGGAAATATCTGCTTCTAAATCCAAAATGCAGCTATCTAACAGAACGGTTGTCAATGTGTGCACTCAACTTCCAGAGTTAAACCCACGTGTGGATTCAGCAGTCTGCAAACACTTTCTCTGCAGAGTCCCAAAAAGGCGTTTTCAGCCCATTACCGGCATATGGAAGAAACAGCAGTCAGCACAGGGAAATATCTGCTTCTAAATCCAAAACGCAGCTATCTAACAGAACGGTTGTCAATGTGTGCGCTCAACTTCCAGAGTTAAACCCGTGTGTGGATTCAGCAGTCTGCAAACACTTTCTCTGCAGAGTCCCAAAACAGGCGTTTTCAGCCCATTACCGGCATAAGGAAGAAACAGCAGTCAGCACAGGGAAATATCTGCTTCTAAATCAAAAACGCAGCCTTCTAACAGAACGGTTGTCAATGTGTGCACTCAACTTCCGGAGTTAAACCCGTGTGTGGATTCAGCAGTCTGCAAACACTTTCTCTGCAGAGTCCCAAAACAGGCGTTTTCAGCCGATTACCGGCATATGGAAGAAACAGCAGTCAGCACAGGGAAATATCTGCTTCTAAATCCAAAACGCAGCTATCTAACAGAACGGTTGTCAATGTGTGCGCTCAACTTCCAGAGTTAAACCCGTGTGTGGATTCAGCAGTCTGCAAACACTTTCTCTGCAGAGTCCCAAAACAGGCGTTTTCAGCCCATTACCGGCATATGGAAGAAACAGCAGCAAGCACAGGGAAATATCTCCTTCTAAATCCAAAACGCAGCTATCTAACAGAACGGTTGTCAATGTGTGCACTCAACTTCCAGAGTTAAAACTGCGTGTGGATTCAGCAGTCTGCAAACACTTTCTCTGCAGAGTACCAAAAAGGCGTTTTCAGTCCATTACCGGCATATGGAAGAAACAGCAGTAAGCACAGGGAAATATCTGCTTCTAAATCCAAAACGCAGCAATCTAACAGAACGGTTGTAAATGTGTGCACTCAACTTCCAGAGTTAAACCCGTGTGTGGATTCAGCAGTCTGCAAACACTTTCTCTGCAGAGTCCCAAAACAGGCGTTTTCAGCCCATTACCGGCATATGGAAGAAACAGCAGTCAGCACAGGGAAATATCTGCTTCTAAATCCAAAACGCAGCTATCTAACAGAACGGTTGTCAATGTCTGCACTCAACTTCCAGAGTTAAACCCGTGTGTGGATTCAGCAGTCTGCAAACACTTTTTCTGCAGAGTCCCAAAACAGGCGTTTTCAGCCCATTACCGGCATATGGAAGAAAGAGCAGTAAGCACAGGGAAATATCTGCTTCTAAATCCAAAACGCAGCTACCTTTCAGAACGGTTGTCAATGTGTGCACTCAACTTCCAGAGTTAAACCCGTGTGTGGATTCAGCAGTCTGCAAACACTTTCTCTGCAGAGTCCCAAAACAGGCGTTTTCAGCCCATTACCGGCATATGGAAGAAACAGCAGTCAGCAAAGGGAAATATCTGCTTCTAAATCCAAAACGCAGCTATCTAACAGAACGGTTGTCAATGTGTGCACTCAACTTCCAGAGTTAAACCCGTGTGTGGATTCAGCAGTCTGCAAACACTTTCTCTGCAGAGTCCCAAAACAGGCGTTTTCAGCCCATTACCGGCATATGGAAGAAACAGCAGTCAGCACAGGGAAATATCTGCTTCTAAATCCAAAAGGCGGCTATCTAACAGAACGGTTGTCAATGTGTGCACTCAACTTCCAGAGTTAAACCCATGTGTGGATTCAGCAGTCTGCAAACACTTTCTCTGCAGAGTCCCAAAACAGGCGTTTTCAGCCCATTACCGGCATATGGAAGAAACAGCAGTCAGCAAAGGGAAATATCTGCTTCTAAATCCAAAACGCAGCTATCTAACAGAACGGTTGTCAATGTGTGCACTCAACTTCCGGAGTTAAACCCGTGTGTGGATTCAGCAGTCTGCAAACACTTTCTCTGCAGAGTCCCAAAACAGGCGTTTTCAGCCCATTACCGGCATATGGAAGAAACAGCAGTAAGCACAGGGAAATATCTGCTTCTAAATCCAAAACGCAGCTATCTAACTTAAACCCGTGTGTGGATTCAGCAGTCTGCTAACACTTTCTCTGCAGAGTCCCAAAACAGGCGTTTTCAGCCCATTACCGGCATATGGAAGAAACAGCAGTAAGCACAGGGAAATATCTGCTTCTAAATCCAAAACGCAGCTATCTAACAGAACGGTTGTCTATGTGTGCACTCAACTTCCGGAGTTAAACCCGTGTGTGGATTCAGCAGTCTGCAAACACTTTCTCTGCAGAGTCCCAAAACAGGCGTTTTCAGCCCATTACCGGCATATGGAAGAAACAACAGCAAGAACAGGGAAATATCTGCTTCTAAATCCAAAACACAGCTATCTAACAGAACGGTTGTCAATGTGTGCACTCAACTTCCAGAGTTAATCCCGTGTGTGGATTCAGCAGTCTGCAAACACTTTCTCTGCAGAGTCCCAAAACAGGCGATTTCAGCCCATTACTGGCATATGGAAGAAACAGCAGTCAGCACAGGGAAATATCTGCTTCTAAATCCAAAAGGCGGCTATCTAACAGAACGGTTGTCAATGTGTGCACTCAACTTCCAGAGTTAAACCCGTGTGTGGTTCAGCAGTCTGCAAACACTTTCTCTGCAGAGTCCCAAAACAGGCGTTTTCAGCCCATTACCGGCATAAGGAAGAAACAGCAGTCAGCACAGGGAAATATCTGCTTCTAAATCAAAAACGCAGCCTTCTAACAGAACGGTTGTCAATGTGTGCACTCAACTTCCGGAGTTAAACCCGTGTGTGGATTCAGCAGTCTGCAAACACTTTCTCTGCAGAGTCCCAAAACAGGCGTTTTCAGCCGATTACCGGCATATGGAAGAAACAGCAGTCAGCACAGGGAAATATCTGCTTCTAAATCCAAAAGGCGGCTATCTAACAGAACGGTTGTCAATGTGTGCACTCAACTTCCAGAGTTAAACCCGTGTGTGGATTCAGCAGTCTGCAAACACTTTCTCTGCAGAGTCCCAAAACAGGCGTTTTCAGCCCATTACCGGCATATGGAAGAAACAGCAGTCAGCACAGGGAAATATCTGCTTCTAAATCCAAAAGGCGGCTATCTAACAGAACGGTTGTGAATGTGTGCACTCAACTTCCAGAGTTAAACCCGTGTGTGGATTCAGCAGTCTGCAAACACTTTCTCTGCAGAGTCCCAAAACAGGCGTTTTCAGCGCATTACCGGCATATGGAAGAAACAGCAGGAAGCACAGGGAAATATCTGCTTCTAAATCCAAAACGCAGCTATCTAACAGAACGGTTGTCAATGTGTGCACTCAACTTCCAGAGTTAAACCCGTGTGTGGATTCAGCAGTCTGCAAACACTTTCTCTGCAGAGTCCCAAAACAGGCGTTTTCAGCCCATTACCGGCATAAGGAAGAAACAGCAGTCAGCACAGGGAAATATCTGCTTCTAAATCAAAAACGCAGCTATCTAACAGAACGGTTGTCAATGTGTGCACTCAACTTCCAGAGTTAAACCTGTGTGTGGATTCAGCAGTCTGCAAACACTTTCTCTGCAGAGTCCCAAAACAGGCGTTTTCAGTCCATTACCGGCATATGGAAGAAACAGCAGTCAGCAGAGGGAAATATCTGCTTCTAAATCCAAAACGCAGCTATTTAACAGAACGGTTGTCAATGTGTGCGCTTAACTTCCAGAGTTAAACCCGTGTGTGGATTCAGCAGTCTGCAAACACTTTCTCTGCAGAGTCCCAAAACAGGCGTTTTCAGCCCATTACCGGCATATGGAAGAAACAGCAGCAAGCACAGGGAAATACCTGCTTCTAAATCCAAAACACAGCTATCTAACAGAACGGTTGTCAATGTGTGCACTCAACTTCCAGAGTTAATCCCGTGTGTGGATTCAGCAGTCTGCAAACAGTTTCTCTGCAGAGTCCCAAAAGAGGCGATTTCAGCCCATTACCGGCATATGGAAGAAACAGCAGTCAGCACAGGGAAATATCTGCTTCTAAATCCAAAAGGCGGCTATCTAACAGAACGGTTGTCAATGCGTGCACTCAACTTCCAGAGTTAAACCCGTGTGTGGATTCAGCAGTCTGTAAAGACTTTCTCTGCAGAGTCCCAAAACAGGCGTTTTCAGCCCATTACCGGCATATGGAAGAAACAGCAGTCAGCACAGGGAAATATCTGCTTCTAAATCCAAAAGGCGGCTATCTAACAGAACGGTTGTCAATGTGTGCACTCAACTTCCAGAGTTAAACCCGTGTGTGGATTCAGCAGTCTGCAAACACTTTCTCTGCAGAGTCCCAAAACAGGCGTTTTCAGCCCATTACGGGCATATGGAAGAAACAGCAGTCAGCACAGGGAAATATCTGCTTGTAAATCCAAAACGCAGCTATCTAACAGAACGGTTGTCAATGTGTGCACTCAACTTCCGGAGTTAAACCCGTGTGTGGATTCAGCAGTCTGCAAACACTTTCTCTGCAGAGTCCCAAAACAGGCGTTTTCAGCCCATTACCGGCATAAGGAAGAAACAGCAGTCAGCACAGGGAAATATCTGCTTCTAAATCCAAAAGGGGGCTATCTAACAGAACGGTTGTCAATGTGTGCACTCAACTTCCAGAGTTAAACCCGTGTGTGGATTCAGCAGTCTGCAAACACTTTCTCTGCAGAGTCCCAAAACATGCGTTTTCAGCCCATTACCGGCATATGGAAGAAACAGCAGTAAGCACAGGGAAATATCTGCTTCTAAATCCAAAACGCAGCAATCTAACAGAACGGTTGTAAATGTGTGCACTCAACTTCCAGAGTTAAACCCGTGTGTGGATTCAGCAGTCTGCAAACACTTTCTCTGCAGAGTCCCAAAACAGGCGTTTTCAGCCCATTACCGGCATATGGAAGAAACAGCAGTCAGCACAGGGAAATATCTGCTTCTAAATTCAAGACGCAGCTATCTAACAGAACGGTTGTCAATGTGTGCGCTTAAGTTCCAGAGTTAAACCCGTGTGTGGATTCAGCAGTCTGCAAACACTTTCTGTGCAGAGTCCCAAAACAGGCGTTTTCAGCCCATTACCGGCATATGGAAGAAACAGCAGTCAGCACAGGGAAATATCTGCTTCTAAATCCAAAATGCAGCAATCTAACAGAACGGTTGTCAATGTGTGCACTCAACTTCCAGAGTTAAACCCGTGTGTGGATTCAGCAGTCTGCAAACACTTTCTCTGCAGAGTCCCAAAACAGGCGTTTTCAGCCCATTACCGGCATATGGAAGAAACAGCAGTAAGCACAGGGAAATATCTGCTTCTAAATCCAAAACGCAGCATTCTAACAGAACGGTTTTCAATGTGTGCACTCAACTTCCAGAGTTAAACCCGTGTGTGGATTCAGCAGTCTGCAAACACTTTCTCTGCAGAGTCCCAAAAAGGCGTTTTCAGACCATTACCGGCATATGGAAGAAACAGTAGTAAGCACAGGGAAATATTTGCTTCTAAATCCAAAACGCAGCAATCTAACAGAACGGTTGTCAATGTGTGCACTCAATTTCCAGAGTTAAACTCCTGTGTGGATTCAGCAGTCTGCAAACACTTTCTCTGCAGAGTCCCAAAACAGGCGTTTTCAGCCCATTACCGGCATATGGAAGAAACAGCAGTCAGCACAGGGAAATATCTGCTTCTAAATCCAAAAGGCGGCTATCTAACAGAACGGTTGTCAATGTGTGCACTCAACTTCCAGAGTTAAACCCGTGTGTGGATTCAGCAGTCTGCAAACACTTTCTCTGCAGAGTCCCAAAACAGGCGTTTTCAGCCCATTACCGGCATATGGAAGAAACAGCAGTAACCACAGGGAAATATCTGCTTCTAAATCCAAAACGCAGCTATCTAACAGAACGGTTGTCAATGTGTGCACTCAACTTCCAGAGTTAAACCCGTGTGTGGATTCAGCAGTCTGCAAAGACTTTCTCTGCAGAGTCCCAAAACAGGCGTTTTCAGACCATTACCGGCATATGGAAGAAACAGCAGTAAGCACAGGGAAATATCTGCTTCTAAATCCAAAACGCAGATATCTAACAGAACGGTTGTCAGTGTGTGCGCTCAACTTCCAGAGTTAAACCCGTGTGTGGATTCAGCAGTCTGCAAACACTTTCTCTGCAGAGTCCCAAAACAGGCGTTTTCAGCCCATTACAGGCATATGGAAGAAACAGCAGGAAGCACAGGGAAATATCTGCTTCTAAATCCAAAACGCAGCTATCTAACAGAACGGTTGTCAATGTGTGCACTCAACTTCCAGAGTTAAACCCGTGTGTGGATTCAGCAGTCTGCAAACACTTTCTCTGCAGAGTCCCAAAACAGGCGTTTTCAGCCCATTACCGGCATATGGAAGAAACAGCAGCAAGCACAGGGAAATATCTGCTTCTAAATCCAAAACGCAGCTATCTAACAGAACGGTTGTCAATGTGTGCACTCAACTTCCAGAGTTAAACCCGTGTGTGGATTCAGCAGTCTGCAAACACTTTCTCTGCAGAGTCCCAAAACAGGCGTTTTCAGCCCATTACCGGCATATGGAAGAAACAGCAGTCAGCACAGGGAAATATCTGCTTCTAAATCCAAAACGCAGCAATCTAACAGAACGGTTGTAAATGTGTGCACTCAACTTCCAGAGTTAAACCCGTGTGTGGATTCAGCAGTCTGCAAACACTTTCTCTGCAGAGTCCCAAAACAGGCGTTTTCAGCCCATTACCGGCATATGGAAGAAACAGCAGTCAGCACAGGGAAATATCTGCTTCTAAATCCAAAACGCAGCTATCTTACAGAACGGTTGTCAATGTGTGCACTCAACTTCCAGAGTTAAACCCGTGTGTGGATTCAGCAGTCTGCAAACACTTTCTCTGCAGAGTCCCAAAACAGGCGTTTTCAGCCCATTACCGGCATATGGAAGAAACAGCAGTCAGCAAAGGGAAATATCTGCTTCTAAATCCAAAACGCAGCTATCTAACAGAACGGTTGTCAATGTGTGCACTCAACTTCCAGAGTTAAACCCGTGTGTGGTTCAGCAGTCTGCAAACACTTTCTCTGCAGAGTCCCAAAACAGGCGTTTTCAGCCCATTACCGGCATAAGGAAGAAACAGCAGTCAGCACAGGGAAATATCTGCTTCTAAATTAAAAACGCAGCCTTCTAACAGAACGGTTGTCAATGTGTGCACTCAACTTCCGGAGTTAAACCCGTTTGTGGATTCAGCAGTCTGCAAACACTTTCTCTGCAGAGTCCCAAAACAGGCGTTTTCAGCCGATTACCGGCATATGGAAGAAACAGCAGTCAGCACAGGGAAATATCTGCTTCTAAATCCAAAAGGCGGCTATCTAACAGAACGGTTGTCAATGTGTGCACTGAACTTCCAGAGTTAAACCCGTGTGTGGATTCAGCAGTCTGCAAACACTTTCTCTGCAGAGTCCCAAAACAGGCGTTTTCAGCCCATTACCGGCATATGGAAGAAACAGCAGTCAGCACAGGGAAATATCTGCTTCTAAATCCAAAAGGCGGCTATCTAACAGAACGGTTGTGAATGTGTGCACTCAACTTCCAGAGTTAAACCCGTGTGTGGATTCAGCAGTCTGCAAACACTTTCTCTGCAGAGTCCCAAAACAGGCGTTTTCAGCGCATTACCGGCATAGGGAAGAAACAGCAGTCAGCACAGGGAAATATCTGCTTCTAAATCCAAAACGCAGCAATCTAACAGAACGGTTGTCAATGTGTGCACTCAACTTCCGGAGTTAAACCCGTGTGTGGATTCAGCAGTCTGCAAACACTTTCTCTGCAGAGTCCCAAAACAGGCGTTTTCAGCCCATTACCGGCATATGGAAGAAACAGCAGCAAGCACAGGGAAATATCTGCTTCTAAATCCAAAACGCAGCTATCTAACAGAACGGTTGTCAATGTGTGCACTCAACTTCCAGAGTTAAAACTGCGTGTGGATTCAGCAGTCTGCAAACACTTTCTCTGCAGAGTACCAAAAAGGCGTTTTCAGCCCATTACCGGCATATGGAAGAAACAGCAGTAAGCACAGGGAAATATCTGCTTCTAAATCCAAAACGCAGCAATCTAACAGAACGGTTGTAAATGTGTGCACTCAACTTCCAGAGTTTAACCCGTGTGTGGATTCAGCAGTCTGCAAACACTTTCTCTGCAGAGTCCCAAAACAGGCGTTTTCAGCCCATTACCGGCATATGGAAGAAACAGCAGTCAGCACAGGGAAATATCTGCTTCTAAATCCAAAACGCAGCTATCTAACAGAACGGTTGTCAATGTCTGCACTCAACTTCCAGAGTTAAACCCGTGTGTGGATTCAGCAGTCTGCAAACACTTTCTCTGCAGAGTCCCAAAACAGGCGTTTTCAGCCCATTACCGGCATATGGAAGAAACAGCAGTCAGCACAGGGAAATATCTGCTTCTAAATCCAAAATGCAGCAATCTAACAGAACGGTTGTCAATGTGTGCACTCAACTTCCAGAGTTAAACCCGTGTGTGGATTCAGCAGTCTGCAAACACTTTCTCTGCAGAGTCCCAAAACAGGCGTTTTCAGCCCATTACCGGCATATGGAAGAAACAGCAGTAAGCACAGGGAAATATCTGCTTCTAAATCCAAAACGCAGCATTCTAACAGAACGGTTTTCAATGTGTGCACTCAACTTCCAGAGTTAAACCCGTGTGTGGATTCAGCAGTCTGCAAACACTTTCTCTGCAGAGTCCCAAAAAGGCGTTTTCAGACCATTACCGGCATATGGAAGAAACAGTAGTAAGCACAGGGAAATATTTGCTTCTAAATCCAAAACGCAGCAATCTAACAGAACGGTTGTCAATGTGTGCACTCAATTTCCAGAGTTAAACTCCTGTGTGGATTCAGCAGTCTGCAAACACTTTCTCTGCAGAGTCCCAAAACAGGCGTTTTCAGCCCATTACCGGCATATGGAAGAAACAGCAGTAAGCACAGGGAAATATCTGCTTCTAAATCCAAAACACAGCTATCTAACAGAACGGTTGTCAATGTGTGCACTCAACTTCCAGAGTTAAACCCGTGTGTGGATTCAGCAGTCTGCAAACACTTTCTCTGCAGAGTCCCAAAACAGGCGTTTTCAGCCCATTACAGGCATATGGAAGAAACAGCAGCAAGCACAGGGAAATATCTGCTTCTAAATCCAAAACGCAGCTATCTAACAGAACGGTTGTCAATGTATGCACTCAACTTCCAGAGTTAATCCCGTGTGTGGATTCAGCAGTCTGCAAACACTTTCTCTGCAGAGTCCCAAAACAGGCGATTTCAGCCCATTGCCGGCTTATGGAAGAAAGAGCAGTCAGCACAGGGAAATATCAGCTTCTAAGTCCAAAAGGCGTCTGTCTAACAGAACGGTTGTCAATGTGTGCACTCAACTTCCAGAGTTAAACCCGTGTGTGGATTCAGCAGTCTGCAAACACTTTCTCTGCAGAGTCCCAAAACAGGCGTTTTCAGCCCATTACCGGCATATGGAAGAAACAGCAGTAAGCACAGGGAAATATCTGCTTCTAAATCCAAAACGCAGCTATCTAACAGAACGGTTGTCAATGTGTGCACTCAACTTCCAGAGTTAAACCCGTGTGTGGATTCAGCAGTCTGCTAACACTTTCTCTGCAGAGTCCCAAAACAGGAGTTTTCAGCCCAATTCCGGCATATGGAAGAAACAGCAGTAAGCACAGGGAAATATCTGCTTCTAAATCCAAAACGCAGCTATCTAACAGAACGGTTGTCAATGTGTGCACTCAACTTCCGGAGTTAAACCTGTGTGTGGATTCAGCAGTCTGCAAACACTTTCTCTGCAGAGTCCCAAAAAGGCGTTTTCAGCCCATTACCGGCATATCGAAGAAACAGCAGTAAGCACAGGGAAATATCTGCTTCTAAATCCAAAACGCAGCAATCTAACAGAACGGTTGTAAATGTGTGCACTCAACTTCCAGAGTTAAACCCGTGTGTGGATTCAGCAGTCTGCAAACACTTTCTCTGCAGAGTCCCAAAACAGGCGTTTTCAGCCCATTACCGGCATATGGAAGAAACAGCAGTCAGCACAGGGAAATATCTGCTTCTAAATCCAAAACGCAGCTATCTAACAGAACGGTTGTCAATGTCTGCACTCAACTTCCAGAGTTAAACCTGTGTGTGGATTCAGCAGTCTGCAAACACTTTCTCTGCAGAGTCCCAAAACAGGCGTTTTCAGCCCATTACCGGCATAAGGAAAAAACAGCAGTAAGCACAGGGAAATATCTGCTTCTAAATCCAAAACGCAGCTATCTTACAGAACGGTTGTCAATGTGTGCACTCAACTTCCAGAGTTAAACCCGTGTGTGGATTCAGCAGTCTGCAAACACTTTCTCTGCAGAGTCCCAAAACAGGCGTTTTCATCCCATTACCGGCATATGGAAGAAACAGCAGCAAGCACAGGGAAATATCTGCTTCTAAATCCAAAACGCAGCTATCTAACAGAACGGTTGTCAATGTGTGCACTCAACTTCCAGAGTTAAACCCGCGTGTGTATTCAGCAGTCTGCAAACACTTTCTCTGCAGAGTCCCAAAACAGGCGTTTTCAGCCCATTACCGGCATATGGAAGAAACAGCAGAAAGCACAGGGAAATATCTGCTTCTAAATCCAAAACGCAGCTATCTAACAGAACGGTTGTCAATGTGTGCACTCAACTTCCAGAGTTAAACCCGTGTGTGGATTCAGCAGTCTGCAAACACTTTCTCTGCAGGGTCCCAAAACAGGCGTTTTCAGCCCATTACCGGCATATGGAAGAAACAGCAGTCAGCACAGGGAAATATCTGCTTCTAAATCCAAAACACAGCTATCTAGCGGAACGGTTGTCAATGTGTGCACTCAACTTCCAGAGTTAATCCCGTGTGTGGATTCAGCAGTCTGCAAACACTTTCTCTGCAGAGTCCCAAAACAGGCGATTTCAGCCCATTACTGGCATAAGGAAGAAACAGCAGTCAGCACAGGGAAATATCTGCTTCTAAATCCAAAAGGCGGCTATCTAACAGAACGGTTGTCAATGTGTGCACTCAACTTCCAGAGTTAAACCCGTGTGTGGATTCAGCAGTCTGCAAACACTTTCTCTGCAGAGTCCCAAAACAGGCGTTTTCAGCCCATTACCGGCATATGGAAGAAACAGCAGTCAGCACAGGGAAATATCTGCTTCTAAATCCAAAAGGCGGCTATCTAACCGAACGGTTGTCAATGTGTGCACTCAACTTCCAGAGTTAAACCCGTGTGTGGATTCAGCAGTCTGCAAACACTTTCTCTGCAGAGTCCCAAAACAGGCGTTTTCAGCCCATTACCGGCATATGGAAAAAACAGCAGTAAACACAGGGAAATATCTGCTTCTAAATCCAAAAGGCAGCTATCTAACAGAACGGTTGTCAATGTGTGCACTCAACTTCCAGAGTTAAACCCGCGTGTGGATTCAGCACTCTGCAAACACTTTCTCTGCAGAGTCCCAAAAAGGCGTTTTCAGCCCATTACCGGCATATGGAAGAAACAGCAGTAAGCACAGGGAAATATCTGCTTCTAAATCCAAAACGCAGCAATCTAACAGAACGGTTGTAAATGTGTGCACTCAACTTCCAGAGTTAAACCCGTGTGTGGATTCAGCAGTCTGCAAACACTTTCTCTGCAGAGTCCCAAAACAGGCGTTTTCAGCCCATTACCGGCATATGGAAGAAACAGCAGTCAGCACAGGGAAATATCTGCTTCTAAATCCAAAACGCAGCTATCTAACAGAACAGTTGTCAATGTCTGCACTCAACTTCCAGAGTTAAACCCGTTTTTGGATTCAGCAGTCTGCAAACACATTCTCTGCAGAGTCCCAAAACAGGCGTTTTCAGCCCATTACCGGCATATGCAAGAAACAGCAGTAAGCACAGGGAAATATCTGCTTCTAAATCCAAAACGCAGCTATCTTACAGAACGGTTGTCAATGTGTGCACTCAACTTCCAGAGTTAAACCCGTGTGTGGATTCAGCAGTCTGCAAACACTTTCTCTGCAGAGTCCCAAAACAGGCGTTTTCAGCCCATTACCGGCATATGGAAGAAACAGCAGTCAGCACAGGGAAATATCTGCTTCTAAATCCAAAGCGCAGCTATCTAACAGAACGGTTGCCAATGTGTGCACTCAACTTCCAGAGTTAAACCCGTGTGTGGATTCAGCAGTCTGCAAACACTTTCTCTGCAGAGTCCCAAAACAGGCGTTTTCAGCCCATTACCGGCATATGGAAGAAACAGCAGTCAGCACAGGGAAATATCTGCTTCTAAATCCAAAGCGCAGCTATCTAACAGAACGGTTGCCAATGTGTGCACTCAACTTCCAGAGTTAAATCCGTGTGTGGATTCAGCAGTCTGCAAACACTTTCTCTGCAGAGTCCCAAAACAGGCGTTTTCATCCCATTACCGGCATATGGAAGAAACAGCAGCAAGCACAGGGAAATATCTGCTTCTAAATCCAAAACGCAGCTATCTAACAGAACGGTTGTCAATGTGTGCACTCAACTTCCAGAGTTAAACCCGCGTGTGTATTCAGCAGTCTGCAAACACTTTCTCTGCAGAGTCCCAAAACAGGCGTTTTCAGCCCATTACCGGCATATGGAAGAAACAGCAGAAAGCACAGGGAAATATCTGCTTCTAAATCCAAAACGCAGCTATCTAACAGAACGGTTGTCAATGTGTGCACTCAACTTCCAGAGTTAAACCCGTGTGTGGATTCAGCAGTCTGCAAACACTTTCTCTGCAGGGTCCCAAAACAGGCGTTTTCAGCCCATTACCGGCATATGGAAGAAACAGCAGTCAGCACAGGGAAATATCTGCTTCTAAATCCAAAACACAGCTATCTAGCGGAACGGTTGTCAATGTGTGCACTCAACTTCCAGAGTTAATCCCGTGTGTGGATTCAGCAGTCTGCAAACACTTTCTCTGCAGAGTCCCAAAACAGGCGATTTCAGCCCATTACTGGCATAAGGAAGAAACAGCAGTCAGCACAGGGAAATATCTGCTTCTAAATCCAAAAGGCGGCTATCTAACAGAACGGTTGTCAATGTGTGCACTCAACTTCCAGAGTTAAACCCGTGTGTGGATTCAGCAGTCTGCAAACACTTTCTCTGCAGAGTCCCAAAACAGGCGTTTTCAGCCCATTACCGGCATATGGAAGAAACAGCAGTCAGCACAGGGAAATATCTGCTTCTAAATCCAAAAGGCGGCTATCTAACAGAACGGTTGTCAATGTGTGCACTCAACTTCCAGAGTTAAACCCGTGTGTGGATTCAGCAGTCTGCAAACACTTTCTCTGCAGAGTCCCAAAACAGGCGTTTTCAGCCCATTACCGGCATATGGAAAAAACAGCAGTAAACACAGGGAAATATCTGCTTCTAAATCCAAAACGCAGCTATCTAACAGAACGGTTGTCAATGTGTGCACTCAACTTCCAGAGTTAAACCCGCGTGTGGATTCAGCACTCTGCAAACACTTTCTCTGCAGAGTCCCAAAAAGGCGTTTTCAGCCCATTACCGGCATATGGAAGAAACAGCAGTAAGCACAGGGAAATATCTGCTTCTAAATCCAAAACGCAGCAATCTAACAGAACGGTTGTAAATGTGTGCACTCAACTTCCAGAGTTAAACCCGTGTGTGGATTCAGCAGTCTGCAAACACTTTCTCTGCAGAGTCCCAAAACAGGCGTTTTCAGCCCATTACCGGCATATGGAAGAAACAGCAGTCAGCACAGGGAAATATCTGCTTCTAAATCCAAAACGCAGCTATCTAACAGAACAGTTGTCAATGTCTGCACTCAACTTCCAGAGTTAAACCCGTTTTTGGATTCAGCAGTCTGCAAACACATTCTCTGCAGAGTCCCAAAACAGGCGTTTTCAGCCCATTACCGGCATATGCAAGAAACAGCAGTAAGCACAGGGAAATATCTGCTTCTAAATCCAAAACGCAGCTATCTTACAGAACGGTTGTCAATGTGTGCACTCAACTTCCAGAGTTAAACCCGTGTGTGGATTCAGCAGTCTGCAAACACTTTCTCTGCAGAGTCCCAAAACAGGCGTTTTCAGCCCATTACCGGCATATGGAAGAAACAGCAGTCAGCACAGGGAAATATCTGCTTCTAAATCCAAAGCGCAGCTATCTAACAGAACGGTTGCCAATGTGTGCACTCAACTTCCAGAGTTAAACCCGTGTGTGGATTCAGCAGTCTGCAAACACTTTCTCTGCAGAGTCCCAAAACAGGCGTTTTCAGCCCATTACCGGTATATGGAAGAAACAGCAGTCAGCACAGGGAAATATCTGCTTCTAAATCAAAAACGCAGCTATCTAACAGAACGGTTGTCAAAGTGTGCACTCAACTTCCAGAGTTAAACCCGTGTGTGGATTCAGCAGTCTGCAAACACTTTCTCTGCAGAGTCCCAAAACAGGCGTTTTCAGCCCATTACCGGCATAAGGAAGAAACAGCAGTCAGCACAGGGAAATATCTGCTTCTAAATCCAAAACGCAGCTATCTAACAGAACGGTTGTCAATGTGTGCACTCAACTTCCAGAGTCAAACCTGTGTGTGGATTCAGCAGTCTGCAAACACTTTCTCTGCAGAGTCCCAAAACAGGCGTTTTCAGTCCATTACCGGCATATGGAAGAAACAGCAGTCAGCAGAGGGAAATATCTGCTTCTAAATCCAAAACGCAGCTATTTAACAGAACGGTTGTCAATGTGTGCGCTTAACTTCCAGAGTTAAACCCGTGTGTGGATTCAGCAGTCTGCAAACACTTTCTCTGCAGAGTCCCAAAACAGGCGTTTTCAGCCCATTACCGGCATATGGAAGAAACAGCAGCAAGCACAGGGAAATACCTGCTTCTAAATCCAAAACACAGCTATCTAACAGAACGGTTGTCAATGTGTGCGCTTAAGTTGCAGAGTTAAACCCGTGTGTGGATTCAGCAGTCTGCAAACACTTTCTCTGCAGAGTCCCAAAACAGGCGTTTTCAGCCCATTACCGGCATATGGAAGAAACAGCAGTCAGCACAGGGAAATATCTGCTTCTAAATCCAAAATGCAGCAATCTAACAGAACGGTTGTCAATGTGTGCACTCAACTTCCAGAGTTAAACCCGTGTGTGGATTCAGCAGTCTGCAAACACTTTCTCTGCAGAGTCCCAAAACAGGCGTTTTCAGCCCATTACCGGCATATGGAAGAAACAGCAGTAAGCACAGGGAAATATCTGCTTCTAAATCCAAAACGCAGCATTCTAACAGAACGGTTTTCAATGTGTGCACTCAACTTCCAGAGTTAAACCCGTGTGTGGATTCAGCAGTCTGCAAACACTTTCTCTGCAGAGTCCCAAAAAGGCGTTTTCAGACCATTACCGGCATATGGAAGAAACAGTAGTAAGCACAGGGAAATATTTGCTTCTAAATCCAAAACGCAGCAATCTAACAGAACGGTTGTCAATGTGTGCACTCAATTTCCAGAGTTAAACTCCTGTGTGGATTCAGCAGTCTGCAAACACTTTCTCTGCAGAGTCCCAAAACAGGCGTTTTCCGCCCTTTACCGGCATATGGAAGAAACAGCAGTAAGCACAGGGAAATATCTGCTTCCAAATCCAAAACACAGCTATCTAACAGAACGGTTGTCAATGTGTGCACTCAACTTCCAGAGTTAAACCCGTGTGTGGATTCAGCAGTCTGCAAACACTTTCTCTGCAGAGTCCCAAAACAGGCGTTTTCAGCCCATTACCGGCATATGGAAGAAACAGCAGTAAGCACAGGGAAATATCTGCTTCTAAATCCAAAACGCAGCTATCTAACAGAACGGTTGTCAGTGTGTGCGCTCAACTTCCAGAGTTAAACCCGTGTGTGGATTCAGCAGTCTGCAAACACTTTCTCTGCAGAGTCCCAAAACAGGCGTTTTCAGCCCATTACAGGCATATGGAAGAAACAGCAGCAATCACAGGGAAATATCTGCTTCTAAATCCAAAACGCAGCTATCTAACAGAACGGTTGTCAATGTATGCACTCAACTTCCAGAGTTAATCCCGTGTGTGGATTCAGCAGTCTGCAAACACTTTCTCTGCAGAGTCCCAAAACAGGCGATTTCAGCCCATTGCCGGCTTATGGAAGAAAGAGCAGTCAGCACAGGGAAATATCAGCTTCTAAGTCCAAAAGGCGTCTGTCTAACAGAACGGTTGTCAATGTGTGCACTCAACTTCCAGAGTTAAACCCGTGTGTGGATTCAGCAGTCTGCAAACACTTTCTCTGCAGAGTCCCAAAACAGGCGTTTTCAGCCCATTACCGGCATATGGAAGAAACAGCAGTAAGCACAGGGAAATATCTGCTTCTAAATCCAAAACGCAGCTATCTAACAGAACGGTTGTCAATGTGTGCACTCAACTTCCAGAGTTAAACTCGTGTGTGGATTCAGCAGTCTCCTAACACTTTCTCTGCAGAGTCCCAAAACAGGAGTTTTCAGCCCAATTCCGGCATATGGAAGAAACAGCAGTAAGCACAGGGAAATATCTGCTTCTAAATCCAAAACGCAGCTATCTAACAGAACGGTTGTCAATGTGTGCACTCAACTTCCGGAGTTAAACCTGTGTGTGGATTCAGCAGTCTGCAAACACTTTCTCTGCAGAGTCCCAAAAAGGCGTTTTCAGCCCATTACCGGCATATCGAAGAAACAGCAGTAAGCACAGGGAAATATCTGCTTCTAAATCCAAAACGCAGCAATCTAACAGAACGGTTGTAAATGTGTGCACTCAACTTCCAGAGTTAAACCCGTGTGTGGATTCAGCAGTCTGCAAACACTTTCTCTGCAGAGTCCCAAAACAGGCGTTTTCAGCCCATTACCGGCATATGGAAGAAACAGCAGTCAGCACAGGGAAATATCTGCTTCTAAATCCAAAACGCAGCTATCTAACAGAACGGTTGTCAATGTCTGCACTCAACTTCCAGAGTTAAACCTGTGTGTGGATTCAGCAGTCTGCAAACACTTTCTCTGCAGAGTCCCAAAACAGGCGTTTTCAGCCCATTACCGGCATAAGGAAAAAACAGCAGTAAGCACAGGGAAATATCTGCTTCTAAATCCAAAACGCAGCTATCTTACAGAACGGTTGTCAATGTGTGCACTCAACTTCCAGAGTTAAACCCGTGTGTGGATTCAGCAGTCTGCAAACACTTTCTCTGCAGAGTCCCAAAACAGGCGTTTTCATCCCATTACCGGCATATGGAAGAAACAGCAGCAAGCACAGGGAAATATCTGCTTCTAAATCCAAAACGCAGCTATCTAACAGAACGGTTGTCAATGTGTGCACTCAACTTCCAGAGTTAAACCCGCGTGTGTATTCAGCAGTCTGCAAACACTTTCTCTGCAGAGTCCCAAAACAGGCGTTTTCAGCCCATTACCGGCATATGGAAGAAACAGCAGAAAGCACAGGGAAATATCTGCTTCTAAATCCAAAACGCAGCTATCTAACAGAACGGTTGTCAATGTGTGCACTCAACTTCCAGAGTTAAACCCGTGTGTGGATTCAGCAGTCTGCAAACACTTTCTCTGCAGGGTCCCAAAACAGGCGTTTTCAGCCCATTACCGGCATATGGAAGAAACAGCAGTCAGCACAGGGAAATATCTGCTTCTAAATCCAAAACACAGCTATCTAGCGGAACGGTTGTCAATGTGTGCACTCAACTTCCAGAGTTAATCCCGTGTGTGGATTCAGCAGTCTGCAAACACTTTCTCTGCAGAGTCCCAAAACAGGCGATTTCAGCCCATTACTGGCATAAGGAAGAAACAGCAGTCAGCACAGGGAAATATCTGCTTCTAAATCCAAAAGGCGGCTATCTAACAGAACGGTTGTCAATGTGTGCACTCAACTTCCAGAGTTAAACCCGTGTGTGGATTCAGCAGTCTGCAAACACTTTCTCTGCAGAGTCCCAAAACAGGCGTTTTCAGCCCATTACCGGCATATGGAAGAAACAGCAGTCAGCACAGGGAAATATCTGCTTCTAAATCCAAAAGGCGGCTATCTAACAGAACGGTTGTCAATGTGTGCACTCAACTTCCAGAGTTAAACCCGTGTGTGGATTCAGCAGTCTGCAAACACTTTCTCTGCAGAGTCCCAAAACAGGCGTTTTCAGCCCATTACCGGCATATGGAAAAAACAGCAGTAAACACAGGGAAATATCTGCTTCTAAATCCAAAACGCAGCTATCTAACAGAACGGTTGTCAATGTGTGCACTCAACTTCCAGAGTTAAACCCGCGTGTGGATTCAGCACTCTGCAAACACTGTCTCTGCAGAGTCCCAAAAAGGCGTTTTCAGCCCATTACCGGCATATGGAAGAAACAGCAGTAAGCACAGGGAAATATCTGCTTCTAAATCCAAAACGCAGCAATCTAACAGAACGGTTGTAAATGTGTGCACTCAACTTCCAGAGTTAAACCCGTGTGTGGATTCAGCAGTCTGCAAACACTTTCTCTGCAGAGTCCCATAACAGGCGTTTTCAGCCCATTACCGGCATATGGAAGAAACAGCAGTCAGCACAGGGAAATATCTGCTTCTAAATCCAAAACGCAGCTATCTAACAGAACAGTTGTCAATGTCTGCACTCAACTTCCAGAGTTAAACCCGTTTTTGGATTCAGCAGTCTGCAAACACATTCTCTGCAGAGTCCCAAAACAGGCGTTTTCAGCCCATTACCGGCATATGCAAGAAACAGCAGTAAGCACAGGGAAATATCTGCTTCTAAATCCAAAACGCAGCTATCTTACAGAACGGTTGTCAATGTGTGCACTCAACTTCCAGAGTTAAACCCGTGTGTGGATTCAGCAGTCTGCAAACACTTTCTCTGCAGAGTCCCAAAACAGGCGTTTTCAGCCCATTACCGGCATATGGAAGAAACAGCAGTCAGCACAGGGAAATATCTGCTTCTAAATCCAAAGCGCAGCTATCTAACAGAACGGTTGCCAATGTGTGCACTCAACTTCCAGAGTTAAACCCGTGTGTGGATTCAGCAGTCTGCAAACACTTTCTCTGCAGAGTCCCAAAACAGGCGTTTTCAGCCCATTACCGGTATATGGAAGAAACAGCAGTCAGCACAGGGAAATATCTGCTTCTAAATCAAAAACGCAGCTATCTAACAGAACGGTTGTCAATGTGTGCACTCAACTTCCAGAGTTAAACCCGTGTGTGGATTCAGCAGTCTGCAAACACTTTCTCTGCAGAGTCCCAAAACAGGCGTTTTCAGCCCATTACCGGCATATGGAAGAAACAGCAGTCAGCACAGGGAAATATCTGCTTCTAAATCCAAAACGCAGCTATCTAACAGAACGGCTGTCAATGTGTGCGCTTAACTTCCAGAGTTAAACCCGTGTGTGGATTCAGCAGTCTGCAAACACTTTCTCTGCAGAGTCCCAAAACAGGCGTTTTCAGCCCATTACCGGCATATGGAAGAAACAGCAGTCAGCACTTGGAAATATGTGCTTCTAAATCCCAAATGCAGCATTCTAACAGAACGGTTGTCAATGTGTGCACTCAACTTCCAGAGTTAAACCCGTGTGTGGATTCAGCAGTCTGCAAACACTTTCTCTGCAGAGTCCCAAAACAGGCGTTTTCAGCCCATTACCGGCATATGGAAGAAACAGCAGTAAGCACAGGGAAATATCTGCTTCTAAATCCAAAACGCAGCATTCTAATAGAACGGTTTTCAATGTGTGCACTCAACTTCCAGAGTTAAACCCGTGTGTGGATTCAGCAGTCTGCAAACACTTTCTCTGCAGAGTCCCAAAAAGGCGTTTTCAGCCCATTACCGGCATATGGAAGAAACAGCAGTAAGCACAGGGAAATATCTGCTTCTAAATCCAAAACGCAGCAATCTAACAGAACGGTTGTAAATGTGTGCACTCAACTTCCAGAGTTAAACCCGTGTGTGGATTCAGCAGTCTGCAAACACTTTCTCTGCAGAGTCCCAAAACAGGCGTTTTCAGCCCATTACCGGCATATGGAAGAAACAGCAGTCAGCACAGGGAAATATCTGCTTCTAAATCCAAAACGCAGCTATCCAACAGAACAGTTGTCAATGTCTGCACTCAACTTCCAGAGTTAAACCCGTTTTTGGATTCAGCAGTCTGCAAACACTTTCTCTGCAGAGTCCCAAAACAGGCGTTTTCAGCCCATTACCGGCATATGCAAGAAACAGCAGTAAGCACAGGGAAATATCTGCTTCTAAATCAAAAACGCAGCTATCCTACAGAACGGTTGTCAATGTGTGCACTCAACTTCCAGAGTTAAACCCGTGTGTGGATTCAGCAGTCTGCAAACACTTTCTCTGCAGAGTCCCAAAACAGGCGTTTTCAGCCCATTACCGGCATATGGAAGAAACAGCAGTCAGCACAGGGAAATATCTGCTTCTAAATCCAAAACGCAGCTCTCTAACAGAACGGTTGTCAATGTGTGCACTCAACTTCCAGAGTTAAACCCGTGTGTGGATTCAGCAGTCTGCAAACACTTTCTCTGCAGAGTCCCAAAACAGGCGTTTTCAGCCCATTACCGGTATATGGAAGAAACAGCAGTCAGCACAGGGAAATATCTGCTTCTAAATCAAAGACGCAGCTATCTAACAGAACGGTTGTCAATGTGTGCACTCAACTTCCAGAGTTAAACCCGTGTGTGGATTCAGCAGTCTGCAAACACACTCTCTGCAGAGTCCCAAAACAGGCGTTTTCAGCCCATTACCGGCATATGGAAGAAACAGCAGGCAGCACAGGGAAATATCTGCTTCTAAATCCAAAACGCAGCTATCTAACAGAACGGTTGTCAATGTGTGCGCTTAACTTCCAGAGTTAAACCCGTGTGTGGATTCAGCAGTCTGCAAACACTTTCTCTGCAGAGTCCCAAAACAGGCGTTTTCAGCCCATTACCGGCATATGGAAGAAACAGCAGTCAGCACAGGGAAATATGTGCTTCTAAATCCCAAATGCAGCAATCTAACAGAACGGTTGTCAATGTGTGCACTCAACTTCCAGAGTTAAACCCGTGTGTGGATTCAGCAGTCTGCAAACACTTTCTCTGCAGAGTCCCAAAACAGGCGTTTTCAGCCCATTACCGGCATATGGAAGAAACAGCAGTAAGCACAGGGAAATATCTGCTTCTAAATCCAAAACGCAGCATTCTAACAGAACGGTTTTCAATGTGTGTACTCAACTTCCAGAGTTAAACCCGTGTGTGGATTCAGCAGTCTGCAAACACTTTCTCTGCAGAGTCCCAAAAAGGCGATTTCAGCCCATTACCGGCATATGGAAGAAACAGCAGTAAGCACAGGGAAATATCTGCTTCTAAATCCAAAACGCAGCAATCTAACAGAACGGTTGTAAATGTGTGCACTCAACTTCCAGAGTTAAACCCGTGTGTGGATTCAGCAGTCTGCAAACACTTTCTCTGCAGAGTCCCAAAACAGGCGTTTTCAGCCCATTACCGGCATATGGAAGAAACAGCAGTCAGCACAGGGAAATATCTGCTTCTAAATCCAAAACGCAGCTATCTAACGGAACAGTTGTCAATGTCTGCACTCAACTTCCAGAGTTAAACCCGTGTGTGGATTCAGCAGTCTGCAAACACTTTCTCTGCAGAGTCCCAAAACAGGCGTTTTCAGCCCATTACCGGCATATGCAAGAAACAGCAGTAAGCACAGGGAAATATCTGCTTCTAAATCCAAAACGCAGCTATCTTACAGAACGGTTGTCAATGTGTGCACTCAACTTCCAGAGTTAAACCCGTGTGTGGATTCAGCAGTCTGCAAACACTTTCTCTGCAGAGTCCCAAAACAGGCGTTTTCAGCCCATTACCGGCATATGGAAGAAACAGCAGTCAGCACAGGGAAATATCTGCTTCTAAATCCAAAACGCAGCTATCTAACAGAATGGTTGTCAATGTGTGCACTCAACTTCCAGAGTTAAACCCGTGTGTGGATTCAGCAGTCTGCAAACACTTTCTCTGCAGAGTCCCAAAACAGGCGTTTTCAGCCCATTACCGGTATATGGAAGAAACAGCAGTCAGCACAGGGAAATATCTGCTGCTAAATCAAAAACGCAGCTATCTAACAGAACGGTTGTCAATGTGTGCACTCAACTTCCAGAGTTAAACCCGTGTGTGGATTCAGCAGTCTGCAAACACTTTCTCTGCAGAGTCCCAAAACAGGCGTTTTCAGCCCTTTACCGGCATATGGAAGAAACAGCAGTCAGCACAGGGAAATATCTGCTTCTAAATCCAAAACGCAGCTATCTAACAGAACGGTTGTCAATGTGTGCGCTTAACTTCCAGAGTTAAACCCGTGTGTGGATTCAGCAGTCTGCAAACCCTTTCTCTGCAGAGTCCCAAAACAGGCGTTTTCAGCCCATTACCGGCATATGGAAGAAACAGCAGTCAGCACAGGGAAATATGTGCTTCTAAATCCCAAATGCAGCAATCTAACAGAACGGTTGTCAATGTCTGCACTCAACTTCCAGAGTTAAACCCGTGTGTGGATTCAGCAGTCTGCAAACACTTTCTCTGCAGAGTCCAAAACAGGCGTTTTCAGCCCATTACCGGCTTAAGGAAGAAACAGCAGTCAGCACAGGGAAATATCTGCTTCTAAATCCAAAACGCAGCTATCTAACAGAACGGTTGTCAATGTCTGCACTCAACTTCCAGAGTTAAACCTGTGTGTGGATTCAGCAGTCTGCAAACACTTTCTCTGCAGAGTCCCAAAACAGGCGTTTTAGCACATTACCGGCATAAGGAACAAACAGCAGTAAGCACAGGGAAATATCTGCTTCTAAATCCAAAACGCAGCTATCTTACAGAACGGTTGTCAATGTGTGCACTCAACTTCCAGAGTTAAACCCGTGTGTGGATTCAGCAGTCTGCAAACACTTTCTCTGCAGAGTCCCAAAACAGGCGTTTTCATCCCATTACCGGCATATGGAAGAAACAGCAGTCAGCACAGGGAAATATCTGCTTCTAAATCCAAAACGCAGCTATCTAACAGAACGGTTGTCAATGTGTGCACTCAACTTCCAGAGTTAAACCCGTGTGTGGATTCAGCAGTCTGCTAACACTTTCTCTGCAGAGTCCCAAAACAGGCGTTTTCAGCCCAATACCGGCATATGGAAGAAAAAGCAGTAAGCACAGGGAAATATCTGCTTCTAAATCCAAAGCGCAGCTATCTAACAGAACGGTTGCCAATGTGTGCACTCAACTTCCAGAGTTAAACCTGTGTGTGGATTCAGCAGTCTGCAAACACTTTCTCTGCAGAGTCCCAAAACAGGCGTTTTCAGCCCATTACCGGTATATGGAAGAAACAGCAGTCAGCACAGGGAAATATCTGCTTCTAAATCAAAAACGCAGCTATCTAACAGAACGGTTGTCAATGTGTGCACTCAACTTCCAGAGTTAAACCCGTGTGTGGATTCAGCAGTCTGCAAACACTTTCTCTGCAGAGTCCCAAAACAGGCGTTTTCAGCCCATTACAGGCATATGGAAGAAACAGCAGTCAGCTCAGGGAAATATCTGCTTCTAAATCCAAAACGCAGCTATCTAACAGAACGGTTGTCAATGTGTGCGCTTAACTTCCAGAGTTAAACCCGTGTGTGGATTCAGCAGTCTGCAAACACTTTCTCTGCAGAGTCCCAAAACAGGCGTTTTCAGCCCATTACCGGCATATGGAAGAAACAGCAGTCAGCACTTGGAAATATGTGCTTCTAAATCCCAAATGCAGCAATCTAACAGAAGGGTTGTCAATGTGTGCACTCAACTTCCAGAGTTAAACCCGTGTGTGGATTCAGCAGTCTGCAAACACTTTCTCTGCAGAGTCCCAAAACAGGCGTTTTCAGCCCATTACCGGCATATGGAAGAAACGGCAGTAAGCACAGGGAAATATCTGCTTCTAAATCCAAAACGCAGCATTCTAACAGAACGGTTTTCAATGTGTGCACTCAACTTCCAGAGTTAAACCCGTGTGTGGGTTCAGCAGTCTGCAAACACTTTCTCTGCAGAGTCCCAAAAAGGCGTTTTCAGCCCATTACCGGCATATGGAAGAAACAGCAGTAAGCACAGGGAAATATCTGCTTCTAAATCCAAAACGCAGCAATCTAACAGAACGGTTGTAAATGTGTGCACTCAACTTCCAGAGTTAAACCCGTGTGTGGATTCAGCAGTCTGCAAACACTTTCTCTGCAGAGTCCCAAAACAGGCGTTTTCAGCCCATTACCGGCATATGGAAGAAACAGCAGTCAACACAGGGACATATCTGCTTCTAAATCCAAAACGCAGCTATCTAACAGAACAGTTGTCAATGTCTGCACTCAACTTCCAGAGTTAAACCCGTTTGTGGATTCAGCAGTCTGCAAACACTTTCTCTGCAGAGTCCCAAAACAGGCGTTTTCAGCCCATTACCGGCATATGCAAGAAACAGCAGTAAGCACAGGGAAATATCTGCTTCTAAATCCAAAACGCAGCTATCCTACAGAACGGTTGTCAATGTGTGCACTCAACTTCCAGAGTTAAACCCGTTTGTGGATTCAGCAGTCTGCACACACTTTCTCTGCAGAGTCCCAAAACAGGCGTTTTCAGCCCATTACCGGCATATGGAAGAAACAGCAGTCAGCACAGGGAAATATCTGCTTCTAAATCCAAAACGCAGCTATCTAACAGAACGGTTGTCAATGTGTGCACTCAACTTCCAGAGTTAAACCCGTGTGTGGATTCAGCAGTCTGCAAACACTTTCTCTGCAGAGTCCCAAAACAGGCGTTTTCAGCCCATTACCGGTGTATGGAAGAAACAGCAGTCAGCACAGGGAAATATCTGCTTCTAAATCAAAAACGCAGCTATCTAACAGAACGGTTGTCAATGTGTGCACTCAACTTCCAGAGTTAAACCCGTGTGTGGATTCAGCAGTCTGCAAACACATTCTCTGCAGAGTCCCAAAACAGGCGTTTTCAGCCCATTACCGGCATATGGAAGAAACAGCAGGCAGCACAGGGAAATATCTGCTTCTAAATCCAAAACGCAGCTATCTAACAGAACGGTTGTCAATGTGTGCGCTTAACTTCCAGAGTTAAACCCGTGTGTGGTTCAGCAGTCTGCAAACACTTTCTCTGCACAGTCCCAAAACAGGCGTTTTCAGCCCATTACCGGCATATGGAAGAAACAGCAGTCAGCACAGGGAAATATGTGCTTCTAAATCCCAAATGCAGCAATCTAACAGAACGGTTGTCAATGTGTGCACTCAACTTCCAGAGTTAATCCCGTGTGTGGATTCAGCAGTCTGCAAACACTTTCTCTGCAGAGTCCCAAAACAGGCGTTTTCAGCCCATTACCGGCATATGGAAGAAACAGCAGTAAGCACAGGGAAATATCTGCTTCTAAATCCAAAACGCAGCATTCTAACAGAACGGTTTTCAATGTGTGTACTCAACTTCCAGAGTTAAACCCGTGTGTGGATTCAGCAGTCTGCAAACACTTTCTCTGCAGAGTCCCAAAAAGGCGATTTCAGCCCATTACCGGCATATGGAAGAAACAGCAGTAAGCACAGGGAAATATCTGCTTCTAAATCCAAAACGCAGCAATCTAACAGAACGGTTGTAAATGTGTGCACTCAACTTCCAGAGTTAAACCCGTGTGTGGATTCAGCAGTCTGCAAACACTTTCTCTGCAGAGTCCCAAAACAGGCGTTTTCAGCCCATTACCGGCATATGGAAGAAACAGCAGTCAGCACAGGGAAATATCTGCTTCTAAATCCAAAACGCAGCTATCTAACGGAACAATTGTCAATGTCTGCACTCAACTTCCAGAGTTAAACCCGTGTGTGGATTCAGCAGTCTGCAAACACTTTCTCTGCAGAGTCCCAAAACAGGCGTTTTCAGCCCATTACCGGCATATGCAAGAAACAGCAGTAAGCACAGGGAAATATCTGCTTCTAAATCCAAAACGCAGCTATCTTACAGAACGGTTGTCAATGTGTGCACTCAACTTCCAGAGTTAAACCCGTGTGTGGATTCAGCAGTCTGCAAACACTTTCTCTGCAGAGTCCCAAAACAGGCGTTTTCAGCCCATTACCGGCATATGGAAGAAACAGCAGTCAGCACAGGGAAATATCTGCTTCTAAATCCAAAACGCAGCTATCTAACAGAACGGTTGTCAATGTGTGCGCTTAACTTCCAGAGTTAAACCCGTGTGTGGATTCAGCAGTCTGCAAACACTTTCTCTGCAGAGTCCCAAAACAGGCGTTTTCAGCCCATTACCGGCATATGGAAGAAACAGCAGTCAGCACAGGGAAATATGTGCTTCTAAATCCCAAATGCAGCAATCTAACAGAACGGTTGTCAATGGCTGCACTCAACTTCCAGAGTTAAACCCGTGTGTGGATTCAGCAGTCTGCAAACACTTTCTCTGCAGAGTCCCAAAACAGGCGTTTTCAGCCCATTACCGGCATAAGGAAGAAACAGCAGTCAGCACAGGGAAATATCTGCTTCTAAATCCAAAACGCAGCTATCTAACAGAACGGTTGTCAATGTCTGCACTCAACTTCCAGAGTTAAACCTGTGTGTGGATTCAGCAGTCTGCAAACACTTTCTCTGCAGAGTCCCAAAACAGGCGTTTTCAGCACATTACCGGCATAAGGAACAAACAGCAGTAAGCACAGGGAAATATCTGCTTCTAAATCCAAAACGCAGCTATCTAACATAACGGTTGTCAATGTGTGCACTCAACTTCCAGAGTTAAACCCGTGTGTGGATTCAGCAGTCTGCAAACACTTTCTCTGCAGAGTCCCAAAACAGGCGTTTTCATCCCATTACCGGCCTATGGAAGAAACAGCAGCAAGCACCGGGAAATATCTGCTTCTAAATCCAAAACGCAGCTATCTAACAGAACGGTTGTCAATGTGTGCACTCAACTTCCAGAGTTAAACCCGCGTGTGTATTCAGCAGTCTGCAAACACTTTCTCTGCAGAGTCCCAAAACAGGCGTTTTCAGCCCTTTACCGGCATAAGGAACAAACAGCAGAAAGCACAGGGAAATATCTGCTTCTAAATCCAAAACGCAGCTATCTAACAGAACGGTTGTCAATGTGTGCACTCAACTTCCAGAGTTAAACCCGTGTGTGGATTCAGCAGTCTGCAAACACTTTCTCTGCAGAGTCCCAAAACAGGCGTTTTCAGCCCATAACCGGCATATGGAAGAAACAGCAGTCAGCACAGGGAAATATCTGCTTCTAAATCCAAAACACAGCTATCTAACAGAACGGTTGTCAATGTGTGCACTCAACTTCCAGAGTTAATCCCGTGTGTGGATTCAGCAGTCTGCAAACACTTTCTCTGCAGAGTCCGAAAACAGGCGATTTCAGCCCATTACTGGCATATGGAAGAAACAGCAGTCAGCACAGGGAAATATCTGCTTCTAAATCCAAAAGGCGGCTATCTAACAGAACGGTTGTCAATGTGTGCACTCAACTTCCAGAGTTAAACCCGTGTGTGGATTCAGCAGTCTGCAAACACTTTCTCTGCACAGTCCCAAAACAGGCGTTTTCAGCCCATTACCGGCATATGGAAGAAACAGCAGTCAGCACAGGGAAATATCTGCTTCTAAATCCAAAAGGCCGCTATCTAACAGAACGGTTGTCAATGTGTGCACTCAACTTCCAGAGTTAAACCTGCGTGTGGATTCAGCAGTCTGCAAACACTTTCTCTGCAGAGTCCCAAAACAGGCGTTTTCAGCCCATTACCGGCATATGGAAAAAACAGCAGTCAGCACAGGGAAATATCTGCTTCTAAATCCAAAACGCAGCTATCTAACAGAACGGTTGTCAATGTGTGCACTCAACTTCCAGAGTTAATCCCGCGTGTGGATTCAGCACTCTGCAAACACTTTCTCTGCAGAGTCCCAAAAAGGCGTTTTCAGCCCATTACCGGCATATGGAAGAAACAGCAGTAAGCACAGGGAAATATCTGCTTCTAAATCCAAAACGCAGCAATCTAACAGAACGGTTGTAAATGTGTGCACTCAACTTCCAGAGTTAAACCCGTGTGTGGATTCAGCAGTCTGCAAACACTTTCTCTGCAGAGTCCCAAAACAGGCGTTTTCAGCCCATTACCGGCATATGGAAGAAACAGCAGTCAGCACAGGGAAATATCTCCTTCTAAATCCAAAACGCAGCTATCTAACAGAACAGTTGTCAATGTCTGCACTCAACTTCCAGAGTTAAACCCGTTTGTGGATTCAGCAGTCTGCAAACACTTTCTCTGCAGAGTCCCAAAACAGGCGTTTTCAGCCCATTACCGGCATATGCAAGAAACAGCAGTAAGCACAGGGAAATATCTGCTTCTAAATCCAAAACGCAGCTATCTTACAGAACGGTTGTCAATGTGTGCACTCAACTTCCAGAGTTAAACCCGTGTGTGGATTCAGCAGTCTGCAAACACTTTCTCTGCAGAGTCCCAAAACAGGCGTTTTCAGCCCATTACCGGCATATGGAAGAAACAGCAGTCAGCACAGGGAAATATCTGCTTCTAAATCCAAAACGCAGCTATCTAACAGAACGGTTGTCAATGTGTGCACTCAACTTCCAGAGTTAAACCCGTGTGTGGATTCAGCAGTCTGCAAACACTTTCTCTGCAGAGTCCCCAAAACAGGCGTTTTCAGCCCATTGCCGGCATATGGAAGAAACAGCAGTCAGCACAGGGAAATATCTGCTTCTAAATCCAAGACGCAGCTATCTAACAGAACGGTTGTCAATGTGTGCGCTTAAGTTCCAGCGTTAAACCCGTGTGTGGATTCAGCAGTCTGCAAACACTTTCTCTGCAGAGTCCCAAAACAGGCGTTTTCATCCCATTACCGGCATATGGAAGAAACAGCAGCAAGCACCGGGAAATATCTGCTTCTAAATCCAAAACGCAGCTATCTAACAGAACGGTTGTCAATGTGTGCACTCAACTTCCAGAGTTAAACCCGCGTGTGTATTCAGCAGTCTGCAAACACTTTCTCTGCAGAGTCCCAAAACAGGCGTTTTCAGCCCATTACCGGCATAAGGAACAAACAGCAGAAAGCACAGGGAAATATCTGCTTCTAAATCCAAAACGCAGCTATCTAACAGAACGGTTGTCAATGTGTGCACTCAACTTCCAGAGTTAAACCCGTGTGTGGATTCAGCAGTCTGCAAACACTTTCTCTGCAGAGTCCAAAAACAGGCGTTTTCAGCCCATTACCGGCATATGGAAGAAACAGCAGTCAGCACAGGGAAATATCTGCTTCTAAATCCAAAACACAGCTATCTAACAGAACGGTTGTCAATGTGTGCACTCAACTTCCAGAGTTAATCCCGTGTGTGGATTCAGCAGTCTGCAAACACTTTCTCTGCAGAGTCCCAAAACAGGCGATTTCAGCCCATTACTGGCATATGGAAGAAACAGCAGTCAGCACAGGGAAATATCTGCTTCTAAATCCAAAAGGCCGCTATCTAACAGAACGGTTGTCAATGTGTGCACTCAACTTCCAGAGTTAAACCTGCGTGTGGATTCAGCAGTCTGCAAACACTTTCTCTGCAGAGTCCCAAAACAGGCGTTTTCAGCCCATTACCGGCATATGGAAAAAACAGCAGTCAGCACAGGGAAATATCTGCTTCTAAATCCAAAACACAGCTATCTAACAGAACGGTTGTCAATGTGTGCACTCAACTTCCAGAGTTAATCCCGTGTGTGGATTCAGCAGTCTGCAAACACTTTCTCTGCAGAGTCCCAAAACAGGCGATTTCAGCCCATTACTGGCATATGGAAGAAACAGCAGTCAGCACAGGGAAATATCTGCTTCTAAATCCAAAAGGCGGCTATCTAACAGAACGGTTGTCAATGTGTGCACTCAACTTCCAGAGTTAAACCCGTGTGTGGATTCAGCAGTCTGCAAACACTTTCTCTGCACAGTCCCAAAACAGGCGTTTTCAGCCCATTACCGGCATATGGAAGAAACAGCAGTCAGCACAGGGAAATATCTGCTTCTAAATCCAAAAGGCCGCTATCTAACAGAACGGTTGTCCATGTGTGCACTCAACTTCCAGAGTTAAACCTGCGTGTGGATTCAGCAGTCTGCAAACACTTTCTCTGCAGAGTCCCAAAACAGGCGTTTTCAGCCCATTACCGGCATATGGAAGAAACAGCAGTCAGCACAGGGAAATATCTGCTTCTAAATCCAAAACACAGCTATCTAACAGAACGGTTGTCAATGTGTGCACTCAACTTCCAGAGTTAATCCCGTGTGTGGATTCAGCAGTCTGCAAACACTTTCTCTGCAGAGTCCCAAAACAGGCGATTTCAGCCCATTACTGGCATATGGAAGAAACAGCAGTCAGCACAGGGAAATATCTGCTTCTAAATCCAAAAGGCGGCTATCTAACAGAACGGTTGTCAATGTGTGCACTCAACTTCCAGAGTTAAACCCGTGTGTGGATTCAGCAGTCTGCAAACACTTTCTCTGCACAGTCCCAAAACAGGCGTTTTCAGCCCATTACCGGCATATGGAAGAAACAGCAGTCAGCACAGGGAAATATCTGCTTCTAAATCCAAAAGGCCGCTATCTAACAGAACGGTTGTCAATGTGTGCACTCAACTTCCAGAGTTAAACCTGCGTGTGGATTCAGCAGTCTGCAAACACTTTCTCTGCAGAGTCCCAAAACAGGCGTTTTCAGCCCATTACCGGCATATGGAAGAAACAGCAGTCAGCACAGGGAAATATCTGCTTCTAAATCCAAAACGCAGCTATCTAACAGAACGGTTGTCAATGTGTGCACTCAACTTCCAGAGTTAAACCCGTGTGTGGATTCAGCAGTCTGCAAACACTTTCTCTGCAGAGTCCCAAAACAGGCGTTTTCAGCCCATTACCGGTGTATGGAAGAAACAGCAGTCAGCACAGGGAAATATCTGCTTCTAAATCAAAAACGCAGCTATCTAACAGAACGGTTGTCAATGTGTGCACTCAACTTCCAGAGTTAAACCCGTGTGTGGATTCAGCAGTCTGCAAACACATTCTCTGCAGAGTCCCAAAACAGGCGTTTTCAGCCCATTACCGGCATATGGAAGAAACAGCAGGCAGCACAGGGAAATATCTGCTTCTAAATCCAAAACGCAGCTATCTAACAGAACGGTTGTCAATGTGTGCGCTTAACTTCCAGAGTTAAACCCGTGTGTGGTTCAGCAGTCTGCAAACACTTTCTCTGCACAGTCCCAAAACAGGCGTTTTCAGCCCATTACCGGCATATGGAAGAAACAGCAGTCAGCACAGGGAAATATGTGCTTCTAAATCCCAAATGCAGCAGTCTAACAGAACGGTTGTCAATGTGTGCACTCAACTTCCAGAGTTAATCCCGTGTGTGGATTCAGCAGTCTGCAAACACTTTCTCTGCAGAGTCCCAAAACAGGCGTTTTCAGCCCATTACCGGCATATGGAAGAAGCAGCAGTAAGCACAGGGAAATATCTGCTTCTAAATCCAAAACGCAGCATTCTAACAGAACGGTTTTCAATGTGTGTACTCAACTTCCAGAGTTAAACCCGTGTGTGGATTCAGCAGTCTGCAAACACTTTCTCTGCAGAGTCCCAAAAAGGCGATTTCAGCCCATTACCGGCATATGGAAGAAACAGCAGTAAGCACAGGGAAATATCTGCTTCTAAATCCAAAACGCAGCAATCTAACAGAACGGTTGTAAATGTGTGCACTCAACTTCCAGAGTTAAACCCGTGTGTGGATTCAGCAGTCTGCAAACACTTTCTCTGCAGAGTCCCAAAACAGGCGTTTTCAGCCCATTACCGGCATATGGAAGAAACAGCAGTCAGCACAGGGAAATATCTGCTTCTAAATCCAAAACGCAGCTATCTAACGGAACAATTGTCAATGTCTGCACTCAACTTCCAGAGTTAAACCCGTGTGTGGATTCAGCAGTCTGCAAACACTTTCTCTGCAGAGTCCCAAAACAGGCGTTTTCAGCCCATTACCGGCATATGCAAGAAACAGCAGTAAGCACAGGGAAATATCTGCTTCTAAATCCAAAACGCAGCTATCTTACAGAACGGTTGTCAATGTGTGCACTCAACTTCCAGAGTTAAACCCGTGTGTGGATTCAGCAGTCTGCAAACACTTTCTCTGCAGAGTCCCAAAACAGGCGCTTTCAGCCCATTACCGGCATATGGAAGAAACAGCAGTCAGCACAGGGAAATATCTGCTTCTAAATCCAAAACGCAGCTATCTAACAGAACGGTTGTCAATGTGTGCGCTTAACTTCCAGAGTTAAACCCGTGTGTGGATTCAGCAGTCTGCAAACACTTTCTCTGCAGAGTCCCAAAACAGGCGTTTTCAGCCCATTACCGGCATATGGAAGAAACAGCAGTCAGCACAGGGAAATATGTGCTTCTAAATCCCAAATGCAGCAATCTAACAGAACGGTTGTCAATGGCTGCACTCAACTTCCAGAGTTAAACCCGTGTGTGGATTCAGCAGTCTGCAAACACTTTCTCTGCAGAGTCCCAAAACAGGCGTTTTCAGCCCATTACCGGCATAAGGAAGAAACAGCAGTCAGCACAGGGAAATATCTGCTTCTAAATCCAAAACGCAGCTATCTAACAGAACGGTTGTCAATGTCTGCACTCAACTTCCAGAGTTAAACCTGTGTGTGGATTCAGCAGTCTGCAAACACTTTCTCTGCAGAGTCCCAAAACAGGCGTTTTCAGCACATTACCGGCATAAGGAACAAACAGCAGTAAGCACAGGGAAATATCTGCTTCTAAATCCAAAACGCAGCTATCTTACAGAACGGTTGTCAATGTGTGCACTCAACTTCCAGAGTTAAACCCGTGTGTGGATTCAGCAGTCTGCAAACACTTTCTCTGCAGAGTCCCAAAACAGGCGTTTTCATCCCATTACCGGCCTATGGAAGAAACAGCAGCAAGCACCGGGAAATATCTGCTTCTAAATCCAAAACGCAGCTATCTAACAGAACGGTTGTCAATGTGTGCACTCAACTTCCAGAGTTAAACCCGCGTGTGTATTCAGCAGTCTGCAAACACTTTCTCTGCAGAGTCCCAAAACAGGCGTTTTCAGCCCATTACCGGCATAAGGAACAAACAGCAGAAAGCACAGGGAAATATCTGCTTCTAAATCCAAAACGCAGCTATCTAACAGAACGGTTGTCAATGTGTGCACTCAACTTCCAGAGTTAAACCCGTGTGTGGATTCAGCAGTCTGCAAACACTTTCTCTGCAGAGTCCCAAAACAGGCGTTTTCAGCCCACTACCGGCATATGGAAGAAACAGCAGTCAGCACAGGGAAATATCTGCTTCTAAATCCAAAACACAGCTATCTAACAGAACGGTTGTCAATGTGTGCACTCAACTTCCAGAGTTAATCCCGTGTGTGGATTCAGCAGTCTGCAAACACTTTCTCTGCAGAGTCCGAAAACAGGCGATTTCAGCCCATTACTGGCATATGGAAGAAACAGCAGTCAGCACAGGGAAATATCTGCTTCTAAATCCAAAAGGCGGCTATCTAACAGAACGGTTGTCAATGTGTGCACTCAACTTCCAGAGTTAAACCCGTGTGTGGATTCAGCAGTCTGCAAACACTTTCTCTGCACAGTCCCAAAACAGGCGTTTTCAGCCCATTACCGGCATATGGAAGAAACAGCAGTCAGCACAGGGAAATATCTGCTTCTAAATCCAAAAGGCCGCTATCTAACAGAACGGTTGTCAATGTGTGCACTCAACTTCCAGAGTTAAACCTGCGTGTGGATTCAGCAGTCTGCAAACACTTTCTCTGCAGAGTCCCAAAACAGGCGTTTTCAGCCCATTACCGGCATATGGAAAAAACAGCAGTCAGCACAGGGAAATATCTGCTTCTAAATCCAAAACGCAGCTATCTAACAGAACGGTTGTCAATGTGTGCACTCAACTTCCAGAGTTAATCCCGCGTGTGGATTCAGCACTCTGCAAACACTTTCTCTGCAGAGTCCCAAAAAGGCGTTTTCAGCCCATTACCGGCATATGGAAGAAACAGCAGTAAGCACAGGGAAATATCTGCTTCTAAATCCAAAACGCAGCAATCTAACAGAACGGTTGTAAATGTGTGCACTCAACTTCCAGAGTTAAACCCGTGTGTGGATTCAGCAGTCTGCAAACACTTTCTCTGCAGAGTCCCAAAACAGGCGTTTTCAGCCCATTACCGGCATATGGAAGAAACAGCAGTCAGCACAGGGAAATATCTCCTTCTAAATCCAAAACGCAGCTATCTAACAGAACAGTTGTCAATGTCTGCACTCAACTTCCAGAGTTAAACCCGTTTGTGGATTCAGCAGTCTGCAAACACTTTCTCTGCAGAGTCCCAAAACAGGCGTTTTCAGCCCATTACCGGCATATGCAAGAAACAGCAGTAAGCACAGGGAAATATCTGCTTCTAAATCCAAAACGCAGCTATCTTACAGAACGGTTGTCAATGTGTGCACTCAACTTCCAGAGTTAAACCCGTGTGTGGATTCAGCAGTCTGCAAACACTTTCTCTGCAGAGTCCCAAAACAGGCGTTTTCAGCCCATTACCGGCATATGGAAGAAACAGCAGTCAGCACAGGGAAATATCTGCTTCTAAATCCAAAACGCAGCTATCTAACAGAGCGGTTGTCAATGTGTGCACTCAACTTCCAGAGTTAAACCCGTGTGTGGATTCAGCAGTCTGCAAACACTTTCTCTGCAGAGTCCCAAAACAGGCGTTTTCAGCCCATTGCCGGCATATGGAAGAAACAGCAGTCAGCACAGGGAAATATCTGCTTCTAAATCCAAGACGCAGCTATCTAACAGAACGGTTGTCAATGTGTGCGCTTAAGTTCCAGAGTTAAACCCGTGTGTGGATTCAGCAGTCTGCAAACACTTTCTCTGCAGAGTCCCAAAACAGGCGTTTTCATCCCATTACCGGCATATGGAAGAAACAGCAGCAAGCACCGGGAAATATCTGCTTCTAAATCCAAAACGCAGCTATCTAACAGAACGGTTGTCAATGTGTGCACTCAACTTCCAGAGTTAAACCCGCGTGTGTATTCAGCAGTCTGCAAACACTTTCTCTGCAGAGTCCCAAAACAGGCGTTTTCAGCCCATTACCGGCATAAGGAACAAACAGCAGAAAGCACAGGGAAATATCTGCTTCTAAATCCAAAACGCAGCTATCTAACAGAACGGTTGTCAATGTGTGCACTCAACTTCCAGAGTTAAACCCGTGTGTGGATTCAGCAGTCTGCAAACACTTTCTCTGCAGAGTCCCAAAACAGGCGTTTTCAGCCCATTACCGGCATACGGAAGAAACAGCAGTCAGCACAGGGAAATATCTGCTTCTAAATCCAAAACACAGCTATCTAACAGAACGGTTGTCAATGTGTGCACTCAACTTCCAGAGTTAATCCCGTGTGTGGATTCAGCAGTCTGCAAACACTTTCTCTGCAGAGTCCCAAAACAGGCGATTTCAGCCCATTACTGGCATATGGAAGAAACAGCAGTCAGCACAGGGAAATATCTGCTTCTAAATCCAAAAGGCGGCTATCTAACAGAACGGTTGTCAATGTGTGCACTCAACTTCCAGAGTTAAACCCGTGTGTGGATTCAGCAGTCTGCAAACACTTTCTCTGCACAGTCCCAAAACAGGCGTTTTCAGCCCATTACCGGCATATGGAAGAAACAGCAGTCAGCACAGGGAAATATCTGCTTCTAAATCCAAAAGGCCGCTATCTAACAGAACGGTTGTCAATGTGTGCACTCAACTTCCAGAGTTAAACCTGCGTGTGGATTCAGCAGTCTGCAAACACTTTCTCTGCAGAGTCCCAAAACAGGCGTTTTCAGCCCATTACCGGCATATGGAAAAAACAGCAGTCAGCACAGGGAAATATCTGCTTCTAAATCCAAAATGCAGCTATCTAACAGAACGGTTGTCAATGTGTGCACTCAACTTCCAGAGTTAATCCCGCGTGTGAATTCAGCACTCTGCAAACACTTTCTCTGCAGAGTCCCAAAAAGGCGTTTTCAGCCCATTACCGGCATATGGAAGAAACAGCAGTAAGCACAGGGAAATATCTGCTTCTAAATCCAAAACGCAGCAATCTAACAGAACGGTTGTAAATGTGTGCACTCAACTTCCAGAGTTAAACCCGTGTGTGGATTCAGCAGTCTGCAAACACTTTCTCTGCAGAGTCCCAAAACAGGCGTTTTCAGCCCATTACCGGCATATGGAAGAAACAGCAGTCAGCACAGGGAAATATCTCCTTCTAAATCCAAAACGCAGCTATCTAACAGAACAGTTGTCAATGTCTGCACTCAACTTCCAGAGTTAAACCCGTTTGTGGATTCAGCAGTCTGCAAACACTTTCTCTGCAGAGTCCCAAAACAGGCGTTTTCAGCCCATTACCGGCATATGCAAGAAACAGCAGTAAGCACAGGGAAATATCTGCTTCTAAATCCAAAACGCAGCTATCTTACAGAACGGTTGTCAATGTGTGCACTCAACTTCCAGAGTTAAACCCGTGTGTGGATTCAGCAGTCTGCAAACACTTTCTCTGCAGAGTCCCAAAACAGGCGTTTTCAGCCCATTACCGGCATATGGAAGAAACAGCAGTCAGCACAGGGAAATATCTGCTTCTAAATCCAAAACGCAGCTATCTAACAGAACGGTTGTCAATGTGTGCACTCAACTTCCAGAGTTAAACCCGTGTGTGGATTCAGCAGTCTGCAAACACTTCCTCTGCAGAGTCCCAAAACAGGCGTTTTCAGCCCCTTACCGGCATATGGAAGAAACAGCAGTCAGCACAGGGAAATATCTGCTTCTAAATCCAAGACGCAGCTATCTAACAGAACGGTTGTCAATGTGTGCGCTTAAGTTCCAGCGTTAAACCCGTGTGTGGATTCAGCAGTCTGCAAACACTTTCTCTGCAGAGTCCCAAAACAGGCGTTTTCAGCCCATTACCGGCATATGGAAGAAACAGCAGTCAGCACAGGGAAATATCTGCTTCTAAATCCAAAATGCAGCAATCTAACAGAACGGTTGTCAATGTGTGCACTCAACTTCCAGAGTTAAACCCGTGTGTGGATTCAGCAGTCTGCAAACACTTTCTCTGCAGAGTCCCAAAACAGGCGTTTTCAGCCCATTACCGGCATATGGAAGAAACAGCAGTCAGCACAGGGAAATATCTGCTTCTAAATCCAAAACGCAGCATTCTAACAGAACGGTTTTCAATGTGTGCACTCAACTTCCAGAGTTAAACCCGTGTGTGGATTCAGCAGTCTGCAAACGCTTTCTCTGCAGAGTCCCAAAAAGGCGTTTTCAGACCATTACCGGCATATGGAAGAAACAGTAGTAAGCACAGGGAAATATTTGCTTCTAAATCCAAAACGCAGCAATCTAACAGAACGGTTGTCAATGTGTGCACTCAATTTCCAGAGTTAAACTCCTGTGTGGATTCAGCAGTCTGCTAACACTTTCTCTGCAGAGTCCCAAAACAGGCGTTTTCAGCCCATTACCGGCATATGGAAGAAACAGCAGTCAGTACAGGGAAATATCTGCTTGTAAATCCAAAACGCAGCTCTGTAACAGAACGGTTGTCAATGTGTGCACTCAACTTCCGGAGTTAAACCCGTGTGTGGATTCAGCAGTCTGCAAACACTTTCTCTGCAGAGTCCCAAAACAGGCGTTTTCAGCCCATTTCCGGCATATGGAAGAAACAGCAGTAAGCACAGGGAAATATCTGCTTCTAAATCCAAAACGCAGCTATCTAACAGAACGGTTGTCAATGTGTGCACTCGACTTCCAGAGTTAAACCCGTGTGTGGATTCAGCAGTCTGCTAACACTTTCTCTGCAGAGTCCCAAAACAGGCGTTTTCAGCCTATTACCGGCATATGGAAAAAACAGCAGTAAGCACAGGGAAATATCTGCTTCTAAATCCAAAACGCAGCTATCTAAGACAACGGTTGTCAATGTGTGCACTCAACTTCCGGAGTTAAACCTGTGTGTGGATTCAGCAGTCTGCAAACACTTTCTCTGCAGAGTCCCAAAACAGGCGTTTTCAGCCCATTACCGGCATAAGGAAGAAACAGCAGTCAGCACAGGGAAATATCTGCTTCTAAATCAAAAACGCAGCTATCTAACAGAACAGTTGTCAATGTGTGCACTCAACTTCCAGAGTTAAACCCGTGTGTGGATTCAGCAGTCTGCAAACACTTTCTCTGCAGAGTCCCAAAACAGGCGTTTTCAGCCCATTACCGGCATATGGAAGAAACAGCAGTAAGCACAGGGAAATATCTGCTTCTAAATCCAAAACGCAGCTATCTAACAGAACGGTTGTCAATGTGTGCGCTCAACTTCCAGAGTTAAACCCGTGTGTGGATTCAGCAGTCTGCAAACACTTTCTCTGCAGAGTCCCAAAACAGGCGTTTTCAGCCCATTACCGGCATATGGAAGAAACAGCAGCAAGCACAGGGAAATATCTGCTTCTAAATCCAAAACGCAGCTATCTAACAGAACGGTTGTCAATGTGTGCACTCAACTTCCAGAGTTAAACCCGTGTGTGGATTCAGCAGTCTGCAAACACTTTCTCTGCAGAGTCCCAAAACAGGCGTTTTCGGCCCATTACCGGCATATGGAAGAAACAGCAGCAAGCACAGGGAAATATCTGCTTCTAAATCCAAAACGCAGCTATCTAACAGAACGGTTGTCAATGTGTGCACTCAACTTCCAGAGTTAAACCCGTGTGTGGATTCAGCAGTCTGCAAACACTTTCTCTGCAGAGTCCCAAAACAGGCGTTTTCAGCCCATTACCGGCATATGGAAGAAACAGCAGTAAGCACAGGGAAATATCTGCTTCTAAATCCAAAACGCAGCTATCTAACAGAACGGTTGTCAATGTGTGCACTCGACTTCCAGAGTTAAACCCGTGTGTGGATTCAGCAGTCTGCTAACACTTTCTCTGCAGAGTCCCAAAACAGGCGTTTTCAGCCTATTACCGGCATATGGAAAAAACAGCAGTAAGCACAGGGAAATATCTGCTTCTAAATCCAAAACGCAGCTATCTAAGACAACGGTTGTCAATGTGTGCACTCAACTTCCGGAGTTAAACCTGTGTGTGGATTCAGCAGTCTGCAAACACTTTCTCTGCAGAGTCCCAAAACAGGCGTTTTCAGCCCATTACCGGCATAAGGAAGAAACAGCAGTCAGCACAGGGAAATATCTGCTTCTAAATCAAAAACGCAGCTATCTAACAGAACAGTTGTCAATGTGTGCACTCAACTTCCAGAGTTAAACCCGTGTGTGGATTCAGCAGTCTGCAAACACTTTCTCTGCAGAGTCCCAAAACAGGCGTTTTCAGCCCATTACCGGCATATGGAAGAAACAGCAGTAAGCACAGGGAAATATCTGCTTCTAAATCCAAAACGCAGCTATCTAACAGAACGGTTGTCAATGTGTGCGCTCAACTTCCAGAGTTAAACCCGTGTGTGGATTCAGCAGTCTGCAAACACTTTCTCTGCAGAGTCCCAAAACAGGCGTTTTCAGCCCATTACCGGCATATGGAAGAAACAGCAGCAAGAACAGGGAAATATCTGCTTCTAAATCCAAAACGCAGCTATCTAACAGAACGGTTGTCAATGTGTGCACTCAACTTCCAGAGTTAAACCCGTGTGTGGATTCAGCAGTCTGCAAACACTTTCTCTGCAGAGTCCCAAAACAGGCGTTTTCAGCCCATTACCGGCATATGGAAGAAACAGCAGCAAGCACAGGGAAATATCTGCTTCTAAATCCAAAACGCAGCTATCTAACAGAACGGTTGTCAATGTGTGCACTCAACTTCCAGAGTTAAACCCGTGTTTGGATTCAGCAGTCTGCAAACACTTTCTCTGCAGAGTCCCAAAACAGGCGTTTTCAGCCCATTACCGGCATATGGAAGAAACAGCAGTAAGCACAGGGAAATATCTGCTTCTAAATCCAAAACGCAGCTATCTAACAGAACGGTTGTCAATGTGTGCGCTCAACTTCCAGAGTTAAACCCGTGTGTGGATTCAGCAGTCTGCAAACACTTTCTCTGCAGAGTCCCAAAACAGGCGTTTTCAGCCCCTTACCGGCATATGGAAGAAACAGCAGCAAGCACAGGGAAATATCTGCTTCTAAATCCAAAACGCAGCTATCTAACAGAACGGTTGTCAATGTGTGCACTCAACTTCCAGAGTTAAACCCGTGTGTGGATTCAGCAGTCTGCAAACACTTTCTCTGCAGAGTCCCAAAACAGGCGTTTTCAGCCCATTACCGGCATATGGAAGAAACAGCAGTCAGCACAGGGAAATATCTGCTTCTAAATCCAAAACACAGCTATCTAACAGAACAGTTGTCAATGTATGCACTCGACTTCCAGAGTTAATCCCGTGTGTGGATTCAGCAGTCTGCAAACACTTTCTCTGCAGAGTCCCAAAACAGGCGATTTCAGCCCATTGCCGGCTTATGGAAGAAAGAGTAGTCAGCACAGGGAAATATCAGCTTCTAAGTCCAAAAGGAGTCTGTCTAACAGAACGGTTGTCAATGTGTGCACTCAACTTCCAGAGTTAAACCCGTGTGTGGATTCAGCAGTCTGCAAACACTTTCTCTGCAGAGTCCCAAAACAGGCGTTTTCAGCCCATTACCGGCATATGGAAGAAACAGCAGTAAGCAGAGGGAAATATCTGCTTCTAAATCCAAAACGCAGCTATCTAACAGTACGGTTGTCAATGTGTGCACTCAACTTCCAGAGTCAAACCCGTGTGTGGATTCAGCAGTCTGCTAACACTTTCTCTGCAGCGTCCCAAAACAGGCGTTTTCAGCCCAATACCGGCATATGGAAGAAACAGCAGTAAGCACAGGGAAATATCTGCTTCTAAATCCAAAACGCAGCTATCTAACAGAACGGTTGTCAATGTGTGCACTCAACTTCCAGAGTTAAACCCGTGTGTGGATTCAGCAGTCTGCTAACACTTTCTCTGCAGAGTCCCAAAACAGGCGTTTTCAGCCCAATACCGGCATATGGAAGAAACAGCAGTAAGCACAGGGAAATATCTGCTTCTAAATCCAAAACGCAGCTATCTAACAGAACGGTTGTCAATGTGTGCACTCAACTTCCGGAGTTAAACCCGTGTGTGGATTCAGCAGTCTGCAAACACTTTCTCTGCAGAGTCCCAAAAAGGCGTTTTCAGCCCATTACCGGCATAAGGAACAAACAGCAGTAAGCACAGCGAAATATCTGCTTCTAAATCCAAAACTCAGCTATCTTACAGAACGGTTGTCAATGTGTGCACTCAACTTCCAGAGTTAAACCCGTGTGTGGATTCAGCAGTCTGCAAACACTTTCTCTGCAGAGTCCCAAAACAGGCGTTTTCATCCCATTACCGGCATATGGAAGAAACAGCAGCAAGCCCAGGGAAATATCTGCTTCTAAATCCAAAACGCAGCTATCTAACAGAACGGTTGTCAATGTGTGCACTCAACTTCCAGAGTTAAACCCGCGTGTGTATTCAGCAGTCTGCAAACACTTTCTCTGCAGAGTCCCAAAACAGGCGTTTTCATCCCATTACCGGCATATGGAAGAAACATCAGAAAGCACAGGGAAATATCTGCTTCTAAATCCAAAACGCAGCTATCTAACAGAACGGTTGTCAATGTGTGCACTCAACTTCCAGAGTTAAACCCGTGTGTGGATTCAGCAGTCTGCAAACACTTTCTCTGCAGGGTCCCAAAACAGGCGTTTTCAGCCCATTACCGGCATATGGAAGAAACAGCAGTCAGCACAGGGAAATATCTGCTTCTAAATCCAAAACACAGCTATCTAACGGAACGGTTGTCAATGTGTGCACTCAACTTCCAGAGTTAATCCCGTGTGTGGATTCAGCAGTCTGCAAACACTTTCTCTGCAGAGTCCCAAAACAGGCGATTTCAGCCCATTACTGGCATAAGGAAGAAACAGCAGTCATCACAGGGAAATATCTGCTTCTAAATCCAAAAGGCGGCTATCTAACAGAACGGTTGTCAATGTGTGCACTCAACTTCCAGAGTTAAACCCGTGTGTGGATTCAGCAGTATGCAAACACTTTCTCTGCAGAGTCCCAAAACAGGCGTTTTCAGCCCATTACCGGCATATGGAAGAAACAGCAGTCAGCACAGGGAAATATCTGCTTCTAAATCCAAAAGGCGGCTATCTAACAGAACGGTTGTCAATGTGTGCACTCAACTTCCAGAGTTAAACCCGTGTGTGGATTCAGCAGTCTGCAAACACTTTCTCTGCAGAGTCCCAAAACAGGCGTTTTCAGCCCATTACCGGCATATGGAAAAAACAGCAGGAAGCACAGGGAAATATCTGCTTCTAAATCCAAAACGCAGCTATCTAACAGAACGGTTGTCAATGTGTGCACTCAACTTCCAGAGTTAAACCCGCGTGTGGATTCAGCACTCTGCAAACACATTCTCTGCAGAGTCCCAAAAAGGCGTTTTCAGCCCATTACCGGCATATGGAAGAAACAGCAGTAAGCACAGGGAAATATCTGCTTCTAAATCCAAAACGCAGCAATCTAACAGAACGGTTGTAAATGTGTGCACTCAACTTCCAGAGTTAAACCCGTGTGTGGATTCAGCAGTCTGCAAACACTTTCTCTGCAGAGTCCCAAAACAGGCGTTTTCAGCCCATTACCGGCATATGGAAGAAACAGCAGTCAGCACAGGGAAATATCTGCTTCTAAATCCAAAACGCAGCTATCTAACAGAACTGTTGTCAATGTCTGCACTCAACTTCCAGAGTTAAACCCGTTTTTGGATTCAGCAGTCTGCAAACACATTCTCTGCAGAGTCCCAAAACAGGCGTTTTCAGCCCATTACCGGCATATGCAAGAAACAGCAGTAAGCACAGGGAAATATCTGCTTCTAAATCCAAAACGCAGCTATCTTACAGAGCGGTTGTCAATGTGTGCACTCAACTTCCAGAGTTAAACCCGTGTGTGGATTCAGCAGTCTGCAAACACTTTCTCTGCAGAGTCCCAAAACAGGCGTTTTCAGCCCATTACCGGCATATGGAAGAAACAGCAGTCAGCACAGGGAAATATCTGCTTCTAAATCCAAAGCGCAGCTATCTAACAGAACGGTTGTCAATGTGTGCACTCAACTTCCAGAGTTAAACCCGTGTGTGGATTCAGGAGTCTGCAAACACTTTCTCTGCAGAGTCCCAAAACAGGCGTTTTCAGCCCATTACCGGTATATGGAAGAAGCGGCAGTCAGCACAGGGAAATATCTGCTTCTAAATCAAAAACGCAGCTATCTAACAGAACGGTTGTCAATGTGTGCACTCAACTTCCAGAGTTAAACCCGTGTGTGGATTCAGCAGTCTGCAAACACTTTCTCTGCAGAGTCCAAAACAGGCGTTTTCAGCCCATTACTGGCATATGGAAGAAACAGCAGTCAGCACAGGGAAATGTCTGCTTCTAAATCCAAAACGCAGCTATCTAACAGAACGGTTGTCAATGTGTGCGCTTAACTTCCGGAGTTAAACCCGTGTGTGGATTCAGCAGTCTGCAAACACTTTCTCTGCAGAGTCCCAAAACAAGCGTTTTCAGCCCATTACCGGCATATGGAAGAAACAGCAGTCAGCACTTGGAAATATGTGCTTCTAAATCCCAAATGCAGCAATCTAACAGAACGGTTGTCAATGTGTGCACTCAACTTCCAGAGTTAAACCCGTGTGTGGATTCAGCAGTATGCAAACACTTTCTCTGCAGAGTCCCAAAACAGGCGTTTTCAGCCCATTACCGGCATATGGAAGAAACAGCAGTCAGCACAGGGAAATATGTGCTTCTAAATCCAAAAGGCGGCTATCTAACAGAACGGTTGTCAATGTGTGCACTCAACTTCCAGAGTTAAACCCGTGTGTGGATTCAGCAGTCTGCAAAGACTTTCTCTGCAGAGTCCCAAAACAGGCGTTTTCAGCCCATTACCGGCATATGGAAAAAACAGCAGGAAGCACAGGGAAATATCTGCTTCTAAATCCAAAACGCAGCTATCTAACAGAACGGTTGTCAATGTGTGCACTCAACTTCCAGAGTTAAACCCGCGTGTGGATTCAGCACTCTGCAAACACATTCTCTGCAGAGTCCCAAAAAGGCGTTTTCAGCCCATTACCGGCATATGGAAGAAACAGCAGTAAGCACAGGGAAATATCTGCTTCTAAATCCAAAACGCAGCAATCTAACAGAACGGTTGTAAATGTGTGCACTCAACTTCCAGAGTTAAACCCGTGTGTGGATTCAGCAGTCTGCAAACACTTTCTCTGCAGAGTCCCAAAACAGGCGTTTTCAGCCCATTACCGGCATATGGAAGAAACAGCAGTCAGCACAGGGAAATATCTGCTTCTAAATCCAAAACGCAGCTATCTTACAGAACGGTTGTCAATGTGTGCACTCAACTTCCAGAGTTAAACCCGTGTGTGGATTCAGCAGTCTGCAAACACTTTCTCTGCAGAGTCCCAAAACAGGCGTTTTCAGCCCATTACCGGCATATGGAAGAAACAGCAGTCAGCACAGGGAAATATCTGCTTCTAAAACCAAAACGCAGCTATCTAACAGAACGGTTGTCAATGTGTGCACTCAACTTCCAGAGTTAAACCCGTGTGTGGATTCAGCAGTCTGCAAACACTTTCTCTGCAGAGTCCCAAAACAGGCGTTTTCAGCCCATTACCGGTATATGGAAGAAACAGCAGTCAGCACACGGAAATATCTGCTTCTAAATCAAAAACGCAGCTATCTAACAGAACGGTTGTCAATGTGTGCACTCAACTTCCAGAGTTAAAACCGTGTGTGGATTCAGCAGTCTGCAAACACTTTCTCTGCAGAGTCCCAAAACAGGCGTTTTCAGCCCATTACCGGCATATGGAAGAAACAGCAGTCAGCACAGGGAAATATCTGCTTCTAAATCCAAAACGCAGCTATCTAACAGAACGGTTGTCAATGTGTGCGCTTAACTTCCAGAGTTAAACCCGTGTGTGGATTCAGCAGTCTGCAAACACTTTCTCTGCAGAGTCCCAAAACAGACGTTTTCAGCACATTACCGGCATATGGAAGAAACAGCAGTCAGCACAGGGAAATATGTGCTTCTAAATCCCAAATGCAGCAATCTAACAGAACGGTTGTAAATGTGTGCACTCAACTTCCAGAGTTAAACCCGTGTGTGGATTCAGCAGTCTGCAAACACTTTCTCTGCAGAGTCCCAAAACAGGCGTTTTCAGCCCATTACCGGCATAAGGAAGAAACAGCAGTAAGCACAGGGAAATATCTGCTTCTAAATCCAAAACGCAGCTATCTAACAGAACGGTTGTCAATGTCTGCACTCAACTTCCAGAGTTAAACCTGTGTGTGGATTCAGCAGTCTGCAAACACTTTCTCTGCAGAGTCCCAAAACAGGCGTTTTCAGCACATTACCGGCATAAGGAACAAACAGCAGTAAGCACAGGGAAATATCTGCTTCTAAATCCAAAACGCAGCTATCTTACAGAACGGTTGTCAATGTGTGCACTCAACTTCCAGAGTTAAACCCGTGTGTGGATTCAGCAGTCTGCAAACACTTTCTCTGCAGAGTCCCAAAACAGGCGTTTTCATCCCATTACCGGCATATGGAAGAAACAGCAGCAAGCACAGGGAAATATCTGCTTCTAAATCCAAAACGCAGCTATCTAACAGAACGGTTGTCAATGTGTGCACTCAACTTCCGGAGTTAAACCCGCGTGTGTATTCAGCAGTCTGCAAACACTTTCTCTGCAGAGTCCCAAAACAGGCGTTTTCAGCCCATTACCGGCATATGGAAGAAACAGCAGAAAGCACAGGGAAATATCTGCTTCTAAATCCAAAAGGCGGCTATCTAACAGAACGGTTGTCAATGTGTGCACTCAACTTCCAGAGTTAAACCCGTGTGTGGATTCAGCAGTCTGCAAACACTTTCTCTGCAGAGTCACAAAACAGGCGCTTTCAGCCCATTACCGGCATATGGAAGAAACAGCAGTCAGCACAGGGAAATATCTGCTTCTAAATCCAAAAGGCGGCTATCTAACAGAACGGTTGTCAATGTGTGCACTCAACTTCCAGAGTTAAACCCGTGTGTGGATTCAGCAGTCTGCAAACACTTTCTCTGCAGAGTCCCAAAACAGGCGTTTTCAGCCCATTACCGGCACATGGAAAAAACAGCAGAAAGCACAGGGAAATATCTGCTTCTAAATCCAAAACGCAGCTATCTCACAGAACGGTTGTCAATGTGTGCACTCAACTTCCAGAGTTAAACCCGCGTGTGGATTCAGCACTCTGCAAACACTTTCTCTGCAGAGTCCCAAAAAGGCGTTTTCAGCCCATTAGCGGCATATGGAAGAAACAGCAGTAAGCACAGGGAAATATCTGCTTCTAAATCCAAAACGCAGCAATCTAACAGAACGGTTGTAAATGTGTGCACTCAAGTTCCAGAGTTAAACCCGTGTGTGGATTCAGCAGTCTGCAAACACTTTCTCTGCAGAGTCCCAAAACAGGCGTTTTCAGCCCATTACCGGCATATGGAAGAAACAGCAGTCAGCACAGGGAAATATCTGCTTCTAAATCCAAAACGCAGCTATCTAACAGAACAGTTGTCAATGTCTGCACTCAACTTCCAGAGTTAAACCCGTGTGTTGATTCAGCAGTCTGCAAACACATTCTCTGCAGAGTCCCAAAACAGGCGTTTTCAGCCCATTACCGGCATATGCAAGAAACAGCAGTAAGCACAGGGAAATATCTGCTTCTAAATCCAAAACGCAGCTATCTTACAGAACGGTTGTCAATGTGTGCACTCAACTTCCAGAGTTAAACCCGTGTGTGGATTCAGCAGTCTGCAAACACTTTCTCTGCAGAGTCCCAAAACAGGCGTTTTCAGCCCATTACCGGCATATGGAAGAAACAGCAGTCAGCACAGGGAAATATCTGCTTCTAAATCCAAAACGCAGCTATCTTACAGAACGGTTGTCAATGTGTGCACTCAACTTCCAGAGTTAAACCCGTGTGTGGATTCAGCAGTCTGCAAACACTTTCTCTGCAGAGTCCCAAAACAGGCGTTTTCAGCCCATTACCGGTATATGGAAGAAACAGCAGTCAGCACAGGGAAATATCTGCTTCTAAATCAAAAACGCAGCTATCTAACAGAACGGTTGTCAATGTGTGCACTCAACTTCCAGAGTTAAAACGGTGTGTGGATTCAGCAGTCTGCAAACACTTTCTCTGCAGAGTCCCAAAACAGGCGTTTTCAGCCCATTACCGGCATATGGAAGAAACAGCAGTCAGCACAGGGAAATATCTGCTTCTAAATCCAAAACGCAGCTATCTAACAGAACGGTTGTCAATGTGTGCGCTTAACTTCCAGAGTTAAACCCGTGTGTGGATTCAGCAGTCTGCAAACACTTTCTCTGCAGAGTCCCAAAACAGGCGTTTTCAGCCCATTACCGGCATATGGAAGAAACAGCAGTCAGCACTTGGAAATATGTGCTTCTAAATCCCAAATGCAGCAATCTAACAGAACGGTTGTCAATGTGTGCACTCAACTTCCAGAGTTAAACCCGTGTGTGGATTCAGCAGTCTGCAAACACTTTCTCTGCAGAGTCCCAAAACAGGCGTTTTCAGCCCATTACCGGCATAAGGAAGAAACAGCAGTCAGCACAGGGAAATATCTGCTTCTAAATCCAAAACGCAGCTATCTAACAGAACGGTTGTCAATGTGTGCACTCAACTTCCGGAGTTAAACCCGCGTGTGTATTCAGCAGTCTGCAAACACTTTCTCTGCAGAGTCCCAAAACAGGCGTTTTCAGCCCATTACCGGCATATGGAAGAAACAGCAGAAAGCACAGGGAAATATCTGCTTCTAAATCCAAAACGCAGCTATCTAACAGAACGGTTGTCAATGTGCGCACTCAACTTCCAGAGTTAAACCCGTGTGTGGATTCAGCAGTCTGCAAACACTTTCTCTGCAGGGTCCCAAAACAGGCGTTTTCAGCCCATTACCGGCATATGGAAGAAACAGTAGTAAGCACAGGGAAATATCTGCTTCTAAATCCAAAACACAGCTATCTAACAGAACGGTTGTCAATGTGTGCGCTTAACTTCCAGAGTTAAACCCGTGTGTGGATTCAGCAGTCTGCAAACACTTTCTCTGCAGAGTCCCAAAACAGGCGTTTTCAGCACATTACCGGCATATGGAAGAAACAGCAGTCAGCACAGGGAAATATGTGCTTCTAAATCCCAAATGCAGCAATCTAACAGAACGGTTGTCAATGTGTGCACTCAACTTCCAGAGTTAAACCCGTGTGTGGATTCAGCAGTCTGCAAACACTTTCTCTGCAGAGTCCCAAAACAGGCGTTTTCAGCCCATTACCGGCATAAGGAAGAAACAGCAGTCAGCACAGGGAAATATCTGCTTCTAAATCCAAAACGCAGCTATCTAACAGAACGGTTGTCAATGTCTGCACTCAACTTCCAGAGTTAAACCTGTGTGTGGATTCAGCAGTCTGCAAACACTTTCTCTGCAGAGTCCCAAAACAGGCGATTTCAGCCCATTACTGGCATAAGGAAGAAACAGCAGTCAGCACAGGGAAATATCTGCTTCTAAATCCAAAAGGCGGCTATCTAACAGAACGGTTGTCAATGTGTGCACTCAACTTCCAGAGTTAAACCCGTGTGTGGATTCAGCAGTCTGCAAACACTTTCTCTGCAGAGTCACAAAACAGGCGTTTTCAGCCCATTACCGGCATATGGAAGAAACAGCAGTCAGCACAGGGAAATATCTGCTTCTAAATCCAAAAGGCGGCTATCTAACAGAACGGTTGTCAATGTGTGCACTCAACTTCCAGAGTTAAACCCGTGTGTGGATTCAGCAGTCTGCAAACACTTTCTCTGCAGAGTCCCAAAACAGGCGTTTTCAGCCCATTACCGGCATATGGAAAAAACAGCAGTAAGCACAGGGAAATATCTGCTTCTAAATCCTAAACGCAGCTATCTCACAGAACAGTTGTCAATGTGTGCACTCAACTTCCAGAGTTAAACCCGCGTGTGGATTCAGCACTCTGCAAACACTTTCTCTGCAGAGTCCCAAAAAGGCGTTTTCAGCCCATTAGCGGCATATGGAAGAAACAGCAGTAAGCACAGGGAAATATCTGCTTCTAAATCCAAAACGCAGCTATCTAACAGAACGGTTGTAAATGTGTGCACTCAAGTTCCAGAGTTAAACCCGTGTGTGGATTCAGCAGTCTGCAAACACTTTCTCTGCAGAGTCCCAAAACAGGCGTTTTCAGCCCATTACCGGCATATGGAAGAAACAGCAGTCAGCACAGGGAAATATCTGCTTCTAAATCCAAAACGCAGCTATCTAACAGAACAGTTGTCAATGTCTGCACTCAACTTCCAGAGTTAAACCCGTGTGTTGATTCAGCAGTCTGCAAACACATTCTCTGCAGAGTCCCAAAACAGGCGTTTTCAGCCCATTACCGGCATATGCAAGAAACAGCAGTAAGCACAGGGAAATATCTGCTTCTAAATCCAAAACGCAGCTATCTTACAGAACGGTTGTCAATGTGTGCACTCAACTTCCAGAGTTAAACCCGTGTGTGGATTCAGCAGTCTGCAAACACTTTCTCTGCAGAGTCCCAAAACAGGCGTTTTCAGCCCATTACTGGCATATGGAAGAAACAGCAGTAAGCACAGGGAAATATCTGCTTCTAAATCCAAAACGCAGCTATCTAACAGAACGGTTGTCAATGTGTGCACTCAACTTCCAGAGTTAAACCCGTGTGTGGATTCAGCAGTCTGCAAACACTTTCTCTGCAGAGTCCCAAAACAGGCGTTTTCAGCCCATTACCGGTATATGGAAGAAACAGCAGTCAGCACAGGGAAATATCTGCTTCTAAATCAAAAACGCAGCTATCTAACAGAACGGTTGTCAATGTGTGCACTCAACTTCCAGAGTTAAAACGGTGTGTGGATTCAGCAGTCTGCAAACACTTTCTCTGCAGAGTCCCAAAACAGGCGTTTTCAGCCCATTACCGGCATATGGAAAAAACAGCAGTCAGCACAGGGAAATATCTGCTTCTAAATCCAAAACGCAGCTATCTAACAGAACGGTTGTCAATGTGTGCGCTTAACTTCCAGAGTTAAACCCGTGTGTGGATTCAGCAGTCTGCAAACACTTTCTCTGCAGAGTCCCAAAACAGGCGTTTTCAGCCCATTACCGGCATATGGAAGAAACAGCAGTCAGCACAGGGAAATATCTGCTTCTAAATCCAAAAGGCGGCTATCTAACAGAACGGTTGTCAATGTGTGCACTCAACTTCCAGAGTTAAACCCGTGTGTGGATTCAGCAGTCTGCAAACACTGTCTCTGCAGAGTCCCAAAACAGGCGTTTTCAGCCCATTACCGGCATATGGAAGAAACAGCAGTCAGCACAGGGAAATATCTGCTTCTAAATCCAAAACGCAGCTATCTAACAGAACGGTTGTCAATGTGTGCGCTTAACTTCCAGAGTTAAACCCGTGTGTGGATTCAGCAGTCTGCAAACACTTTCTCTGCAGAGTCCCAAAACAGGCGTTTTCAGCCCATTACCGGCATATGGAAGAAACCGCAGTCAGCACAGGGAAATATGTGCTTCTAAATCCCAAATGCAGCAATCTAACAGAACGGTTGTCAATGTGTGCACTCAACTTCCAGAGTTAATCCCGTGTGTGGATTCAGCAGTCTGCAAACACTTTCTCTGCAGAGTCCCAAAACAGGCGATTTCAGCCCATTACCGGCATATGGAAGAAACAGCGGTCAGCACAGGGAAATATCTGCTTCTAAATCCAAAAGGCGGCTATCTAACAGAACGGTTGTCAATGTGTGCACTCAACTTCCAGAATTAAACCCATGTGTGGATTCAGCAGTCTGCAAAGACTTTCTCTGCGGAGTCCCAAAACAGGCGTTTTCAGCCCATTACCGGCATATGGAAGAAACAGCAGTAAGCACAGGGAAATATCTGCTTCTAAATCCAAAATGCAGCTATCTAACAGAACGGTTGTCAATGTGTGCACTCAACTTCCAGAGTTAAACCCGTGTGTGGATTCAGCAGTCTGCAAACACTTTCTCTGCAGAGTCCCAAAACAGGCGTTTTCAGCCCATTACGGCATATGGAAGAAACAGCAGTAAGCACAGGGAAATATCTGCTTCTAAATCCAAAACGCAGCAATCTAGCAGAACGGTTGTCAATGTGTGCACTCAACTTCCAGAGGTAAACCCGTGTGTGGATTCAGCAGACTGTAAACACTTTCTCTGCAGAGTCCCAAAAAGGCGTTTTCAGACCATTACCGGCATATGGAAGAAACAGTAGTAAGCCCAGGGAAATATCTGCTTCTAAATCCAAAACGCAGCTATCTAACAGAACGGTTGTCAATGTGTCCACTCAACTTCCAGAGTTAAACTCCTGTGTGGATTCAGCAGTCTGCTAACACTTTCTCTGCAGAGTCCCAAAACAGGCGTTTTCAGCCCATTACCGGCATATGGAAGAAACAGCAGTAAGCACAGGGAAATATCTGCTTCTAAAATCAAAACGCAGCTATCTTACAGAACGGTTGTCAATGTGTGCACTCAACTTCCAGAGTTAAACACGTGTGTGGATTCAGCATTCTGCAAACACTTTCTCTGCAGAGTCCCAAAACAGGCGTTTTCAGCCCATTACCGGCATATGGAAGATACAGCAGTAAGCACAGGGAAATATCTGCTTCTAAATCCAAAACGCAGCTATCTAACAGAACGGTTGTCAATGTGTGCACTCAACTTCCAGAGTTAAACCCGTGTGTGGATTCAGCAGTCTGCAAACACTTTCTCTGCAGAGTCCCAAAACAGGCGTTTTCAGCCCATTACCGGCATAAGGAAGAAACAGCAGTCAGCACAGGGAAATATCTGTTTCTAAATCAAAACGCAGCTATCTAACAGAACGGTTTTCAATGTCTGCACAGAACTTCCAGAGTTAAACCCGTGTGTGGATTCAGCAGTCTGCAAACACTTTCTCTGCAGAGTCTGAAAACAGGCGTTTTCAGCCCATTACCGGCATATGGAAGAAACAGCAGTCAGCACAGGGAAATATCTGCTTCTAAATCCAAAACGCAGCTATCTAACAGAACGGTTGTCAATGTGTGCGCTAAACTTCCAGAGTTAAACCCGTGTGTGGATTCAGCAGTCTGCAAACACTTTCTCTGCAGAGTCCCAAAACAGGCGTTTTCAGCCCATTACCGGCATATGGAAGAAACAGCAGCAAGCACAGGGAAATATCTGCTTCTAAATCCAAAACGCAGCTATCTAACAGAACGGTTGTCAATGTGTGCACTCAACTTCCAGAGTTAAACCCGTGTGTAGATTCAGCAGTCTGCAAACACTTTCTCTGCAGAGTCCCAAAACAGGCGTTTTCAGCCCTTTACCAGCATATGGAAGAAACAGCAGTCAGCACAGGGAAATATCTGCTTCTAAATCCAAAACACAGCTATCTAACAGAACGGTTGTCAATGTGTGCACTCAACTTCCAGAGTTAAACCGTGTGTGGATTCAGCAGACTGTAAACACTTTCTCTGCAGAGTCCCAAAAAGGCGTTTTCAGACCATTACCGGCATATGGAAGAAACAGTAGTAAGCCCAGGGAAATATCTGCTTCTAAATCCAAAACGCAGCTATCTAACAGAACGGTTGTCAATGTGTCCACTCAACTTCCAGAGTTAAACTCCTGTGTGGATTCAGCAGTCTGCTAACACTTTCTCTGCAGAGTCCCAAAACAGGCGTTTTCAGCCCATTACCGGCATATGGAAGAAACAGCTTTCAGCACAGGGAAATATCTGCTTCTAAATCCAAAACGCAGCTATCTAACAGAACGGTTGTCAATGTGTGCACTCAACTTCCGGAGTCAAACCCGTGTGTGGATTCAGCAGTCTGCAAACACTTTCTCTGCAGAGTCCCAAAACAGGCGTTTTCAACCCCATTACCGGCATATGGAAGAAACAGCAGTCAGCACAGGGAAATATCTGCTTCTAAATCCAAAACGCAGCTATGTAACAGAACGGTTGTCAATGTGTGCACTCAACTTCCAGAGTTAAACCGTGTGTGGATTCAGCAGTCTGCTAACACTTTCTCTGCAGAGTTCCAAAACAGGCGTTTTCAGCCCATTACCGGCATATGGAAGAAACAGCAGTAAGCACAGGGAAATATCTGCTTCTAAATCCAAAACGCAGCTATCTAACAGAACGGTTGTCAATGTGTGCGCTCAACTTCCAGAGTTAAACCCGGGTGTGGATTCAGCAGTCTGCAAACACTTTCTCTGCAGAGTCCCAAAACAGGCGTTTTCAGCCCATTACCGGCATATGGAAGAAACAGCAGCAAGCACAGGGAAATATCTGGCTTCTAAATCCAAAACGCAGCTATCTAACAGAACGGTTGTCAAAGTGTGCACTCAACTTCCAGAGTTAAACCCGTGTGTGGATTCAGCAGTCTGCAAACACTTTCTCTGAAGAGTCCCAAAACAGGCGTTTTCAGCCCATTACCGGCATATGGAAGAAACAGCAGCAAGCACAGGGAAATATCTGCTTCCAAATCCAAAACGCAGCTATCTAACAGAACGGTTGTCAATGTGTGCACTCAACTTCCAGAGTTAAACCCGTGTGTGGATTCAGCAGTCTGCAAACACTTTCTCTGCAGAGTCCCAAAACAGGCGTTTTCAGCCCATTACCGTCATATGGAAGAAACAGCAGCAAGCACAGGGAAATATCTGCTTCCAAATCCAAAACACAGCTATCTAACAGAACGGTTGTCAATGTGTGTACTCAACTTCCAGAGTTAAACCCGTGTGTGGATTCAGCAGTCTGCAAACACTTTCTCTGCAGAGTCCCAAAACAGGCGTTTCCAGCCCATTACCGGCATATGGAAGAAACAGCAGTCAGCACAGGGAAATATCTGCTTCTAAATCCAAAACACAGCTATCTAACAGAACGGTTGTCAATGTGTGCACTCAACTTCCAGAGTTAACCCGGTGTGTGGATTCAGCAGTCTGCAAACACTTTCTCTGCAGAGTCCCAAAACAGGCGTTTTCAGCCCATTACCGGCATATGGAAGAAACAGCAGTCAGCACAGGGAAATATCTGCTTCTAAATCAAAAACGCAGCTATCTAACAGAACGGTTGTCAATGTGTGCACTCAACTTCCAGAGATAAACCCATGTGTGAATTCAGCAGTCTGCAAAAACTTTCTCTGCAGAGTCCCAAAACAGGCGTTTTCAGCCCATTACCGGCATATGGAAGAAACAGCGGTCAGCTCAGGGAAATATCTGCTTCTAAATCCAAAACGCAGCTATCTAACAGAACGGTTGTCAATGTGTGCACTCAACTTCCAGAGTTAAACCCGTGTGTGGATTCAGCAGTCTGCTAACACTTTCTCTGCAGAGTCCCAAAACAGGCGTTTTCAGCCCATTACCGGCATATGGAAGAAACAGCAGAAACAGCAGTAAGCACAGGGAAATATCTGCTTCTAAATCCAAAACACAGCTATCTAACAGAACGGTTGTCAATGTGTTCGCTCAACTTCCAGAGTTAAACCCGGGTGTGGATTCAGCAGTCTGCAAACACTTTCTCTGCAGAGTCCCAAAACAGGCGTTTTCAGCCCATTACCGGCATATGGAAGAAACAGCAGCAAGCACAGGGAAATATCTGCTTCTAAATCCAAAACGCAGCTATCTAACAGAACGGTTGTCAATGTGTGCACTCAACTTCCAGAGTTAAACCCGTGCGTGGATTCAGCAGTCTGCAAAGACTTTCTCTGCAGAGTCCCAAAACAGGCGTTTTCAGCCCATTAACGGAATATGGAAGAAACAGCAGCAAGCACAGGGAAATATCTGCTTCTAAATCCAAAATGCAGCTATCTAACAGAACGGTTGTCAATGTGTGCACTCAACTTCCAGAGTTAAACCCGTGTGTGGATTCAGCAGTCTGCAAACACTTTCTCTGCAGAGTCCCAAAACAGGCGTTTTCAGCCCATTACCGGCATACGGAAGAAACAGCAGTCAGCAAAGGGAAATATCTGCTTCTAAATCCAAAACGCAGCTATCTAACAGAACGGTTGTCAATGTGTGCACTCAACTTCCAGAGTTAAACCCGTGTGTGGATTCAGCAGTCTGCAAACATTTTGTCTGCAGAGTCCCAAAACAGGCGTTTTCAGCCCATTACCGGCATAAGGAAGAAACAGCAGTCAGCACAGGGAAATATCTGCTTCTAAATCAAAAACGCAGCTATCTAACAGAACGGTTTTCAATGTGTGCACAGAACTTCCAGAGTTAAACCCGTGTGTGGATTCAGCAGTCTGCAAACACTTTCTCTGCAGAGTCTGAAAACAGGCGTTTTCAGCCCATTACCGGCATATGGAAGAAACAGCAGTCAGCACAGGGAAATATCTGCTTCTAAATCCAAAACGCAGCTATCTAACAGAACGGTTGTCAATGTGTGCGCTAAACTTCCAGAGTTAAACCCGTGTGTGGATTCAGCAGTCTGCAAACACTTTCTCTGCAGAGTCCCAAAACAGGCGTTTTCAGCCCATTACCGGCATATGGAAGAAACAGCAGCAAGCACAGGGAAATATCTGCTTCTAAATCCAAAACGCAGCTATCTAACAGAACGGTTGTCAATGTGTGCACTCAACTTCCAGAGTTAAACCCGTGTGTGGATTCAGCAGACTGCAAACACTTTCTCTGCAGAGTCCCAAAACAGGCGTTTTCAGCCCATTACCAGCATATGGAAGAAACAGCAGTCAGCACAGGGAAATATCTGCTTCTAAATCCAAAACACAGCTATCTAACAGAACGGTTGTCAATGTGTGCACTCAACTTCCAGAGTTAAACCCGTGTGTGAATTCAGCAGTCTGCAAACACTTTCTCTGCAGAGTCCCAAAACAGGCGTTTTCAGCCCATTACAGGCATATGGAAGAAACAGCAGTCAGCACAGGGAAATACCTGCTTCTAAATCCAAAACACAGCTATCTAACAGAACGGTTGTCAATGTGTGCGCTAAACTTCCAGAGTTAAACCCGTGTGTGGATTCAGCAGTCTGCAAACACTTTCTCTGCAGAGTCCCAAAACAGGCGTTTTCAGCCCATTACCGGCATATGGAAGAAACAGCAGTAAGCACAGGGAAATATCTGCTTCTAAATCCAAAACGCAGCTATCTAACAGAACGGTTGTCAATGTGTGCACTCAACTTCCAGAGTTAAACCCGTGTGTGGATTCAGCAGTCTGCAAACACTTTCTCTGCAGAGTCCCAAATCAGGCGTTTTCAGCCCATTACCAGCATATGGAAGAAACAGCAGTCAGCACAGGGAAATATCTGCTTCTAAATCCAAAACGCAGCTATCTAACAGAACGGTTGTCAATGTGTGCACTCAACTTCCAGAGTTAATCCCGTGTGTGGATTCAGCAGTCTGCAAACACTTTCTCTGCAGAGTCCCAAAACAGGCGATTTCAGCCCATTACCGGCATATGGAAGAAACAGCGGTCAGCACAGGGAAATATCTGCTTCTAAATCCGAAAGGCGACTATCTAACAGAACGGTTGTCAATGTGTGCACTCAACTTCCAGAATTAAACCCATGTGTGGATTCAGCAGTCTGCAAAAACTTTCTCTGCAGAGTCCCAAAACAGGCGTTTTCAGCCCATTACCGGCATATGGAAGAAAGAGCAGTAAGCACAGGGAAATATCTGCTTCTAAATCCAAAATGCAGCTATCTAACAGAACGGTTGTCAATGTGTGCACTCAACTTCCAGAGTTAAACCCGTGTGTGGATTCAGCAGTCTGCAAACACTTTCTCTGCAGAGTCCCAAAACAGGCGTTTTCAGCCCATTACCGGCATATGGAAGAAACAGCAGTAAGCACTAGGAAATATCTGCTTCTAAATCCAAAACGCAGCAATCTACCAGAACGGTTGTCAATGTGTGCACTCAACTTCCAGAGTTAAACCCGTGTGTGGATTCAGCAGACTGTAAACACTTTCTCTGCAGAGTCCCAAAAAGGCGTTTTCAGACCATTACCGGCATATGGAAGAAACAGTAGTAAGCCCAGGGAAATATCTGCTTCTAAATCCAAAACGCAGCTATCTAACAGAACGGTTGTCAAAATGTCCACTCAACTTCCAGAGTTAAACTCCTGTGTGGATTCAGCAGTCTGCTAACACTTTCTCTGCAGAGTCCCAAAACAGGCGTTTTCAGCCCATTACCGGCATATGGAAGAAACAGCAGTAAGCACAGGGAAATATCTGCTTCTAAAATCAAAACGCAGCTATCTTACAGAACGGTTGTCAATGTGTGCACTCAACTTCCAGAGTTAAACACGTGTGTGGATTCAGCATTCTGCAAACACTTTCTCTGCAGAGTCCCAAAACAGGCGTTTTCAGCCCATTACCGGCATACGGAAGAAACAGCAGTCAGCAAAGGGAAATATCTGCTTCTAAATCCAAAACGCAGCTATCTAACAGAACGGTTGTCAATGTGTGCACTCAACTTCCAGATTTAAACCCGTGTGTGGATTCAGCAGTCTGCAAACACTTTGTCTGCAGAGTCCCAAAACAGGCGTTTTCAGCCCATTACCGGCATAAGGAAGAAACAGCAGTCAGCACAGGGAAATATCTGCTTCTAAATCAAAAACGCAGCTATCTAACAGAACGGTTTTCAATGTGTGCACAGAACTTCCAGAGTTAAACCCGTGTGTAGATTCAGCAGTCTGCAAACACTTTCTCTGCAGAGTCCCAAAACAGGCGTTTTCAGCCCATTACCAGCATATGGAAGAAACAGCAGTCAGCACAGGGAAATATCTGCTTCTAAATCCAAAACACAGCTATCTAACAGAACGGTTGTCAATGTGTGCACTCAACTTCCAGAGTTAAACCCGTGTGTGGATTCAGCAGTCTGCTAACACTTTCTCTGCAGAGTCCCAAAACAGGCGTTTTCAGCCCATTACAGGCATATGGAAGAAACAGCAGTCAGCACAGGGAAATACCTGCTTCTAAATCCAAAACACAGCTATCTAACAGAACGGTTGTCAATGTGTGCACTGAACTTCCAGAGTTAATCCCGTGTGTGGATTCAGCAGTCTGCAAACACTTTCTCTGCAGAGTCCCAAAACAGGCGATTTCAGCCCATTACCGGCATAAGGAAGAAACAGCAGTCAGCACAGGGAAATATCTGCATCTAAATCCAAAACGCAGCTATCTAACATAACGGTTGTCAATGTGTGCACTCAACTTCCAGAGTTAAACCCGTGTGTGGATTCAGCAGTCTGCAAACACTTTCTCTGCAGAGTCCCAAAACAGGCGTTTTCAGCCCATTACCGGCATACGGAAGAAACAGCAGTCAGCAAAGGGAAATATCTGCTTCTAAATCCAAAACGCAGCTATCTAACAGAACGGTTGTCAATGTGTGCACTCAACTTCCAGAGTTAAACCCGTGTGTGGATTCAGCAGTCTGCAAACACTTTCTCTGCAGAGTCCCAAAACAGGCGTTTTCAGCCCATTACCGGCATAAGGAAGAAACAGCAGTCAGCACAGGGAAATATCTGCTTCTAAATCAAAAACGCAGCTATCTAACAGAACGGTTGTCAATGTGTGCACTCAACTTCCAGAGTTAAACCCGTGTGTGGATTCAGCAGTCTGCTAACACTTTCTCTGCAGAGTCTGAAAACAGGCGTTTTCAGCCCATTACCGGCATATGGAAGAAACAGCAGTCAGCACAGGGAAATATCTGCTTCTAAATCCAAAACGCAGCTATCTAACAGAACGGTTGTCAATGTGTGCACTCAACTTCCGGAGTCAAACCCGTGTGTGGATTCAGCAGTCTGCAAACACTTTCTCTGCAGAGTCCCAAAACAGGCGTTTTCAACCCATTACCGGCATATGGAAGAAACAGCAGTCAGCACAGGGAAATATCTGCTTCTAAATCCAAAACGCAGCTATGTAACAGAACGGTTGTCAATGTGTGCACTCAACTTCCAGAGTTAAACCCGTGTGTGGATTCAGCAGTCTGCTAACACTTTCTCTGCAGAGTCCCAAAACAGGCGTTTTCAGCCCATTACCGGCATATGGAAGAAACAGCAGTAAGCACAGGGAAATATCTGCTTCTAAATCCAAAACGCAGCTGTCTAACAGAACGGTTGTCAATGTGTGCGCTCAACTTCCAGAGTTAAACCCGGGTGTGGATTCAGCAGTCTGCAAACACTTTCTCTGCAGAGTCCCAAAACAGGCCTTTTCCGCCCATTACCGGCATATGGAAGAAACAGCAGCAAGCACAGGGAAATATCTGCTTCTAAATCCAAAACGCAGCTATCTAACAGAACGGTTGTCAAAGTGTGCACTCAACTTCCAGAGTTAAACCCGTGTGTGGATTCAGCAGTCTGCAAACACTTTCTCTGAAGAGTCCCAAAACAGGCGTTTTCAGCCCATTACCGGCATATGGAAGAAACAGCAGCAAGCACAGGGAAATATCTGCTTCCAAATCCAAAACGCAGCTATCTAACAGAACGGTTGTCAATGTGTGCACTCAACTTCCAGAGTTAAACCCGTGTGTGGATTCAGCAGTCTGCAAACACTTTCTCTGCAGAGTCCCAAAACAGGCGTTTTCAGCCCATTACCGGCATATGGAAGAAACAGCAGCAAGCACAGGGAAATATCTGCTTCCAAATCCAAAACGCAGCTATCTAACAGAACGGTTGTCAATGTGTGCACTCAACTTCCAGAGTTAAACCCGTGTGTTAATTCAGCAGTCTGCAAACACTTTCTCTGCAGAGTCCCAAAACAGGCGTTTTCAGCCCATTACCGGCATATGGAAGAAACAGCAGTAAGCACAGGGAAATATCTGCTTCTAAATCCAAAACGCAGCTATCTAACAGAACGGTTGTCAATGTGTCCACTCAACTTCCAGAGTTAAACTCCTGTGTGGATTCAGCAGTCTGCTAACACTTTCTCTGCAGAGTCCCAAAACAGGCGTTTTCAGCCCATTACCGGCATATGGAAGAAACAGCAGTAAGCACAGGGAAATATCTGCTTCTAAAATCAAAACGCAGCTATCTTACAGAACGGTTGTCAATGTGTGCACTCAACTTACAGAGTTAAACACGTGTGTGGATTCAGCATTCTGCAAACACTTTCTCTGCAGAGTCCCAAAACAGGCGTTTTCAGCCCATTACCGGCATACGGAAGAAACAGCAGTCAGCAAAGGGAAATATCTGCTTCTAAATCCAAAACGCAGCTATCTAACAGAACGGTTGTCAATGTGTGCACTCAACTTCCAGAGTTAAACCCGTGTGTGGATTCAGCAGTCTGCAAACACTGTCTGCAGAGTCCCAAAACAGGCGTTTTCAGCCCATTACCGGCATAAGGAAGAAACAGCAGTCAGCACAGGGAAATATCTGCTTCTAAATCAAAAACGCAGCTATCTAACAGAACGGTTTTCAATGTGTGCACAGAACTTCCAGAGTTAAACCCGTGTGTGGATTCAGCAGTCTGCAAACACTTTCTCTGCAGAGTCTGAAAACAGGCGTTTTCAGCCCATTACCGGCATATGGAAGAAACAGCAGTCAGCACAGGGAAATATCTGCTTCTAAATCCAAAACGCAGCTATCTAACAGAACGGTTGTCAATGTGTGCGCTAAACTTCCAGAGTTAAACCCGTGTGTGGATTCAGCAGTCTGCAAACACTTTCTCTGCAGAGTCCCAAAACAGGCGTTTTCAGCCCATTACCGGCATATGGAAGAAACAGCAGCAAGCACAGGGAAATATCTGCTTCTAAATCCAAAACGCAGCTATCTAACAGAACGGTTGTCAATGTGTGCACTCAACTTCCAGAGTTAAACCCGTGTGTAGATTCAGCAGTCTGCAAACACTTTCTCTGCAGAGTCCCAAAACAGGCGTTTTCAGCCCATTACCAGCATATGGAAGAAACAGCAGTCAGCACAGGGAAATATCTGCTTCTAAATCCACAACACAGCTATCTAACAGAACGGTTGTCAATGTGTGCACTCAACTTCCAGAGTTAAACCCGTGTGTGGATTCAGCAGTCTGCTAACACTTTCTCTGCAGAGTCCCAAAACAGGCGTTTTCAGCCCATTACAGGCATATGGAAGAAACAGCAGTCAGCACAGGGAAATACCTGCTTCTAAATCCAAAACACAGCTATCTAACAGAACGGTTGTCAATGTGTGCACTGAACTTCCAGAGTTAATCCCGTGTGTGGATTCAGCAGTCTGCAAACACTTTCCCTGCAGAGTCCCAAAACAGGCGATTTCAGCCCATTACCGGCATAAGGAAGAAACAGCAGTCAGCACAGGGAAATATCTGCATCTAAATCCAAAACGCAGCTATCTAACATAACGGTTGTCAATGTGTGCACTCAACTTCCAGAGTTAAACCCGTGTGTGGATTCAGCAGTCTGCAAACACTTTCTCTGCAGAGTCCCAAAACAGGCGTTTTCAGCCCATTACCGGCATACGGAAGAAACAGCAGTCAGCAAAGGGAAATATCTGCTTCTAAATCCAAAACGCAGCTATCTAACAGAACGGTTGTCAATGTGTGCACTCAACTTCCAGAGTTAAACCCGTGTGTGGATTCAGCAGTCTGCAAACACTTTCTCTGCAGAGTCCCAAAACAGGCGTTTTCAGCCCATTACCGGCATAAGGAAGAAACAGCAGTCAGCACAGGGAAATATCTGCTTCTAAATCAAAAACGCAGCTATCTAACAGAACGGTTGTCAATGTGTGCACTCAACTTCCAGAGTTAAACCCGTGTGTTGATTCAGCAGTCTGCAAACACTTTCTCTGCAGAGTCTGAAAACAGGCGTTTTCAGCCCATTACCGGCATATGGAAGAAACAGCAGTCAGCACAGGGAAATATCTGCTTCTAAATCCAAAACGCAGCTATCTAACAGAACGGTTGTCAATGTGTGCGCTTAACTTCCAGAGTTAAACCCGTGTGTGGATTCAGCAGTCTGCAAACACTTTCTCTGCAGAGTCCCAAAACAGGCGTTTTCAGCCCATTACCGGCATTTGGAAGAAACAGCAGTAAGCACAGGGAAATATCTGCTTCTAAATCCAAAACGCAGCTATCTAACAGAACGGTTGTCAATGTGTGCACTCAACTTCCAGAGTTAAACCCGTGTGTGGATTCAGCAGTCTGCAAACACTTTCTCTGCAGAGTCCCAAATCAGGCGTTTTCAGCCCATTACCAGCATATGGAAGAAACAGCAGTCAGCACAGGGAAATATCTGCTTCTAAATCCAAAACGCAGCTATCTAACAGAACGGTTGTCAATGTGTGCACTCAACTTCCAGAGTTAATCCCGTGTTTGGATTCAGCAGTCTGCAAACACTTTCTCTGCAGAGTCCCAAAACAGGCGTTTTCAGCCCATTACCGGCATATGGAAGAAACAGCTTTCAGCACAGGGAAATATCTGCTTCTAAATCCAAAACGCAGCTATCTAACAGAACGGTTGTCAATGTGTGCACTCAACTTCCGGAGTCAAACCCGTGTGTGGATTCAGCAGTCTGCAAACACTTTCTCTGCAGAGTCCCAAAACAGGCGTTTTCAACCCATTACCGGCATATGGAAGAAACAGCAGTCAGCACAGGGAAATATCTGCTTCTAAATCCAAAACGCAGCTATGTAACAGAACGGTTGTCAATGTGTGCACTCAACTTCCAGAGTTAAACCCGTGTGTGGATTCAGCAGTCTGCTAACACTTTCTCTGCAGAGTCCCAAAACAGGCGTTTTCAGCCCATTACCGGCATATGGAAGAAACAGCAGTAAGCACAGGGAAATATCTGCTTCTAAATCCAAAACGCAGCTATCTAACAGAACGATTGTCAATGTGTGCGCTCAACTTCCAGAGTTAAACCCGGGTGTGGATTCAGCAGTCTGCAAACACTTTCTCTGCAGAGTCCCAAAACAGGCGTTTTCAGCCCATTACCGGCATATGGAAGAAACAGCAGCAAGCACAGGGAAATATCTGCTTCTAAATCCAAAACGCAGCTATCTAACAGAACGGTTGTCAAAGTGTGCACTCAACTTCCAGAGTTAAACCCGTGTGTGGATTCAGCAGTCTGCAAACACTTTCTCTGAAGAGTCCCAAAACAGGCGTTTTCAGCCCATTACCGGCATATGGAAGAAACAGCAGCAAGCACAGGGAAATATCTGCTTCCAAATCCAAAACGCAGCTATCTAACAGAACGGTTGTCAATGTGTCCACTCAACTTCCAGAGTTAAACTCCTGTGTGGATTCAGCAGTCTGCTAACACTTTCTCTGCAGAGTCCCAAAACAGGCGTTTTCAGCCCATTACCGGCATAAGGAAGAAACAGCAGTAAGCACACGGAAATATCTGCTTCTAAAATCAAAACGCAGCTGTCTTACAGAACGGTTGTCAATGTGTGCACTCAACTTCCAGAGTTAAACACGTGTGTGGATTCAGCATTCTGCAAACACTTTCTCTGCAGAGTCCCAAAACAGGCGTTTTCAGCCCATTACCGGCATATGGAAGAAACAGCAGTCAGCACAGGGAAATATCTGCTTCTAAATCCAAAACGCAGCTATCTAACAGAACGGTTGTCAATGTGTGCACTCAACTTCCAGAGTTAAACCCGTGTGTGGATTCAGCAGTCTGCAAACACTTTCTCTGCAGAGTCCCAAAACAGGCGTTTTCAGCCCATTACCGGCATAAGGAAGAAACAGCAGTCAGCACAGGGAAATATCTGCTTCTAAATCAAAAACGCAGCTATCTAACAGAACGGTTTTCAATGTGTGCACAGAACTTCCAGAGTTAAACCCGTGTGTGGATTCAGCAGTCTGCAAACACTTTCTCTGCAGAGTCTGAAAACAGGCGTTTTCAGCCCATTACCGGCATATGGTAGAAACAGCAGTCAGCACAGGGAAATATCTGCTTCTAAATCCAAAACGCAGCTATCTAACAGAACGGTTGTCAATGTGTGCGCTAAACTTCCAGAGTTAAACCCGTGTGTGGATTCAGCAGTCTGCAAACACTTTCTCTGCAGAGTCCCAAAACAGGCGTTTTCAGCCCATTACCGGCATATGGAAGAAACAGCAGCAAGCACAGGGAAATATCTGCTTCTAAATCCAAAACGCAGCTATCTAACAGAACGGTTGTCAATGTGTGCACTCAACTTCCAGAGATAAACCCGTGTGTAGATTCAGCAGTCTGCAAACACTTTCTCTGCAGAGTCCCAAAACAGGCGTTTTCAGCCCATTACCAGCATATGGAAGAAACAGCAGTCAGCACAGGGAAATATCTGCTTCTAAATCCAAAACACAGCTATCTAACAGAACGGTTGTCAATGTGTGCACTCAACTTCCAGAGTTAAACCCGTGTGTGGATTCAGCAGTCTGCTAACACTTTCTCTGCAGAGTCCCAAAACAGGCGTTTTCAGCCCATTACAGGCATATGGAAGAAACAGCAGTCAGCACAGGGAAATACCTGCTTCTAAATCCAAAACACAGCTATCTAACAGAACGGTTGTCAATGTGTGCACTGAACTTCCAGAGTTAATCCCGTGTGTGGATTCAGCAGTCTGCAAACACTTTCTCTGCAGAGTCCCAAAACAGGCGATTTCAGCCCATTACCGGCATAAGGAAGAAACAGCAGTCAGCACAGGGAAATATCTGCATCTAAATCCAAAACGCAGCTATCTAACATAACGGTTGTCAATGTGTGCACTCAACTTCCAGAGTTAAACCCGTGTGTGGATTCAGCAGTCTGCAAACACTTTCTCTGCAGAGTCCCAAAACAGGCGTTTTCAGCCCATTACCGGCATACGGAAGAAACAGCAGTCAGCAAAGGGAAATATCTGCTTCTAAATCCAAAACGCAGCTATCTAACAGAACGGTTGTCAATGTGTGCACTCAACTTCCAGAGTTAAACCCGTGTGTGGATTCAGCTGTCTGCAAACACTTTCTCTGCAGAGTCCCAAAACAGGCGTTTTCAGCCCATTACCGGCATAAGGAAGAAACAGCAGTCAGCACAGGGAAATATCTGCTTCTAAATCAAAAACGCAGCTATCTAACAGAACGGTTGTCAATGTGTGCACTCAACTTCCAGAGTTAAACCCGTCTGTTGATTCAGCAGTCTGCAAACACTTTCTCTGCAGAGTCTGAAAACAGGCGTTTTCAGCCCATTACCGGCATATGGAAGAAACAGCAGTCAGCACAGGGAAATATCTGCTTCTAAATCCAAAACGCAGCTATCTAACAGAACGGTTGTCAATGTGTGCACTCAACTTCCAGAGTTAAACCCGTGTGTGGATTCAGCAGTCTGCTAACACTTTCTCTGCAGAGTCCCAAAACAGGCGTTTTCAGCCCATTACCGGCATAAGGAAGAAACAGCAGTCAGCAAAGGGAAATATCTGCTTCTAAATCAAAAACGCAGCTATCTAACAGAACGGTTGTCAATGTGTGCACTCAACTTCCAGAGTTAAACCCGTGTGTGGATTCAGCAGTCTGCAAACACTTTCTCTGCAGAGTCCCAAAACAGGCGTTTTCAGCCCATTACCGGCATATGGAAGAAACAGCAGTCAGCAGAGGGAAATATCTGCTTCTAAATCCAAAACGCAGCTATCTAACAGAACGGTTGTCAATGTGTGCACTCAACTTCCAGAGTTAAACCCGTGTGTGGATTCAGCAGTCTGCAAACACTTTCTCTGCCGAGTCCCAAAACAGGCGTTTTCAGCCCATTACCGGAATATGGAAGAAACAGCAGTAAGCACAGGGAATTATCTGCTTCTAAATCCAAAATGCAGCAATCTAACAGAACGGTTGTCAATGTGTGCACTCAACTTCCAGAGTTAAACCCGTGTGTGGATTCAGCAGTCTGCAAACACTTTCTCGGCAGAGTCCCAAAACAGGCGTTTTCAGCCCATTACCGGCATATGGAAGAAACTGCAGTAAGCACAGGGAAATATCTGCTTCTAAATCCAAAACGCAGCAATCTAACAGAACGGTTTTCAATGTGTGCACTCAACTTCCAGAGTTAAACCCGTGTGTGGATTCAGCAGTCTGCAAACACTTTCTCTGCAGAGTCCCAAAAAGGCGTTTTCAGACCATTACCGGCATATGGAAGAAACAGTAGTAAGCACAGGGAAATATCTGCTTCTAAATCCAAAACGCAGCTATCTAACAGAACGGTTGTCAATGTGTGCACTCAACTTCCAGAGTTAAACTCGTGTGTGGATTCAGCAGTCTGCTAACACTTTCTCTGCAGAGTCCCAAAACAGGCGTTTTCAGCCCATTACCGGCATATGGAAGAAACAGCAGTCAGCACAGGGAAATATCTGCTTCTAAATCCAAAACGCAGCTATCTAACAGAACGGTTGTCAATGTGTGCACTCAACTTCCGGAGTTAAACCCGTGTGTGGATTCAGCAGTCTGCAAACACTTTCTCTGCAGAGTCCCAAAACAGGCGTTTTCAGCCCATTACCGCCATATGGAAGAAACAGTAGTAAGCACAGGGAAATATCTGCTTCTAAATCCAAAACGCAGCTATCTAACAGAACGGTTGTCAATGTGTGCACTCAACTTCCAGAGTTATACCCGTGTGTGGATTCAGCAGTCTGCAAACACTTTCTCTGCAGAGTCCCAAAACAGCCGTTTTCAGCCCATTACCGGCATATGTAAGAAACAGCAGTCAGCACAGGGAAATATCTGCTTCTAAATCCAAAACGAAGCTATCTAACAGAACGGTTGTCAATGTCTGCACTCAACTTCCAGAGTTAAACCCGTGTGTGGATTCAGCAGTCTGCAAACACTTTCTTTGCAGAGTCCCAAAACAGGCGTTTTCAGCCCATTACCGGCATATGGAAGAAACAGCAGTAAGCACAGGGAAATATCTGCTTCTAAATCCAAAACGCAGCTATCTAACAGAGCGGTTGTCAATGTGTGCACTCAACTTCCAGAGTTAAACCCGTGTGTGGATTCTGCAGTCTGCAAACACTTTCTCTGCAGAGTCCCAAAACAGGCGTTTTCAGCCCATTACCAGCATATGGAAGAAATAGCAGTAAGCACAGGGAAATATCTGCTTCTAAATCCAAAATGCAGCAATCTAACAGAACGGTTGTCAATGTGTGCACTCAACTTCCAGAGTTAAACTCCTGTGTGGATTCAGCAGTCTGCTAACACTTTCTCTGCAGGGTCCCAAAACAGGCGTTTTCAGCCCATTACTGGCATATGGAAGAAACAGCAGTCAGCACAGGGAAATATCTGCTTCTAAATCCAAAACGCAGCTATCTAACAGAACGGTTGTCAATGTGTGCACTCAACTTCCGGAGTTAAACCCGTGTGTGAATTCAGCAGTCTGCAAAAACTTTCTCTGCAGAGTCCCAAAACAGGCGTTTTCAGCCCATTACCGGCATATGGAAGAAACAGCGGTCAGCTCAGGGAAATATCTGCTTCTAAATCCAAAACGCAGCTATCTAACAGAACGGTTGTCAATGTGTGCACTCAACTTCCAGAGTTAAACCCGTGTGTGGATTCAGCAGTCTGCTAACACTTTCTCTGCAGAGTCCCAAAACAGGCGTTTTCAGCCCATTACCGGCATATGGAAGAAACAGCAATAAGCACAGGGAAATATCTGCTTCTAAATCCAAAACACAGCTATCTAACAGAACGGTTGTCAATGTGTGCGCTCAACTTCCAGAGTTAAACCCGGGTGTGGATTCAGCAGTCTGCAAACACTTTCTCTGCAGAGTCCCAAAACAGGCTTTTTCAGCCCATTACCGGCATATGGAAGAAACAGCAGCAAGCACAGGGAAATATCTGCTTCTAAATCCAAAACGCAGCTATCTAACAGAACGGTTGTCAATGTGTGCACTCAACTTCCAGAGTTAAACCCGTGCGTGGATTCAGCAGTCTGCAAAGCCTTTCTCTGCAGAGTCCCAAAACAGGCGTTTTCAGCCCATTAACGGTATATGGAAGAAACAGCAGCAGGCACAGGGAAATATCTGCTTCTAAATCCAAAACGCAGCTATCTAACAGAACGGTTGTCAATGTGTGCACTCAACTTCCAGAGTTAAACCCGTGCGTGGATTCAGCAGTCTGCAAACACTTTCTCTGCAGAGTCCCAAAACAGGCGTTTTCAACCCATTACCGGCATATGGAAGAAACAGCAGTCAGCACAGGGAAATATCAGCTTCTAAGTCCAAAAGGCGGCTATCTAACAGAACGGTTGTCAATGTGTGTACTCAACTTCCAGAGTTAAACCCGTGTGTGGATTCAGCAGTCTGCAAACACTTTCTCTGCAGAGTCCCAAAACAGGCGTTTTCAGCCCATTACCGGCATATGGAAGAAACAGCAGTCAGCACAGGGAAATATCTGCTTCTAAATCCAAAAGGCGGCTATCTAACAGAACGGTTGTCAATGTGTGCACTCAACTTCCAGAGTTAAACCCGTGTGTGGATTCAGCAGTCTGCTAACACTTTCTCTGCAGAGTCCCAAAACAGGCGTTTTCAGCCCAATACCGGCATATGGAAGAAACAGCAGTCAGCACAGGGAAATGTCTGCTTCTAAATCCAAAACACAGCTATCTAACAGAACGGTTGTCAATGTGTGCACTCAACTTCCGGAGTTAAACCCGTGTGTGGATTCAGCAGTCTGCAAACACTTTCTCTGCAGAGTCCCAAAAGTGGCGTTTTCAGCCCATTACCGGCATATGGAAGAAACAGCAGTAAGCACAGGGAAATATCTGCTTCTAAATCCAAAACGCAGCTATCTAACAGAACGGTTGTCAATGTGTGCACTCAATTCCAGAGTTAAACCCGTGTGTGGATTCAGCAGTCTGCTAACACTTTCTCTGCAGAGTCCCAAAACAGGCGTTTTCAGCCCATTACCGGCATATGGAAGAAACAGCAGTAAGCACAGGGAAATATCTGCTTCTAAAATCAAAACGCAGCTATCTTACAGAACGGTTGTCAATGTGTGCACTCAACTTCCAGAGTTAAACACGTGTGTGGATTCAGCATTCTGCAAACACTTTCTCTGCAGAGTCCCAAAACAGGCGTTTTCAGCCCATTACCGGCATATGGAAGAAACAGCAGTAAGCACAGGGAAATATCTGCTTCTAAATCCAAAACGCAGCTATCTAACAGAACGGTTTTCAATGTGTGCACTCAACTTCCAGAGTTAAACCCGTGTGTGGATTCAGCAGTCTGCAAACACTTTCTCTGCAGAGTCCCAAAACAGGCGTTTTCAGCCCATTACCGGCATACGGAAGAAACAGCAGTCAGCAAAGGGAAATATCTGCTTCTAAATCCAAAACGCAGCTATCTAACAGAACGGTTGTCAATGTGTGCACTCAACTTCCAGAGTTAAACCCGTGTGTGGATTCAGCAGTCTGCAAACACTTTGTCTGCAGAGTCCCAAAACAGGCGTTTTCAGCCCATTACCGGCATAAGGAAGAAACAGCAGTCAGCACAGGGAAATATCTGCTTCTAAATCCAAAACGCAGCTATCTAACAGAACGGTTTTCAATGTGTGCGCTAAACTTCCAGAGTTAAACCCGTGTGTGTATTCAGCAGTCTGCAAACACTTTCTCTGCAGAGTCCCAAAACAGGCGTTTTCAGCCCATTACCGGCATATGGAAGAAACAGCAGCAAGCACAGGGAAATATCTGCTTCTAAATCCAAAACGCAGCTATCTAACAGAACGGTTGTCAATGTGTGCACTCAACTTCCAGAGTTAAACCCGTGTGTAGATTCAGCAGTCTGCAAACACTTTCTCTACAGAGTCCCAAAACAGGCGTTTTCAGCCCATTACCAGCATATGGAAGAAACAGCAGTCAGCACAGGGAAATATCTGCTTCTAAATCCAAAACACAGCTATCTAACAGAACGGTTGTCAATGTGTGCACTCAACTTCCAGAGTTAAACCCGTGTGTGGATTCAGCAGTCTGCAAACACTTTCTCTGCAGAGTCCCAAAACAGGCGTTTTCAGCCCATTACAGGCATATGGAAGAAACAGCAGTCAGCACAGGGAAATACCTGCTTCTAAATCCAAAACACAGCTATCTAACAGAACGGTTGTCAATGTGTGCACTGAACTTCCAGAGTTAATCCCGTGTGTGGATTCAGCAGTCTGCAAACACTTTCTCTGCAGAGTCCCAAAACAGGCGATTTCAGCCCATTACCGGCATAAGGAAGAAACAGCAGTCAGCACAGGGAAATATCTGCTTCTAAATCCAAAACGCAGCTATCTAACATAACGGTTGTCAATGTGTGCACTCAACTTCCAGAGTTAAACCCGTGTGTGGATTCAGCAGTCTGCAAACACTTTCTCTGCAGAGTCCCAAAACAGGCGTTTTCAGCCCATTACCGGCATACGGAAGAAACAGCAGTCAGCAAAGGGAAATATCTGCTTCTAAATCCAAAACGCAGCTATCTAACAGAACGGTTGTCAATGTGTGCACTCAACTTCCAGAGTTAAACCCGTGTGTGGATTCAGCAGTCTGCAAACACTTTCTCTGCAGAGTCCCAAAACAGGCGTTTTCAGCCCATTGCCGGCATAAGGAAGAAACAGCAGTCAGCACAGGGAAATATCTGCTTCTAAATCAAAAACGCAGCTATCTAACAGAACGGTTGTCAATGTGTGCACTCAACTTCCAGAGTTAAACCCGTGTGTGGATTCAGCAGTCTGCAAACACTTTCTCTGCAGAGTCTGAAAACAGGCGTTTTCAGCCCATTACCGGCATATGGAAGAAACAGCAGTCAGCACAGGGAAATATCTGCTTCTAAATCCAAAACGCAGCTATCTAACAGAACGGTTGTCAATGTGTGCGCTAAACTTCCAGAGTTAAACCCGTGTGTGGATTCAGCAGTCTGCAAACACTTTCTCTGCAGAGTCCCAAAACAGGCGTTTTCAGCCCATTACCGGCATATGGAAGAAACAGCAGTAAGCACAGGGAAATATCTGCTTCTAAATCCAAAACGCAGCTATCTAACAGAACGGTTGTCAATGTGTGCACTCAACTTCCAGAGTTAAACCCGTGTGTGGATTCAGCAGTCTGCAAACACTTTCTCTGCATAGTCCCAAATCAGGCGTTTTCAGCCCATTACCAGCATATGGAAGAAACAGCAGTCAGCACAGGGAAATATCTGCTTCTAAATCCAAAACGCAGCTATCTAACAGAACGGTTGTCAATGTGTGCACTCAACTTCCAGAGTTAATCCCGTGTGTGGAATCAGCAGTCTGCAAACACTTTCTCTGCAGAGTCCCAAAACAGGCGATTTCAGCCCATTACCGGCATATGGAAGAAACAGCGGTCAGCACAGGGAAATATCTGCTTCTAAATCCAAAAGGCGGCTATCTAACAGAACGGTTGTCAATGTGTGCACTCAACTTCCAGAGTTAAACCCGTGCGTGGATTCAGCAGTCTGCAAAGACTTTCTCTGCAGAGTCCCAAAACAGGCGTTTTCAGCCCATTAACGGCATAAGGAAGAAACAGCAGCAAGCACAGGGAAATATCTGCTTCTAAATCCAAAACGCAGCTATCTAACAGAACGGTTGTCAATGTGTGCACTCAACTTCCAGAGTTAAACCCGTGCGTGGATTCAGCAGTCTGCAAACACTTTCTCTGCAGAGTCCCAAAACAGGCGTTTTCAGCCCATTACCGGCATATGGAAGAAACAGCAGTCAGCACAGGGAAATATCAGCTTCTAAGTCCAAAACGCGGCTATCTAACAGAACGGTTGTCAATGTGTGTACTCAACTTCCAGAGTTAAACCCGTGTGTGGATTCAGCAGTCTGCAACACTTTCTCTGCAGAGTTCCAAAACAGGCGTTTTCAGCCCATTACCGGCATATGGAAGAAACAGCAGTCAGCACAGGGAAATATCTGCTTCTAAATCCAAAATGCGGCTATCTAACAGAACGGTTGTCAATGTGTGCACTCAACTTCCAGAGTTAAACCCGTGTGTGGATTCAGCAGTCTGCTAACACTTTCTCTGCAGAGTCCCAAAACAGGCGTTTTCAGCCCAATACCGGCATATGGAAGAAACAGCAGTCAGCACAGGGAAATGTCTGCTTCTAAATCCAAAACGCAGCTATCTAACAGAACGGTTGTCAATGTGTGCACTCAACTTCCGGAGTTAAACCCGTGTGTGGATTCAGCAGTCTGCAAACACTTTCTCTGCAGAGTCCCAAAACAGGCGTTTTCAGCCCATTACCGGCATACGGAAGAAACAGCAGTCAGCACAGGGAAATATCTGCTTCTAAATCCAAAACGCAGCTATCTAACAGAACGGTTGTCAATGTGTGCACTCAATTCCAGAGTTAAACCCGTGTGTGGATTCAGCAGTCTGCTAACACTTTCTCTGCAGAGTCCCAAAACAGGCGTTTTCAGCCCATTACCGGCATATGGAAGAAACAGCAGTAAGCACAGGGAAATATCTGCTTCTAAAATCAAAACGCAGCTATCTTACAAAACGGTTGTCAATGTGTGCACTCAACTTCCAGAGTTAAACCCGTGTGTGGATTCAGCATTCTGCAAACACTTTCTCTGCAGAGTCCCAAATCAGGCGTTTTCAGCCCATTACCAGCATATGGAAGAAACAGCAGTCAGCACAGGGAAATATCTGCTTCTAAATCCAAAACGCAGCTATCTAACATAACGGTTGTCAATGTGTGCACTCAACTTCCAGAGTTAAACCCGTGTGTGGATTCAGCAGTCTGCAAACACTTTCTCTGCAGAGTCCCAAAACAGGCGTTTTCAGCCCATTACCGGCATACGGAAGAAACAGCAGTCAGCAAAGGGAAATATCTGCTTCTAAATCCAAAACGCAGCTATCTAACAGAACGGTTGTCAATGTGTGCACTCAACTTCCAGAGTTAAACCCGTGTGTGGATTCAGCAGTCTGCAAACACTTTCTCTGCAGAGTCCCAAAACAGGCGTTTTCAGCCCATTACCGGCATAAGGAAGAAACAGCAGTCAGCACAGGGAAATATCTGCTTCTAAATCCAAAACGCAGCTATCTAACAGAACGGGTGTCAATGTGTGCGCTAAACTTCCAGAGTTAAACCCGTGTGTGGATTCAGCAGTCTGCAAACACTTTCTCTGCAGAGTCCCAAAACAGGCGTTTTCAGCCCATTACCGGCATATGGAAGAAACAGCAGCAAGCACAGGGAAATATCTGCTTCTAAATCCAAAACGCAGCTATCTAACAGAACGGTTGTCAATGTGTGCACTCAACTTCCAGAGTTAAACCCGTGTGTAGATTCAGCAGTCTGCAAAGACTTTCTCTGCAGAGTCCCAAAACAGGCGTTTTCAGCCCATTACCAGCATATGGAAGAAACAGCAGTCAGCACAGGGAAATATCTGCTTCTATATCCAAAACACAGCTATCTAACAGAACGGTTGTCAATGTGTGCACTCAACTTCCAGAGTTAAACCCATGTGTGGATTCAGCAGTCTGCAAACACTTTCTCTGCAGAGTCCCAAAACAGGCGTTTTCAGCCCTTTACAGGCATATGGAAGAAACAGCAGTCAGCACAGGGAAATACCTGCTTCTAAATCCAAAACACAGCTATCTAACAGAACGGTTGTCAATGTGTGCACTCAACTTCCAGAGTTAAACCCGTGTGTGGATTCAGCAGTCTGCAAACACTTTCTCTGCAGAGTCCCAAAACAGGCGATTTCAGCCCATTACCGGCATAAGGAAGAAACAGCAGTCAGCACAGGGAAATATCTGCTTCTAAATCCAAAACGCAGCTATCTAACATAACGGTTGTCAATGTGTGCACTCAACTTCCAGAGTTAAACCCGTGTGTGGATTCAGCAGTCTGCAAACACTTTCTCTGCAGAGTCCCAAAACAGGCGTTTTCAGCCCATTACCGGCTTACGGAAGAAACAGCAGTCAGCAAAGGGAAATATCTGCTTCTAAATCCAAAACGCAGCTATCTAACAGAACGGTTGTCAATGTGTGCACTCAACTTCCAGAGTTAAACCCGTGTGTGGATTCAGCAGTCTGCAAACACTTTCTCTGCAGAGTCCCAAAACAGGCGTTTTCAGCCCATTACCGGCATAAGGAAGAAACAGCAGTCAGCACAGGGAAATATCTGCTTCTAAATCAAAAACGCAGCTATCTAACAGAACGGTTGTCAATGTGTGCACTCAACTTCCAGAGTTAAACCCGTGTGTGGATTCAGCAGTCTGCAAACACTTTCTCTGCAGAGTCTGAAAACAGGCGTTTTCAGCCCATTACCGGCATATGGAAGAAACAGCAGTCAGCACAGGGAAATATCTGCTTCTAAATCCAAAACGCAGCTATCTAACAGAACGGTTGTCAATGTGTGCGCTAAACTTCCAGAGTTAAACCCGTGTGTGGATTCAGCAGTCTGCAAACACTTTCTCTGCAGAGTCCCAAAACAGGCGTTTTCAGCCCATTACCAGCATATGGAAGATATAGCAGTAAGCACAGGGAAATATCTGCTTCTAAATCCAAAATGCAGTAATCTAACAGAACGGTTGTCAATGTGTGCACTCAACTTCCAGAGTTAAACTCCTGTGTGGATTCAGCAGTCTGCTAACACTTTCTCTGCAGAGTCCCAAAACAGGCGTTTTCAGCCCATTACCGGCATATGGAAGAAACAGCAGTCAGCACAGGGAAATATCTGCTTCTAAATCCAAAACGCAGCTATCTAACAGAACGGTTGTCAATGTGTGCACTCAACTTCCGGAGTTAAACCCGTGTGTGAATTCAGCAGTCTGCAAAAACTTTCTCTGCAGAGTCCCAAAACAGGCGTTTTCAGCCCATTACCGGCATATGGAAGAAACAGCAGTCAGCTCAGGGAAATATCTGCTTCTAAATCCAAAACGCAGCTATCTAACAGAACGGTTGTCAATGTGTGCACTCAACTTCCAGAGTTAAACCCGTGTGTGGATTCTGCAGTCTGCTAACACTTTCTCTGCAGAGTCCCAAAACAGGCGTTTTCAGCCCATTACCGGCATATGGAAGAAACAGCAGTAAGCACAGGGAAATATCTGCTTCTAAATCCAAAACGCAGCTATCTAACAGAACGGTTGTCAATGTGTGCGCTCAACTTCCAGAGTTAAACCCGGGTGTGGAATCAGCAGTCTGCAAACACTTTCTCTGCAGAGTCCCAAAACAGGCGTTTTCAGCCCATTACCGGCATATGGAAGAAACAGCAGCAAGCACAGGGAAATATCTGCTTCTAAATCCAAAACGCAGCTATCTAACAGAACGGTTGTCAATGTGTGCACTCAACTTCCAGAGTTAAACCCGTGTGTGGATTCAGCAGTCTGCAAACACTTTCTCTGCAGAGTCCCAAAACAGGCGTTTTCAGCCCATTACCAGCATATGGAAGATATAGCAGTAAGCACAGGGAAATATCTGCTTCTAAATCCAAAATGCAGCAATCTAACAGAAAGGTTGTCAATGTGTGCACTCAACTTCCAGAGTTAAACTCCTGTGTGGATTCAGCAGTCTGCTAACACTTTCTCTGCAGAGTCCCAAAACAGGCGTTTTCAGCCCATTACCGGCATATGGAAGAAACAGCAGTCAGCACAGGGAAATATCTGCTTCTAAATCCAAAACGCAGCTATCTAACAGAACGGTTGTCAATGTGTGCACTCAACTTCCAGAGTTAAACCCGTGTGTGAATTCAGCAGTCTGCAAAAACTTTCTCTGCAGAGTCCCAAAACAGGCGTTTTCAGCCCATTACCGGCATATGGAAGAAACAGCAGTCAGCTCAGGGAAATATCTGCTTCTAAATCCAAAACGCAGCTATCTAACAGAACGGTTGTCAATGTGTGCACTCAACTTCCAGAGTTAAACCCGTGTGTGGATTCAGCAGTCTGCTAACACTTTCTCTGCAGAGTTCCAAAACAGGCGTTTTCAGCCCATTACCGGCATAAGGAAGAAACAGCAGTCAGCACAGGGAAATATCTGCTTCTAAATCAAAAACGCAGCTATCCAACAGAACGGTTGTCAATGTGTGCACTCAACTTCCAGAGTTAAACCCGTGAGTGGATTCAACAGTCTGCAAACACTTTCTCTGCAGAGTCCCAAAACAGGCGTTTTCAGCCCATTACCGGCATATGGAAGAAACAGCAGTCAGCACAGGGAAATATCTGCTTCTAAATCCAAAACGCAGCTATCTAACAGAACGGTTGTCAATGTGTGCACTCAACTTCCAGAGTTAAACCCGTGTGTGGATTCAGCAGTCTGCAAACACTTTCTCTGCAGAGTCCCAAAACAGGCGTTTTCAGCCCATTACCGGAATATGGAAGAAACAGCAGTAAGCACAGGGAAATATCTGCTTCTAAATCCAAAATGCAGCAATCTAACAGAACGGTTGTCAATGTGTGCACTCAACTTCCAGAGTTAAACCCGTGTGTGGATTCAGCAGTCTGCAAACACTTTCTCGGCAGAGTCCCAAAACAGGCGTTTTCAGCCCATTACCGGCATATAGAAGAAACTGCAGTAAGCACAGGGAAATATCTGCTTCTAAATCCAAAACGCAGCAATCTAACAGAACGGTTTTCAATGTGTGCACTCAACTTCCAGAGTTAAACCCGTGTGTGGATTCAGCAGTCTACAAACACTTTCTCTGCAGAGTCCCAAAAAGGCGTTTTCAGACCATTACCGGCATATGGAAGAAACAGTAGTAAGCACAGGGAAATATCTGCTTCTAAATCCAAAACGCAGCTATCTAACAGAACGGTTGTCAATGTGTGCACTCAACTTCCAGAGTTAAACTCGTGTGTGGATTCAGCAGTCTGCTAACACTTTCTCTGCAGAGTCCCAAAACAGGCGTTTTCAGCCCATTACCGGCATATGGAAGAAACAGCAGTCAGCACAGGGAAATATCTGCTTCTAAATCCAAAACGCAGCTATCTAACAGAACGGTTGTCAATTTGTGCACTCAACTTCCGGAGTTAAACCCGTGTGTGGATTCAGCAGTCTGTAAACACTTTCTCTGCAGAGTCCCAAAACAGGCGTTTTCAGCCCATTACCGCCATATGGAAGAAACAGCAGTAAGCACAGGGAAATATCTGCTTCTAAATCCAAAACGCAGCTATCTAACAGAACGGTTGTCAATGTGTGCACTCAACTTCCAGAGTTATACCCGTGTGTGGATTCAGCAGTCTGCAAACACTTTCTCTGCAGAGTCCCAAAACAGGCGTTTTCAGCCCATTACCGGCATATGTAAGAAACAGCAGTCAGCACAGGGAAATATCTGCTTCTAAATCCAAAACGCAGCTATCTAACAGAACGGTTGTCAATGTGTGCACTCAACTTCCAGAGTTAAACCCATGTGTGGATTCAGCAGTCTGCAAACACTTTCTTTGCAGAGTCCCAAAACAGGCGTTTTCAGCCCATTACCGGCATATGGAAGAAACAGCAGTAAGCACAGGGAAATATCTGCTTCTAAATCCAAAACGCAGCTATCTAACAGAACGGTTGTCAATGTGTGCACTCAACTTCCAGAGTTAAACCCGTGTGTGGATTCAGCAGTCTGCAAACACTTTCTCTGCAGAGTCCCAAAACAGGCGTTTTCAGCCCATTACCAGCCTATGGAAGAAATAGCAGTAAGCACAGGGAAATATCTGCTTCTAAATCCAAAATGCAACAATCTAACAGAACGGTTGTCAATGTGTGCACTCAACTTCCAGAGTTAAACTCCTGTGTGGATTCAGCAGTCTGCTAACACTTTCTCTGCAGAGTCCCAAAACAGGCGTTTTCAGCCCATTACCGGCATATGGAAGAAACAGCAGTCAGCACAGGGAAATATCTGCTTCTAAATCCAAAACGCAGCTATCTAACAGAACGGTTGTCAATGTGTGCACTCAACTTCCGGAGTTAAACCCGTGTGTGAATTCAGCAGTCTGCAAAAACTTTCTCTGCAGAGTCCCAAAACAGGCGTTTTCAGCCCATTACCGGCATATGGAAGAAACAGCAGTCAGCTCAGGGAAATATCTGCTTCTAAATCCAAAACGCAGCTATCTAACAGAACGGTTGTCAATGTTTGCACTCAACTTCCAGAGTGAAACCCGTGTGTGGATTCAGCAGTCTGCTAACACTTTCTCTGCAGAGTCCCAAAACAGGCGTTTTCAGCCCATTACCGGCATATGGAAGAAACAGCAGTAAGCACAGGGAAATATCTGCTTCTAAATCCAAAACGCAGCTATCTAACAGAACGGTTGTCAATGTGTGCGCTCAACTTCCAGAGTTAAACCCGGGTGTGGATTCAGCAGTCTGCAAACACTTTCTCTGCAGAGTCCCAAAACAGGCGTTTTCAGCCCATTACCGGCATATGGAAGAAACAGCAGCAAGCACAGGGAAATATCTGCTTCTAAATCCAAAACGCAGCTATCTAACAGAACGGTTGTCAATGTGTGCACTCAACTTCCAGAGTTAAACCCGTGTGTGGATTCAGCAGTCTGCAAACACTTTCTCTGCAGAGTCCCAAAACAGGCGTTTTCAGCCCATTACCAGCATATGGAAGATATAGCAGTAAGCACAGGGAAATATCTGCTTCTAAATCCAAAATGCAGCAATCTAACAGAACGGTTGTCAATGTGTGCACTCAACTTCCAGAGTTAAACTCCTGTGTGGATTCAGCAGTCTGCTAACACTTTCTCTGCAGAGTCCCAAAACAGGCGTTTTCATCCCATTACAGGCATATGGAAGAAACAGCAGTCAGCACAGGGAAATATCTGCTTCTAAATCCAAAACGCAGCTATCTAACAGAACGGTTGTCAATGTGTGCACTCAACTTCCGGAGTTAAACCCGTGTGTGAATTCAGCAGTCTGCAAAAACTTTCTCTGCAGAGTCCCAAAACAGGCGTTTTCAGCCCATTACCGGCATATGGAAGAAACAGCAGTCAGCTCAGGGAAATATCTGCTTCTAAATCCAAAACGCAGCTATCTAACAGAACGGTTGTCAATGTGTGCACTCAACTTCCAGAGTTAAACCCGTGTGTGGATTCAGCAGTCTACTAACACTTTCTCTGCAGAGTTCCAAAACAGGCGTTTTCAGCCCATTACCGGCATAAGGAAGAAACAGCATTCAGCACAGGGAAATATCTGCTTCTAAATCAAAAACGCAGCTATCTAACAGAACGGTTGTCAATGTGTGCACTCAACTTCCAGAGTTAAACCCGTGTGTGGATTCAGCAGTCTGCAAACACTTTCTCTGCAGAGTCCCAAAACAGGCGTTTTCAGCCCATTACCGGCATATGGAAGAAACAGCAGTCAGCACAGGGAAATATCTGCTTCTAAATCCAAAACGCAGCTATCTAACAGAACGGTTGTCAATGTGTGCACTCAACTTCCAGAGTTAAACCCGTGTGTGGATTCAGCAGTCTGCAAACACTTTCTCTGCAGAGTCCCAAAACAGGCGTTTTCAGCCCATTACCGGAATATGGAAGAAACAGCAGTAAGCACAGGGAAATATCTGCTTCTAAATCCAAAATGCAGCAATCTAACAGAACGGTTGTCAATGTGTGCACTCAACTTCCAGAGTTAAACCCGTGTGTGGATTCAGCAGTCTGCAAACACTTTCTCGGCAGAGTCCCAAAACAGGCGTTTTCAGCCCATTACCGGCATATAGAAGAAACTGCAGTAAGCACAGGGAAATATCTGCTTCTAAATCCAAAACGCAGCAATCTAACAGAACGGTTTTCAATGTGTGCACTCAACTTCCAGAGTTAAACCCGTGTGTGGATTCAGCAGTCTACAAACACTTTCTCTGCAGAGTCCCAAAAAGGCGTTTTCAGACCATTACCGGCATATGGAAGAAACAGTAGTAAGCACAGGGAAATATCTGCTTCTAAATCCAAAACGCAGCTATCTAACAGAACGGTTGTCAATGTGTGCACTCAACTTCCAGAGTTAAACTCGTGTGTGGATTCAGCAGTCTGCTAACACTTTCTCTGCAGAGTCCCAAAACAGGCGTTTTCAGCCCATTACCGGCATATGGAAGAAACAGCAGTCAGCACAGGGAAATATCTGCTTTTAAATCCAAAACGCAGCTATCTAACAGAACGGTTGTCAATGTGTGCACTCAACTTCCGGAGTTAAACCCGTGTGTGGATTCAGCAGTCTGCAAACACTTTCTCTGCAGAGTCCCAAAACAGGCGTTTTCAGCCCATTACCGCCATATGGAAGAAACAGCAGTAAGCACAGGGAAATATCTGCTTCTAAATCCAAAACGCAGCTATCTAACAGAACGGTTGTCAATGTGTGCACTCAACTTCCAGAGTTATACCCGTGTGTGGATTCAGCAGTCTGCAAACACTTTCTCTGCAGAGTCCCAAAACAGGCGTTTTCAGCCCATTACCGGCATATGTAAGAAACAGCAGTCAGCACAGGGAAATATCTGCTTCTAAATCCAAAACGCAGCTATCTAACAGAACGGTTGTCAATGTGTGCACTCAACTTCCAGAGTTAAACCCGTGTGTGGATTCAGCAGTCTGCAAACACTTTCTTTGCAGAGTCCCAAAACAGGCGTTTTCAGCCCATTACCGGCATATGGAAGAAACAGCAGTAAGCACAGGGAAATATCTGCTTCTAAATCCAAAACGCAGCTATCTAACAGAACGGTTGTCAATGTGTGCACTCAACTTCCGGAGTTAAACCCGTGTGTGGACTCAGCAGTCTGCAAACACTTTCTCTGCAGAGTCCCAAAACAGGCGTTTTCAGCCCATTACCAGCATATGGAAGAAATAGCAGTAAGCACAGGGAAATATCTGCTTCTAAATCCAAAATGCAACAATCTAACAGAACGGTTGTCAATGTGTGCACTCAACTTCCGGAGTTAAACCCGTGTGTGAATTCAGCAGTCTGCAAAAACTTTCTCTGCAGAGTCCCAAAACAGGCGTTTTCAGCCCATTACCGGCATATGGAAGAAACAGCAGTCAGCTCAGGGAAATATCTGCTTCTAAATCCAAAACGCAGCTATCTAACAGAACGGTTGTCAATGTGTGCACTCAACTTCCAGAGTTAAACCCGTGTGTGGATTCAGCAGTCTGCTAACACTTTCTCTGCAGAGTCCCAAAACAGGCGTTTTCAGCCCATTACCGGCATATGGAAGAAACAGCAGTAAGCACAGGGAAATATCTGCTTCTAAATCCAAAACGCAGCCATCTAACAGAACGGTTGTCAATGTGTGCGCTCAACTTCCAGAGTTAAACCCGGGTGTGGATTCAGCAGTCTGCAAACACTTTCTCTGCAGAGTCCCAAAACAGGCGTTTTCAGCCCATTACCGGCATATGGAAGAAACAGCAGCAAGCACAGGGAAATATCTGCTTCTAAATCCAAAACGCAGCTATCTAACAGAACGGTTGTCAATGTGTGCACTCAACTTCCAGAGTTAAACCCGTGCGTGGATTCAGCAGTCTGCAAACACTTTCTCTGCAGAGTCCCAAAACAGGCGTTTTCAGCCCATTAACGGCATATGGAAGAAACAGCAGCAAGCACAGGGAAATATCTGCTTCTAAATCCAAAACGCAGCTATCTAACAGAACGGTTGTCAATGTGTGCACTCAACTTCCAGAGTTAAACCCGTGCGTGGATTCAGCAGTCTGCAAACACTTTCTCTGCAGAGTCCCAAAACAGGCGTTTTCAGCCCATTACCGGCATATGGAAGAAACAGCAGTCAGCACAGGGAAATATCTGCTTCTAAATCCAAAAGGCGGCTATCTAACAGAACGGTTGTCAATGTGTGCACTCAACTTCCAGAGTTAAACCCGTGTGTGGATTCAGCAGTCTGCTAACACTTTCTCTGCAGAGTCCCAAAACAGGCGTTTTCAGCCCAATACCGGCATATGGAAGAAACAGCAGTCAGCACAGGGAAATGTCTGCTTCTAAATCCAAAACGCAGCTATCTAACAGAACGGTTGTCAATGTGTGCACTCAACTTCCGGAGTTAAACCCGTGTGTGGATTCAGCAGTCTGCAAACACTTTCTCTGCAGAGTCCCAAAAGTGGCGTTTTCAGCCCATTACCGGCATATGGAAGAAACAGCAGTAAGCACAGGGAAATATCTGCTTCTAAATTCAAAACGCAGCTATCTAACAGAACGGTTGTCAATGTGTGCACTCAATTCCAGACTTAAACCCGTGTGTGGATTCAGCAGTCTTCAAACACTTTCTCTGCAGAGTCCCAAAACAGGCCTTTTCAGCCCATTACCGGCATATGGAAGAAACAGCAGTAAGCACAGGGAAATATCTGCTTCTAAATCCAAAACGCAGCTATCTAACAGAACGGTTGTCAATGTGTGCACTCAACTTCCAGAGCTAAACCCGTGTGTGGATTCAGCAGTCTGCAAACACTTTCTCTGCAGAGTCCCAAAACAGGCGTTTTCAGCCCATTACCGGCATATGGAAGAAACAGCAGTCAGCACAGGGAAATATCTGCTTCTAAATCCAAAACGCAGCTATCTAACAGAACGGTTGTCAATGTGTGCACTCAACTTCCAGAATTAAACCCGTGTGTGGATTCAGCAGTCTGCTAACACTTTCTCTGCAGAGTACCAAAACAGGCGTTTTCAGCCCATTGCCGGCATATGGAAGAAACAGCAGTAAGCACAGGGAAATATCTGCTTCTAAATCCAAAACGCAGCAATCTAACAGAACGGTTGTCAATGTGTGCCCTCAACTTCCAGAGTTAAACCCGTGTGTGGATTCAGCAGTCTGCAAACACTTTCTCTGCAGAGTCCCAAAAAAGGCGTTTTCAGCCCATTACCGGCATATGGAAGAAACAGCAGTAAGCACAGGGAAATATCTGCTTCTAAATCCAAAACGCAGCTATCTATCAGAACGGTTGTCAATGTGTGCACTCAACTTCCAGAGTTAAACCCGTGTGTGGATTCAGCAGTCTGCTAACACTTTCTCTGCAGAGTCCCAAAACAGGCGTTTTCAGCCCATTACCGGCATATGGAAGAAACAGCAGTAAGCACAGGGAAATATCTGCTTCTAAATCCAAAACGCAGCAATCTAACAGAACGGTTGTAAATGTGTGCACTCAACTTCCAGAGTTAAACCCGTGTGTGGATTCAGCAGTCTGCAAACACTTTCTCTGCAGAGTCCGAAAACAGGCGTTTTCAGCCCATAACCGGCATATGGAAGAAACAGAAGTAAGCACAGGGAAATATCTGCTTCTAAATCCAAAACGCAGCTATCTAACAGAACGTTTGTCAATGTGTGCACTCAACTTCCAGAGTTAAACCCGTGTGTGGATTCAGCAGTCTGCAAACACTTTCTCTGCAGAGTCCCAAAACAGGCGTTTTCAGCCCATTACCGGCATATGGAAGAAACAGCAGTCAGCACAGGGAAATATCTGCTTCTAAATCCAAAACGCAGCTATCTAACATAACGGTTGTCAATGTGTGCACTCACCTGCAGAGATAAACCCGTGTGTGGATTCAGCAGTCTGCAAACACTTTCTCTGCAGAGTCCCAAAACAGGCGTTTTCAGCCCATTACCGGCATACGGAAGAAACAGCAGTCAGCAAAGGGAAATATCTGCTTCTAAATCCAAAATGCAGCTATCAAACAGAACGGTTGTCAATGTGTGCACTCAACTTCCAGAGTTAAAACCGTGTGTGGATTCACCAGTCTGCAAACACTTTCTCTGCAGAGTCCCAAAACAGGCGTTTTCAGCCCATTACCGGAATATGGAAGAAACAGCAGTAAGCACAGGGAAATATCTGCTTTTAATCCAAAATGCAGCAATCTAACAGAACGGTTGTCAATGTGTGCACTCAACTTCCAGAGTTAAACCCGTGTGTGGATTCAGCAGTCTGCAAACACTTTCTCTGCAGAGACCCAAAACAGGCATTTTCAGCCCATTACCGGCATATGGAAGAAACAGCAGTCAGCACAGGGAAATATCTGCTTCTAAATCCAAAACGCAGCTATGTAACAGAACGGTTGTCAATGTGTGCACACAACTTCCAGAGTTAAACCCGCGTGTGGATTCAGCAGTCTGCAAACACTTTCTCTGCAGAGTCCCAAAACAGGCGTTTTCAGCCCATTACCGGCATATGGAAGAAACAGCAGTAAGCACAGGGAAATATCTGCTTCTAAATCCAAAACGCAGCAATCTAACAGAACGGTTGTCAATGTCTGCACTCAACTTCCAGAGTTAAACCCGTGTGTGGATTCAGCAGTCTGCAAACACTTTCTCTGCAGAGTCCCAAAACAGGCATTTTCAGCCCATTACCGGCATATGGAAGAAACAGCAGTAAGCACAGGGAAATATCTGCTTCTAAATCCAAAATGCAGCAATCTAACAGAACGGTTGTCAATGTCTGCACTCAACTTCCAGAGTTAAACCCATGTGTGGATTCAGCAGTCTGCAAACACTTTCTCTGCAGAGTCCCAAAACAGGCGTTTTCAGCCCATTACCGGCATATGGAAGAAACAGCAGTAAGCACAGGGAAATATCTGCTTCTAAATCCAAAACGCAGCAATCTAACAGAACGGTTGTCAATGTGTGCCCTCAACTTCCAGAGTTAAACCCGTGTGTGGATTCAGCAGTCTGCAAACACTTTCTCTGCAGAGTCCCAAAAAAGGCGTTTTCAGCCCATTACCGGCATATGGAAGAAACAGCAGTAAGCACAGGGAAATATCTGCTTCTAAATCCAAAACGCAGCAATCTAACAGAACGGTTGTCAATGTGTGCACTCAACTTCCAGAATTAAACCCGTGTGTGGATTCAGCAGTCTGCTAACACTTTCTCTGCAGAGTACCAAAACAGGCGTTTTCAGCCCATTGCCGGCATATGGAAGAAACAGCAGTAATCACAGGGAAATATCTGCTTCTAAATCCAAAAAGCAGCTATCTAACAGAACGGTTGTCAATGTGTGCACTCAACTTCCAGAGTTAAACCCGCGTGTGGATTCAGCAGTCTGCAAACACTTTCTCTGCAGAGTCCCAAAACAGGCGTTTTCAGCCCATTACCGGCATATGGAAGAAACAGCAGTCAGCACAGGGAAATATCTGCTTCTAAATCCAAAATGCAGCTATCTAACAGAACGGTTGTCAATGTCTGCACTCAACTTCCAGAGTTAAACCCATGTGTGTATTCAGCAGTCTGCAAACACTTTCTCTGCAGAGTCGCAAAACAGGCGTTTTCAGCCCATTACCGGCATATGGAAGAAACAGCAGTAAGCACAGGGAAATATCTGCTTCTAAATCCAAAACGCAGCTATCTAACAGAACGGTTGTCAATGTGTGCACTCAACTTCCAGAGTTAAACGCGTGTGTGGATTCAGCAGTCTGCTAACACTTTCTCTGCAGAGTCCCAAAACAGGCGTTTTCAGCCCATTACCGGCATATGGAAAAAACAGCAGTAAGCACAGGGAAATATCTGCTTCTAAATCCAAAATGCAGCTATCTAACAGAACGGTTGTCAATGTGTGCACTCAACTTCCAGAGTTAAACCCACGTGTGGATTCAGCAGTCTGCAAACACTTTCTCTGCAGAGTCCCAACAAGGCGTTTTCAGCCCATTACCGGCATATGGAAGAAACAGCAGTCAGCACAGGGAAATATCTGCTTCTAAATCCAAAACGCAGCTATCTAACAGAACGGTTGTCAATGTGTGCGCTCAACTTCCAGAGTTAAACCCGTGTGTGGATTCAGCAGTCTGCAAACACTTTCTCTGCAGAGTCCCAAAACAGGCGTTTTCAGCCCATTACCGGCATAAGGAAGAAACAGCAGTCAGCACAGGGAAATATCTGCTTCTAAATCAAAAACGCAGCCTTCTAACAGAACGGTTGTCAATGTGTGCACTCAACTTCCGGAGTTAAACCCGTGTGTGGATTCAGCAGTCTGCAAACACTTTCTCTGCAGAGTCCCAAAACAGGCGTTTTCAGCCGATTACCGGCATATGGAAGAAACAGCAGTCAGCACAGGGAAATATCTGCTTCTAAATCCAAAACGCAGCTATCTAACAGAACGGCTGTCAATGTGTGCGCTCAACTTCCAGAGTTAAACCCGTGTGTGGATTCAGCAGTCTGCAAACACTTTCTCTGCAGAGTCCCAAAACAGGCGTTTTCAGCCCATTACCGGCATATGGAAGAAACAGCAGCAAGCACAGGGAAATATCTCCTTCTAAATCCAAAACGCAGCTATCTAACAGAACGGTTGTAAATGTGTGCACTCAACTTCCACAGTTAAACCCGTGTGTGGATTCAGCAGTCTGCAAACACTTTCTCTGCAGAGTCCCAAAACAGGCGTTTTCAGCCCATTACCGGCATATGGAAGAAACAGCAGTCAGCACAGGGAAATATCTGCTTCTAAATCCAAAACGCAGCTATCTAACAGAACGGTTGTCAATGTCTGCACTCAACTTCCAGAGTTAAACCCGTGTGTGGATTCAGCAGTCTGCAAACACTTTCTCTGCAGAGTCCCAAAACAGGCGTTTTCAGCCCATTACCGGCATATGGAAGAAACAGCAGTAAGCACAGGGAAATATCTGCTTCTAAATCCAAAACGCAGCTATCTAACAGAACGGTTGTCAATGTGTGCACTCAACTTCCAGAGTTAAACCCGTGTGTGGATTCAGCAGTCTGCAAACACTTTCTCTGCAGAGTCCCAAAACAGGCGCTTTTAGCCCATTACCGGCATATGGAAGAAACAGCAGTAAGCACAGGGAAATATCTGCTTCTAAATCCAAAACGCAGCTATCTAACAGAACGGTTGTCAATGTGTGCACTCAACTTCCAGAGTTAAACCCGTGTGTGGATTCAGCAGTCTGCAAACACTTTCTCTGCAGAGTCCCAAAACAGGCGTTCTCAGCCCATTACCGGCATAAGGAAGAAACAGCAGTCAGCACAGGGAAATATCTGCTTCTAAATCAAAAACGCAGCTATCTAACAGAACGGTTGTCAATGTGTGCACTCAACTTCCAGAGTTAAACCTGTGTGTGGATTCAGCAGTCTGCAAACACTTTCTCTGCAGAGTCCCAAAACAGGCGTTTTCAGTCCATTACCGGCATATGGAAGAAACAGCAGTCAGCAGAGGGAAATATCTGCTTCTAAATCCAAAACGCAGCTATTTAACAGAACGGTTGTCAATGTGTGCGCTTAACTTCCAGAGTTAAACCCGTGTGTGGATTCAGCAGTCTGCAAACACTTTCTCTGCAGAGTCCCAAAACAGGCGTTTTCAGCCCATTACCGGCATATGGAAGAAACAGCAGCAAGCACAGGGAAATACCTGCTTCTAAATCCAAAACACAGCTATCTAACAGAACGGTTGTCAATGTGTGCACTCAACTTCCAGAGTTAATCCCGTGTGTGGATTCAGCAGTCTGCAAACAGTTTCTCTGCAGAGTCCCAAAAGAGGCGATTTCAGCCCATTACCGGCATATGGAAGAAACAGCAGTCAGCACAGGGAAATATCTGCTTCTAAATCCAAAAGGCGGCTATCTAACAGAACGGTTGTCAATGCGTGCACTCAACTTCCAGAGTTAAACCCGTGTGTGGATTCAGCAGTCTGTAAAGACTTTCTCTGCAGAGTCCCAAAACAGGCGTTTTCAGCCCATTACCGGCATATGGAAGAAACAGCAGTCAGCACAGGGAAATATCTGCTTCTAAATCCAAAAGGCGGCTATCTAACAGAACGGTTGTCAATGTGTGCACTCAACTTCCAGAGTTAAACCCGTGTGTGGATTCAGCAGTCTGCAAACACTTTCTCTGCAGAGTCCCAAAACAGGCGTTTTCAGCCCATTACCGGCATATGGAAGAAACAGCAGTCAGCACAGGGAAATATCTGCTTGTAAATCCAAAACGCAGCTATCTAACAGAACGGTTGTCAATGTGTGCACTCAACTTCCGGAGTTAAACCCGTGTGTGGATTCAGCAGTCTGCAAACACTTTCTCTGCAGAGTCCCAAAACAGGCGTTTTCAGCCCATTACCGGCATAAGGAAGAAACAGCAGTCAGCACAGGGAAATATCTGCTTCTAAATCCAAAAGGGGGCTATCTAACAGAACGGTTGTCAATGTGTGCACTCAACTTCCAGAGTTAAACCCGTGTGTGGATTCAGCAGTCTGCAAACACTTTCTCTGCAGAGTCCCAAAACATGCGTTTTCAGCCCATTACCGGCATATGGAAGAAACAGCAGTAAGCACAGGGAAATATCTGCTTCTAAATCCAAAACGCAGCAATCTAACAGAACGGTTGTCAATGTGTGCACTCAACTTCCAGAGTTAAACACGTTTGTGGATTCAGCAGTCTGCTAACACTTTCTCTGCAGAGTCCCAAAACAGGCGTTTTCAGCCCATTACCGGCATATGCTAGAAAAAGCAGTAAGCACAGGGAAATATCTGCTTCTAAATTCAAAACGCAGCTATCTAACAAAACGGTTGTCAATGTGTGCACTCAACTTCCGGAGTTTAACCCGTGTGTGGATTCAGCAGTCTGCAAACACTTTCTCTGCAGAGTCCCAAAAAGGCGTTTTCAGCCCATTACCGGCATATGGAAGAAACAGCAGTAAGCACAGGGAAATATCTGCTTCTAAATCCAAAACGCAGCAATCTAACAGAACGGTTGTCAATGTGTGCGCTTAAGTTCCAGAGTTAAACCCGTGTGTGGATTCAGCAGTCTGCAAACACTTTCTCTGCAGAGTCCCAAAACAGGCGTTTTCAGCCCATTACCGGCATATGGAAGAAACAGCAGTAAGCACAGGGAAATATCTGCTTCTAAATCCAAAACCCAGCTATCTAACAGAACGGTTGTCAATGTGTGCACTCAACTTCCAGAGTTAAACCCGCGTGTGTATTCAGCAGTCTGCAAACACTTTCTCTGCAGAGTCCCAAAACAGGCGTTTTCAGCCCATTACCGGCATAAGGAACAAACAGCAGAAAGCACACGGGAAATATCTGCTTCTAAATCCAAAACGCAACAATCTAACAGAACGGTTGTAAATGTGTGCACTCAACTTCCAGAGTTAAACCCGTGTGTGGATTCAGCAGTCTGCAAACACTTTCTCTGCAGAGTCCCAAAACAGGCGTTTTCAGCCCATTACCGGCATATGGAAGAAACAGCAGTCAGCACAGGGAAATATCTCCTTCTAAATCCAAAACGCAGCTATCTAACAGAACAGTTGTCAATGTCTGCACTCAACTTCCAGAGTTAAACCCGTTTGTGGATTCAGCAGTCTGCAAACATTTTCTCTGCAGAGTCCCAAAACAGGCGTTTTCAGCCCATTACCGGCATATGCAAGAAACAGCAGTAAGCACAGGGAAATATCTGCTTCTAAATCCAAAACGCAGCTATCTTACAGAACGGTTGTCAATGTGTGCACTCAACTTCCAGAGTTAAACCCGTGTGTGGATTCAGCAGTCTGCAAACACTTTCTCTGCAGAGTCCCAAAACAGGCGTTTTCAGCCCATTACCGGCATATGGAAGAAACAGCAGTCAGCACAGGGAAATATCTGCTTCTAAATCCAAAACGCAGCTATCTAACAGAACGGTTGTCAATGTGTGCACTCAACTTCCAGAGTTAAACCGGTGTGTGGATTCAGCAGTCTGCAAACACTTTCTCTGCAGAGTCCCAAAACAGGCGTTTTCAGCCCATTACCGGCATATGGAAGAAACAGCAGTCAGCACAGGGAAATATCTGCTTCTAAATTCAAGACGCAGCTATCTAACAGAACGGTTGTCAATGTGTGCGCTTAAGTTCCAGAGTTAAACCCGTGTGTGGATTCAGCAGTCTGCAAACACTTTCTCTGCAGAGTCCCAAAACAGGCGTTTTCAGCCCATTACCGGCATATGGAAGAAACAGCAGTCAGCACAGGGAAATATCTGCTTCTAAATCCAAAATGCAGCAATCTAACAGAACGGTTGTCAATGTGTGCACTCAACTTCCAGAGTTAAACCCGTGTGTGGATTCAGCAGTCTGCAAACACTTTCTCTGCAGAGTCCCAAAACAGGCGTTTTCAGCCCATTACCGGCATATGGAAGAAACAGCAGTAAGCACAGGGAAATATCTGCTTCTAAATCCAAAACGCAGCATTCTAACAGAACGGTTTTCAATGTGTGCACTCAACTTCCAGAGTTAAACCCGTGTGTGGATTCAGCAGTCTGCAAACACTTTCTCTGCAGAGTCCCAAAAAGGCGTTTTCAGACCATTACCGGCATATTGAAGAAACAGTAGTAAGCACAGGGAAATATTTGCTTCTAAATCCAAAACGCAGCAATCTAACAGAACGGTTGTCAATGTGTGCACTCAATTTCCACAGTTAAACTCCTGTGTGGATTCAGCAGTCTGCAAACACTTTCTCTGCAGAGTCCCAAAACAGGCGTTTTCAGCCCATTACCGGCATATGGAAGAAACAGCAGTCAGCACAGGGAAATATCTGCTTCTAAATCCAAAACACAGCTATCTAACAGAACGGTTGTCAATGTGTGCACTCAACTTCCAGAGTTAAACCCGTGTGTGGATTCAGCAGTCTGCAAACACTTTCTCTGCAGAGTCCCAAAACAGGCGTTTTCAGCCCATTACCGGCATACGGAAGAAACAGCAGTAACCCCAGGGAAATATCTGCTTCTAAATCCAAAACGCAGCTATCTAACAGAACGGTTGTCAATGTGTGCACTCAACTTCCAGAGTTAAACCCGTGTGTGGATTCAGCAGTCTGCAAACACTTTCTCTGCAGAGTCCCAAAACAGGCGTTTTCAGCCCATTACCGGCATATGGAAGAAACAGCAGTCAGCACAGGGAAATATCTGCTTCTAAATCCAAAACACAGCTATCTAACAGAACGGTTGTCAATGTATGCACTCAACTTCGAGAGTTAATCCCGTGTGTGGATTCAGCAGTCTGCAAACACTTTCTCTGCAGAGTCCCAAAACAGGCGATTTCAGCCCATTGCCGGCTTATGGAAGAAAGAGCAGTCAGCACAGGGAAATATCAGCTTCTAAGTCCAAAAGGCGTCTGTCTAACAGAACGGTTGTCAATGTGTGCACTCAACTTCCAGAGTTAAACCCGTGTGTGGATTCAGCAGTCTGCAAACACTTTCTCTGCAGAGTCCCAAAACAGGCGTTTTCAGCCCATTACCGGCATAGGGAAGAAACAGCAGTAAGCACAGGGAAATATCTGCTTCTAAATCCAAAACGCAGCTATCTAACAGAACGGTTGTCAATGTGTGCACTCAACTTCCAGAGTTAAACCCGTGTGTGGATTCAGCAGTCTGCTAACACTTTCTCTGCAGAGTCCCAAAACAGGAGTTTTCAGCCCAATACCGGCATATGGAAGAAACAGCAGTAAGCACAGGGAAATATCTGCTTCTAAATCCAAAACGCAGCTATCTAACAGAACGGTTGTCAATGTGTGCACTCAACTTCCAGAGTTAAACCCGTGTGTGGATTCAGCAGTCTGCTAACACTTTCTCTGCAGAGTCCCAAAACAGGCGTTTTCAGCCCAATACCGGCATATGGAAGAAACAGCAGTAAGCACAGGGAAATATCTGCTTCTAAATCCAAAACGCAGCTATCTAACAGAACGGTTGTCAATGTGTGCACTCAACTTCCGGAGTTAAACCTGTGTGTGGATTCAGCAGTCTGCAAACACTTTCTCTGCAGAGTCCCAAAAAGGCGTTTTCAGCCCATTACCGGCATATCGAAGAAACAGCAGTAAGCACAGGGAAATATCTGCTTCTAAATCCAAAGCGCAGCAATCTAACAGAACGGTTGTAAATGTGTGCACTCAACTTCCAGAGTTAAACCCGTGTGTGGATTCAGCAGTCTGCAAACACTTTCTCTGCAGAGTCCCAAAACAGGCGTTTTCAGCCCATTACCGGCATATGGAAGAAACAGCAGTCAGCACAGGGAAATATCTGCTTCTAAATCCAAAACGCAGCTATCTAACAGAACGGTTGTCAATGTCTGCACTCAACTTCCAGAGTTAAACCTGTGTGTGGATTCAGCAGTCTGCAAACACTTTCTCTGCAGAGTCCCAAAACAGGCGTTTTCAGCCCATTACCGGCATAAGGAAAAAACAGCAGTAAGCACAGGGAAATATCTGCTTCTAAATCCAAAACGCAGCTATCTTACAGAACGGTTGTCAATGTGTGCACTCAACTTCCAGAGTTAAACCCGTGTGTGGATTCAGCAGTCTGCAAACACTTTCTCTGCAGAGTCCCAAAACAGGCGTTTTCATCCCATTACCGGCATATGGAAGAAACAGCAGCAAGCACAGGGAAATATCTGCTTCTAAATCCAAAACGCAGCTATCTAACAGAACGGTTGTCAATGTGTGCACTCAACTTCCAGAGTTAAACCCGCGTGTGTATTCAGCAGTCTGCAAACACTTTCTCTGCAGAGTCCCAAAACAGGCGTTTTCAGCCCATTACCGGCATATGGAAGAAACAGCAGAAAGCACAGGGAAATATCTGCTTCTAAATCCAAAACGCAGCTATCTAACAGAACGGTTGTCAATGTGTGCACTCAACTTCCAGAGTTAAACCCGTGTGTGGATGCAGCAGTCTGCAAACACTTTCTCTGCAGGGTCCCAAAACAGGCGTTTTCAGCCAATTACCGGCATATGGAAGAAACAGCAGTCAGCACAGGGAAATATCTGCTTCTAAATCCAAAACACAGCTATCTAGCGGAACGGTTGTCAATGTGTGCACTCAACTTCCAGAGTTAATCCCGTGTGTGGATTCAGCAGTCTGCAAACACTTTCTCTGCAGAGTCCCAAAACAGGCGATTTCAGCCCATTACTGGCATAAGGAAGAAACAGCAGTCAGCACAGGGAAATATCTGCTTCTAAATCCAAAAGGCGGCTATCTAACAGAACGGTTGTCAATGTGTGCACTCAACTTCCAGAGTTAAACCCGTGTGTGGATTCAGCAGTCTGCAAACACTTTCTCTGCAGAGTCCCAAAACAGGCGTTTTCAGCCCATTACCGGCATATGGAAGAAACAGCAGTCAGCACAGGGAAATATCTGCTTCTAAATCAAAAGGCGGCTATCTAACAGAACGGTTGTCAATGTGTGCACTCAACTTCCAGAGTTAAACCCGTGTGTGGATTCAGCAGTCTGCAAACACTTTCTCTGCAGAGTCCCAAAACAGGCGCTTTTAGCCCATTACCGGCATATGGAAGAAACAGCAGTCAGCAAAGGGAAATATCTGCTTCTAAATCCAAAACGCAGCTATCTAACAGAACGGTTGTCAATGTGTGCACTCAACTTCCAGAGTTAAACCCGTGTGTGGATTCAGCAGTCTGCAAACACTTTCTCTGCAGAGTCCCAAAACAGGCGTTTTCAGCCCATTACCGGCATAAGGAAGAAACAGCAGTCAGCACAGGGAAATATCTGCTTCTAAATCCAAAACGCAGCTATCTAACAGAACGGTTGTCAATGTGTGCACTCAACTTCCAGAGTCAAACCTGTGTGTGGATTCAGCAGTCTGCAAACACTTTCTCTGCAGAGTCCCAAAACAGGCGTTTTCAGTCCATTACCGGCATATGGAAGAAACAGCAGTCAGCAGAGGGAAATATCTGCTTCTAAATCCAAAACGCAGCTATTTAACAGAACGGTTGTCAATGTGTGCGCTTAACTTCCAGAGTTAAACCCGTGTGTGGATTCAGCAGTCTGCAAACACTTTCTCTGCAGAGTCCCAAAACAGGCGTTTTCAGCCCATTACCGGCATATGGAAGAAACAGCAGCAAGCACAGGGAAATACCTGCTTCTAAATCCAAAACACAGCTATCTAACAGAACGGTTGTCAATGTGTGCGCTTAAGTTGCAGAGTTAAACCCGTGTGTGGATTCAGCAGTCTGCAAACACTTTCTCTGCAGAGTCCCAAAACAGGCGTTTTCAGCCCATTACCGGCATATGGAAGAAACAGCAGTCAGCACAGGGAAATATCTGCTTCTAAATCCAAAATGCAGCAATCTAACAGAACGGTTGTCAATGTGTGCACTCAACTTCCAGAGTTAAACCCGTGTGTGGATTCAGCAGTCTGCAAACACTTTCTCTGCAGAGTCCCAAAACAGGCGTTTTCAGCCCATTACCGGCATATGGAAGAAACAGCAGTCAGCACAGGGAAATATCTGCTTCTAAATTCAAGACGCAGCTATCTAACAGAACGGTTGTCAATGTGTGCGCTTAAGTTCCAGAGTTAAACCCGTGTGTGGATTCAGCAGTCTGCAAACACTTTCTCTGCAGAGTCCCAAAACAGGCGTTTTCAGCCCATTACCGGCATATGGAAGAAACAGCAGTCAGCACAGGGAAATATCTGCTTCTAAATCCAAAATGCAGCAATCTAACAGAACGGTTGTCAATGTGTGCACTCAACTTCCAGAGTTAAACCCGTGTGTGGATTCAGCAGTCTGCAAACACTTTCTCTGCAGAGTCCCAAAACAGGCGTTTTCAGCCCATTACCGGCATATGGAAGAAACAGCAGTAAGCACAGGGAAATATCTGCTTCTAAATCCAAAACGCAGCATTCTAACAGAACGGTTTTCAATGTGTGCACTCAACTTCCAGAGTTAAACCCGTGTGTGGATTCAGCAGTCTGCAAACACTTTCTCTGCAGAGTCCCAAAAAGGCGTTTTCAGACCATTACCGGCATATTGAAGAAACAGTAGTAAGCACAGGGAAATATTTGCTTCTAAATCCAAAACGCAGCAATCTAACAGAACGGTTGTCAATGTGTGCACTCAATTTCCACAGTTAAACTCCTGTGTGGATTCAGCAGTCTGCAAACACTTTCTCTGCAGAGTCCCAAAACAGGCGTTTTCAGCCCATTACCGGCATATGGAAGAAACAGCAGTCAGCACAGGGAAATATCTGCTTCTAAATCCAAAACACAGCTATCTAACAGAACGGTTGTCAATGTGTGCACTCAACTTCCAGAGTTAAACCCGTGTGTGGATTCAGCAGTCTGCAAACACTTTCTCTGCAGAGTCCCAAAACAGGCGTTTTCAGCCCATTACCGGCATACGGAAGAAACAGCAGTAACCCCAGGGAAATATCTGCTTCTAAATCCAAAACGCAGCTATCTAACAGAACGGTTGTCAATGTGTGCACTCAACTTCCAGAGTTAAACCCGTGTGTGGATTCAGCAGTCTGCAAACACTTTCTCTGCAGAGTCCCAAAAAGGCGTTTTCAGACCATTACCGGCATATGGAAGAAACAGTAGTAAGCACAGGGAAATATCTGCTTCTAAATCCAAAACGCAGCTATCTAACAGAACGGTTGTCAGTGTGTGCGCTCAACTTCCAGAGTTAAACCCGTGTGTGGATTCAGCAGTCTGCAAACACTTTCTCTGCAGAGTCCCAAAACAGGCGTTTTCAGCCCATTACCGGCATATGGAAGAAACAGCAGTCAGCACAGGGAAATATCTGCTTCTAAATCCAAAACACAGCTATCTAACAGAACGGTTGTCAATGTATGCACTCAACTTCCAGAGTTAATCCCGTGTGTGGATTCAGCAGTCTGCAAACACTTTCTCTGCAGAGTCCCAAAACAGGCGATTTCAGCCCATTGCCCGCTTATGGAAGAAAGAGCAGTCAGCACAGGGAAATATCAGCGTCTAAGACCAAAAGGCGTCTGTCTAACAGAACGGTTGTCAATGTGTGCACTCAACTTCCAGAGTTAAACCCGTGTGTGGATTCAGCAGTCTGCAAACACTTTCTCTGCAGAGTCCCAAAACAGGCGTTTTCAGCCCATTACCGGCATATGGAAGAAACAGCAGTAAGCACAGGGAAATATCTGCTTCTAAATCCAAAACGCAGCTATCTAACAGAACGGTTGTCAATGTGTGCACTCAACTTCCAGAGTTAAACCCGTGTGTGGATTCAGCAGTCTGCTAACACTTTCTCTGCAGAGTCCCAAAACAGGAGTTTTCAGCCCAATACCGGCATATGGAAGAAACAGCAGTAAGCACAGGGAAATATCTGCTTCTAAATCCAAAACGCAGCTATCTAACAGAACGGTTGTCAATGTGTGCACTCAACTTCCAGAGTTAAACCCGTGTGTGGATTCAGCAGTCTGCTAACACTTTCTCTGCAGAGTCCCAAAACAGGCGTTTTCAGCCCAATACCGGCATATGGAAGAAACAGCAGTAAGCACAGGGAAATATCTGCTTCTAAATCCAAAACGCAGCTATCTAACAGAACGGTTGTCAATGTGTGCACTCAACTTCCGGAGTTAAACCTGTGTGTGGATTCAGCAGTCTGCAAACACTTTCTCTGCAGAGTCCCAAAAAGGCGTTTTCAGCCCATTACCGGCATATCGAAGAAACAGCAGTAAGCACAGGGAAATATCTGCTTCTAAATCCAAAGCGCAGCAATCTAACAGAACGGTTGTAAATGTGTGCACTCAACTTCCAGAGTTAAACCCGTGTGTGGATTCAGCAGTCTGCAAACACTTTCTCTGCAGAGTCCCAAAACAGGCGTTTTCAGCCCATTACCGGCATATGGAAGAAACAGCAGTCAGCACAGGGAAATATCTGCTTCTAAATCCAAAACGCAGCTATCTAACAGAACGGTTGTCAATGTCTGCACTCAACTTCCAGAGTTAAACCTGTGTGTGGATTCAGCAGTCTGCAAACACTTTCTCTGCAGAGTCCCAAAACAGGCGTTTTCAGCCCATTACCGGCATAAGGAAAAAACAGCAGTAAGCACAGGGAAATATCTGCTTCTAAATCCAAAACGAAGCTATCTTACAGAACGGTTGTCAATGTGTGCACTCAACTTCCAGAGTTAAACCCGTGTGTGGATTCAGCAGTCTGCAAACACTTTCTCTGCAGAGTCCCAAAACAGGCGTTTTCATCCCATTACCGGCATATGGAAGAAACAGCAGCAAGCACAGGGAAATATCTGCTTCTAAATCCAAAACGCAGCTATCTAACAGAACGGTTGTCAATGTGTGCACTCAACTTCCAGAGTTAAACCCGCGTGTGTATTCAGCAGTCTGCAAACACTTTCTCTGCAGAGTCCCAAAACAGGCGTTTTCAGCCCATTACCGGCATATGGAAGAAACAGCAGAAAGCACAGGGAAATATCTGCTTCTAAATCCAAAACGCAGCTATCTAACAGAACGGTTGTCAATGTGTGCACTCAACTTCCAGAGTTAAACCCGTGTGTGGATGCAGCAGTCTGCAAACACTTTCTCTGCAGGGTCCCAAAACAGGCGTTTTCAGCCCATTACCGGCATATGGAAGAAACAGCAGTCAGCACAGGGAAATATCTGCTTCTAAATCCAAAACACAGCTATCTAGCGGAACGGTTGTCAATGTGTGCACTCAACTTCCAGAGTTAATCCCGTGTGTGGATTCAGCAGTCTGCAAACACTTTCTCTGCAGAGTCCCAAAACAGGCGATTTCAGCCCATTACTGGCATAAGGAAGAAACAGCAGTCAGCACAGGGAAATATCTGCTTCTAAATCCAAAAGGCGGCTATCTAACAGAACGGTTGTCAATGTGTGCACTCAACTTCCAGAGTTAAACCCGTGTGTGGATTCAGCAGTCTGCAAACACTTTCTCTGCAGAGTCCCAAAACAGGCGTTTTCAGCCCATTACCGGCATATGGAAGAAACAGCAGTCAGCACAGGGAAATATCTGCTTCTAAATCAAAAGGCGGCTATCTAACAGAACGGTTGTCAATGTGTGCACTCAACTTCCAGAGTTAAACCCGTGTGTGGATTCAGCAGTCTGCAAACACTTTCTCTGCAGAGTCCCAAAACAGGCGCTTTTAGCCCATTACCGGCATATGGAAGAAACAGCAGTCAGCAAAGGGAAATATCTGCTTCTAAATCCAAAACGCAGCTATCTAACAGAACGGTTGTCAATGTGTGCACTCAACTTCCAGAGTTAAACCCGTGTGTGGATTCAGCAGTCTGCAAACACTTTCTCTGCAGAGTCCCAAAACAGGCGTTTTCAGCCCATTACCGGCATAAGGAAGAAACAGCAGTCAGCACAGGGAAATATCTGCTTCTAAATCCAAAACGCAGCTATCTAACAGAACGGTTGTCAATGTGTGCACTCAACTTCCAGAGTCAAACCTGTGTGTGGATTCAGCAGTCTGCAAACACTTTCTCTGCAGAGTCCCAAAACAGGCGTTTTCAGTCCATTACCGGCATATGGAAGAAACAGCAGTCAGCAGAGGGAAATATCTGCTTCTAAATCCAAAACGCAGCTATTTAACAGAACGGTTGTCAATGTGTGCGCTTAACTTCCAGAGTTAAACCCGTGTGTGGATTCAGCAGTCTGCAAACACTTTCTCTGCAGAGTCCCAAAACAGGCGTTTTCAGCCCATTACCGGCATATGGAAGAAACAGCAGCAAGCACAGGGAAATACCTGCTTCTAAATCCAAAACACAGCTATCTAACAGAACGGTTGTCAATGTGTGCGCTTAAGTTGCAGAGTTAAACCCGTGTGTGGATTCAGCAGTCTGCAAACACTTTCTCTGCAGAGTCCCAAAACAGGCGTTTTCAGCCCATTACCGGCATATGGAAGAAACAGCAGTCAGCACAGGGAAATATCTGCTTCTAAATCCAAAATGCAGCAATCTAACAGAACGGTTGTCAATGTGTGCACTCAACTTCCAGAGTTAAACCCGTGTGTGGATTCAGCAGTCTGCAAACACTTTCTCTGCAGAGTCCCAAAACAGGCGTTTTCAGCCCATTACCGGCATATGGAAGAAACAGCAGTAAGCACAGGGAAATATCTGCTTCTAAATCCAAAACGCAGCATTCTAACAGAACGGTTTTCAATGTGTGCACTCAACTTCCAGAGTTAAACCCGTGTGTGGTTTCAGCAGTCTGCAAACACTTTCTCTGCAGAGTCCCAAAAAGGCGTTTTCAGACCATTACCGGCATATGGAAGAAACAGTAGTAAGCACAGGGAAATATTTGCTTCTAAATCCAAAACGCAGCAATCTAACAGAACGGTTGTCAATGTGTGCACTCAATTTCCAGAGTTAAACTCCTGTGTGGATTCAGCAGTCTGCAAACACTTTCTCTGCAGAGTCCCAAAACAGACGTTTTCAGCCCATTACCGGCATATGGAAGAAACAGCAGTAAGCACAGGGAAATATCTGCTTCTAAATCCAAAACACAGCTATCTAACAGAACGGTTGTCAATGGGTGCACTCAACTTCCAGAGTTAAACCCGTGTGTGGATTCAGCAGTCTGCAAAGACTTTCTCTGCAGAGTCCCAAAACAGGCGTTTTCAGCCCATTACCGGCATATGGAAGAAACAGCAGTAAGCACAGGGAAATATCTGCTTCTAAATCCAAAACGCAGCTATCTAACAGAACGGTTGTCAGTGTGTGCGCTCAACTTCCAGAGTTAAACCCGTGTGTGGATTCAGCAGTCTGCAAACACTTTCTCTGCAGAGTCCCAAAACAGGCGTTTTCAGCCCATTACAGGCATATGGAAGAAACAGCAGCAAGCACAGGGAAATATCTGCTTCTAAATCCAAAACGCAGCTATCTAACAGAACGGTTGTCAATGTATGCACTCAACTTCCAGAGTTAATCCCGTGTGTGGATTCAGCAGTCTGCAAACACTTTCTCTGCAGAGTCCCAAAACAGGCGATTTCAGCCCATTGCCGACTTATGGAAGAAAGAGCAGTCAGCACAGGGAAATATCAGCTTCTAAGTCCAAAAGGCGTCTGTCTAACAGAACGGTTGTCAATGTGTGCACTCAACTTCCAGAGTTAAACCCGTGTGTGGATTCAGCAGTCTGCAAACACTTTCTCTGCAGAGTCCCAAAACAGGCGTTTTCAGCCCATTACCGGCATATGGAAGAAACAGCAGTCAGCACAGGGAAATATCTGCTTCTAAATCCAAAAGGCGGCTATCTAACAGAACGGTTGTCAATGTGTGCACTCAACTTCCAGAGTTAAACCCGTGTGTGGATTCAGCAGTCTGCAAACACTTTCTCTGCAGAGTCCCAAAACAGGCGTTTTCAGCCCATTACCGGCATATGGAAAAAACAGCAGTAAACACAGGGAAATATCTGCTTCTAAATCCAAAACGCAGCTATCTAACAGAACGGTTGTCAATGTGTGCACTCAACTTCCAGAGTTAAACCCGCGTGTGGATTCAGCACTCTGCAAACACTTTCTCTGCAGAGTCCCAAAAAGGCGTTTTCAGCCCATTACCGGCATATGGAAGAAACAGCAGTAAGCACAGGGAAATATCTGCTTCTAAATCCAAAACGCAGCAATCTAACAGAACGGTTGTAAATGTGTGCACTCAACTTCCAGAGTTAAACCCGTGTGTGGATTCAGCAGTCTGCAAACACTTTCTCTGCAGAGTCCCAAAACAGGCGTTTTCAGCCCATTACCGGCATATGGAAGAAACAGCAGTCAGCACAGGGAAATATCTGCTTCTAAATCCAAAACGCAGCTATCTAACAGAACAGTTGTCAATGTCTGCACTCAACTTCCAGAGTTAAACCCGTTTTTGGATTCAGCAGTCTGCAAACACATTCTCTGCAGAGTCCCAAAACAGGCGTTTTCAGCCCATTACCGGCATATGCAAGAAACAGCAGTAAGCACAGGGAAATATCTGCTTCTAAATCCAAAACGCAGCTATCTTACAGAACGGTTGTCAATGTGTGCACTCAACTTCCAGAGTTAAACCCGTGTGTGGATTCAGCAGTCTGCAAACACTTTCTCTGCAGAGTCCCAAAACAGGCGTTTTCAGCCCATTACCGGCATATGGAAGAAACAGCAGTCAGCACAGGGAAATATCTGCTTCTAAATCCAAAGCGCAGCTATCTAACAGAACGGTTGCCAATGTGTGCACTCAACTTCCAGAGTTAAACCCGTGTGTGGATTCAGCAGTCTGCAAACACTTTCTCTGCAGAGTCCCAAAACAGGCGTTTTCAGCCCATTACCGGTATATGGAAGAAACAGCAGTCAGCACAGGGAAATATCTGCTTCTAAATCAAAAACGCAGCTATCTAACAGAACGGTTGTCAATGTGTGCACTCAACTTCCAGAGTTAAACCCGTGTGTGGATTCAGCAGTCTGCAAACACTTTCTCTGCAGAGTCCCAAAACAGGCGTTTTCAGCCCATTACCGGCATATGGAAGAAACAGCAGTCAGCACAGGGAAATATCTGCTTCTAAATCCAAAACGCAGCTATCTAACAGAACGGTTGTCAATGTGTGCGCTTAACTTCCAGAGTTAAACCCGTGTGTGGATTCAGCAGTCTGCAAACACTTTCTCTGCAGAGTCCCAAAACAGGCGTTTTCAGCCCATTACCGGCATATGGAAGAAACAGCAGTCAGCACTTGGAAATATGTGCTTCTAAATCCCAAATGCAGCAATCTAACAGAACGGTTGTCAATGTGTGCACTCAACTTCCAGAGTTAAACCCGTGTGTGGATTCAGCAGTCTGCAAACACTTTCTCTGCAGAGTCCCAAAACAGGCGTTTTCAGCCCATTACCGGCATATGGAAGAAACAGCAGTAAGCACAGGGAAATATCTGCTTCTAAATCCAAAACGCAGCATTCTAACAGAACGGTTTTCAATGTGTGCACTCAAATTCCAGAGTTAAACCCGTGTGTGGATTCAGCAGTCTGCAAACACTTTCTCTGCAGAGTCCCAAAAAGGCGTTTTCAGCCCATTACCGGCATATGGAAGAAACAGCAGTAAGCACAGGGAAATATCTGCTTCTAAATCCAAAACGCAGCAATCTAACAGAACGGTTGTAAATGTGTGCACTCAACTTCCAGAGTTAAACCCGTGTGTGGATTCAGGAGTCTGCAAACACTTTCTCTGCAGAGTCCCAAAACAGGCGTTTTCAGCCCATTACCGGCATATGGAAGAAACAGCAGTCAGCACAGGGAAATATCTGCTTCTAAATCCAAAACGCAGCTATCCAACAGAACAGTTGTCAATGTCTGCACTCAACTTCCAGAGTTAAACCCGTTTTTGGATTCAGCAGTCTGCAAACACTTTCTCTGCAGAGTCCCAAAACAGGCGTTTTCAGCCCATTACCGGCATATGCAAGAAACAGCAGTAAGCACAGGGAAATATCTGCTTCTAAATCCAAAACGCAGCTATCCTACAGAACGGTTGTCAATGTGTGCACTCAACTTCCAGAGTTAAACCCGTGTGTGGATTCAGCAGTCTGCAAACACTTTCTCTGCAGAGTCCCAAAACAGCCGTTTTCAGCCCATTACCGGCATATGTAAGAAATAGCAGTCAGCACAGGGAAATATCTGCTTCTAAATCCAAAACGCAGCTATCTAACAGAACGGTTGTCAATGTGTGCACTCAACTTCCAGAGTTAAACCCGTGTGTGGATTCAGCAGTCTGCAAACAGTTTCTCTGCAGAGTCCCAAAACAGGCGTTTTCAGCCCATTACCGGTATATGGAAGAAACAGCAGTCTGCACAGGGAAATATCTGCTTCTAAATCAAAAACGCAGCTATCTAACAGAACGGTTGTCAATGTGTGCACTCAACTTCCAGAGTTAAACACGTGTGTGGATTCAGCAGTCTGCAAACACATTCTCTGCAGAGTCCCAAAACAGGCGTTTTCAGCCCATTACCGGCATATGGAAGAAACAGCAGGCAGCACAGGGAAATATCTGCTTCTAAATCCAAAACGCAGCTATCTAACAGAACGGTTGTCAATGTGTGCGCTTAACTTCCAGAGTTAAACCCGTGTGTGGATTCAGCAGTCTGCAAACACTTTCTCTGCAGAGTCCCAAAACAGGCGTTTTCAGCCCATTACCGGCATATGGAAGAAACAGCAGTCAGCACAGGGAAATATGTGCTTCTAAATCCCAAATGCAGCAATCTAACAGAACGGTTGTCAATGTGTGCACTCAACTTCCAGAGTTAAACCCGTGTGTGGATTCAGCAGTCTGCAAACACTTTCTCTGCAGAGTCCCAAAACAGGCGTTTTCAGCCCATTACCGGCATATGGAAGAAACAGCAGTCAGCACAGGGAAATATGTGCTTCTAAATCCCAAATGCAGCAATCTAACAGAACGGTTGTCAATGTCTGCACTCAACTTCCAGAGTTAAACCCGTGTGTGGATTCAGCAGTCTGCAAACACTTTCTCTGCAGAGTCCCAAAACAGGCGTTTTCAGCCCATTACCGGCATAAGGAAGAAACAGCAGTCAGCACAGGGAAATATCTGCTTCTAAATCCAAAACGCAGCTATCTAACAGAACGGTTGTCAATGTCTGCACTCAACTTCCAGAGTTAAACCTGTGTGTGGATTCAGCAGTCTGCAAACACTTTCTCTGCAGAGTCCCAAAACAGGCGTTTTCAGCACATTACCGGCATAAGGAACAAACAGCAGTAAGCACAGGGAAATATCTGCTTCTAAATCCAAAACGCAGCTATCTTACAGAACGGTTGTCAATGTGTGCACTCAACTTCCAGAGTTAAACCCGTGTGTGGATTCAGCAGTCTGCAAACACTTTCTCTGCAGAGTCCCAAAACAGGCGTTTTCATCCCATTACCGGCATATGGAAGAAACAGCAGCAAGCACAGGGAAATATCTGCTTCTAAATCCAAAACGCAGCTATCTAACAGAACGGTTGTCAATGTGTGCACTCAACTTCCAGAGTTAAACCCGTGTGTGGATTCAGCAGTCTGCTAACACTTTCTCTGCAGAGTCCCAAAACAGGCGTTTTCAGCCCAATACCGGCATATGGAAGAAAAAGCAGTAAGCACAGGGAAATATCTGCTTCTAAATCCAAAGCGCAGCTATCTAACAGAACGGTTGCCAATGTGTGCACTCAACTTCCAGAGTTAAACCTGTGTGTGGATTCAGCAGTCTGCAAACACTTTCTCTGCAGAGTCCCAAAACAGGCGTTTTCAGCCCATTACCGGTATACGGAAGAAACAGCAGTCAGCACAGGGAAATATCTGCTTCTAAATCAAAAACGCAGCTATCTAACAGAACGGTTGTCAATGTGTGCACTCAACTTCCAGAGTTAAACCCGTGTGTGGATTCAGCAGTCTGCAAACACTTTCTCTGCAGAGTCCCAAAACAGGCGTTTTCAGCCCATTACAGGCATATGGAAGAAACAGCAGTCAGCACAGGGAAATATCTGCTTCTAAATCCAAAACGCAGCTATCTAACAGAACGGTTGTCAATGTGTGCGCTTAACTTCCAGAGTTAAACCCGTGTGTGGATTCAGCAGTCTGCAAACACTTTCTCTGCAGAGTCCCAAAACAGGCGTTTTCAGCCCATTACCGGCATATGGAAGAAACAGCAGTCAGCACTTGGAAATATGTGCTTCTAAATCCCAAATGCAGCAATCTAACAGAAGGGTTGTCAATGTGTGCACTCAACTTCCAGAGTTAAACCCGTGTGTGGATTCAGCAGTCTGCAAACACTTTCTCTGCAGAGTCCCAAAACAGGCGTTTTCAGCCCATTACCGGCATATGGAAGAAACGGCAGTAAGCCCAGGGAAATATCTGCTTCTAAATCCAAAACGCAGCATTCTAACAGAACGGTTTTCAATGTGTGCACTCAACTTCCAGAGTTAAACCCGTGTGTGGGTTCAGCAGTCTGCAAACACTTTCTCTGCAGAGTCCCAAAAAGGCGTTTTCAGCCCATTACCGGCATATGGAAGAAACAGCAGTAAGCACAGGGAAATATCTGCTTCTAAATCCAAAACGCAGCAATCTAACAGAACGGTTGTAAATGTGTGCACTCAACTTCCAGAGTTAAACCCGTGTGTGGATTCAGCAGTCTGCAAACACTTTCTCTGCAGAGTCCCAAAACAGGCGTTTTCAGCCCATTACCGGCATATGGAAGAAACAGCAGTCAGCACAGGGAAATATCTGCTTCTAAATCCAAAACGCAGCTATCTAACAGAACAGTTGTCAATGTCTGCACTCAACTTCCAGAGTTAAACCCGTTTGTGGATTCAGCAGTCTGCAAACACTTTCTCTGCAGAGTCCCAAAACAGGCGTTTTCAGCCCATTACCGGCATATGCAAGAAACAGCAGTAAGCACAGGGAAATATCTGCTTCTAAATCCAAAACGCAGCTATCCTACAGAACGGTTGTCAATGTGTGCACTCAACTTCCAGAATTAAACCCGTGTGTGGATTCAGCAGTCTGCACACACTTTCTCTGCAGAGTCCCAAAACAGGCGTTTTCAGCCCATTACCGGCATATGGAAGAAACAGCAGTCAGCACAGGGAAATATCTGCTTCTAAATCCAAAACGCAGCTATCTAACAGAACGGTTGTCAATGTGTGCACTCAACTTCCAGAGTTAAACCCGTGTGTGGATTCAGCAGTCTGCAAACACTTTCTCTGCAGAGTCCCAAAACAGGCGTTTTCAGCCCATTACCGGTATATGGAAGAAACAGCAGTCAGCACAGGGAAATTTCTGCTTCTAAATCAAAAACGCAGCTATCTAACAGAACGGTTGTCAATGTGTGCACTCAACTTCCAGAGTTAAACCCGTGTGTGGATTCAGCAGTCTGCAAACACATTCTCTGCAGAGTCCCAAAACAGGCGTTTTCAGCCCATTACCGGCATATGGAAGAAACAGCAGGCAGCACAGGGAAATATCTGCTTCTAAATCCAAAACGCAGCTATCTAACAGAACGGTTGTCAATGTGTGCGCTTAACTTCCAGAGTTAAACCCGTGTGTGGATTCAGCAGTCTGCAAACACTTTCTCTGCACAGTCCCAAAACAGGCGTTTTCAGCCCATTACCGGCATATGGAAGAAACAGCAGTCAGCACAGGGAAATATGTGCTTCTAAATCCCAAATGCAGCAATCTAACAGAACGGTTGTCAATGTGTGCACTCAACTTCCAGAGTTAATCCCGTGTGTGGATTCAGCAGTCTGCAAACACTTTCTCTGCAGAGTCCCAAAACAGGCGTTTTCAGCCCATTACCGGCATATGGAAGAAACAGCAGTAAGCACAGGGAAATATCTGCTTCTAAATCCAAAACGCAGCATTCTAACAGAACGGTTTTCAATGTGTGTACTCAACTTCCAGAGTTAAACCCGTGTGTGGATTCAGCAGTCTGCAAACACTTTCTCTGCAGAGTTCCAAAAAGGCGATTTCAGCCCATTACCGGCATATGGAAGAAACAGCAGTAAGCACAGGGAAATATCTGCTTCTAAATCCAAAACGCAGCAATCTAACAGAACGGTTGTAAATGTGTGCCCTCAACTTCCAGAGTTAAACCCGTGTGTGGATTCAGCAGTCTGCAAACACTTTCTCTGCAGAGTCCCAAAACAGGCGTTTTCAGCCCATTACCGGCATATGGAAGAAACAGCAGTCAGCACAGGGAAATATCTGCTTCTAAATCCAAAACGCAGCTATCTAACGGAACAGTTGTCAATGTCTGCACTCAACTTCCAGAGTTAAACCCGTGTGTGGATTCAGCAGTCTGCAAACACTTTCTCTGCAGAGTCCCAAAACAGGCGTTTTCAGCCCATTACCGGCATATGCAAGAAACAGCAGTAAGCACAGGGAAATATCTGCTTCTAAATCCAAAACGCAGCTATCTTACAGAACGGTTGTCAATGTGTGCACTCAACTTCCAGAGTTAAACCCGTGTGTGGATTCAGCAGTCTGCAAACACTTTCTCTGCAGAGTCCCAAAACAGGCGTTTTCAGCCCATTACCGGCATATGGAAGAAACAGCAGTCAGCACAGGGAAATATGTGCTTCTAAATCCCAAATGCAGCAATCTAACAGAACGGTTGTCAATGGCTGCACTCAACTTCCAGAGTTAAACCCGTGTGTGGATTCAGCAGTCTGCAAACACTTTCTCTGCAGAGTCCCAAAACAGGCGTTTTCAGCCCATTACCGGCATAAGGAAGAAACAGCAGTCAGCACAGGGAAATATCTGCTTCTAAATCCAAAACGCAGCTATCTAACAGAACGGTTGTCAATGTCTGCACTCAACTTCCAGAGTTAAACCTGTGTGTGGATTCAGCAGTCTGCAAACACTTTCTCTGCAGAGTCCCAAAACAGGCGTTTTCAGCACATTACCGGCATAAGGAACAAACAGCAGTAAGCACAGGGAAATATCTGCTTCTAAATCCAAAACGCAGCTATCTTACAGAACGGTTGTCAATGTGTGCACTCAACTTCCAGAGTTAAACCCGTGTGTGGATTCAGCAGTCTGCAAACACTTTCTCTGCAGAGTCCCAAAACAGGCGTTTTCATCCCATTACCGGCATATGGAAGAAACAGCAGCAAGCACCGGGAAATATCTGCTTCTAAATCCAAAACGCAGCTATCTAACAGAACGGTTGTCAATGTGTGCACTCAACTTCCAGAGTTAAACCCGCGTGTGTATTCAGCAGTCTGCAAACACTTTCTCTGCAGAGTCCCAAAACAGGCGTTTTCAGCCCATTACCGGCATAAGGAACAAACAGCAGAAAGCACAGGGAAATATCTGCTTCTAAATCCAAAACGCAGCTATCTAACAGAACGGTTGTCAATGTGTGCACTCAACTTCCAGAGTTAAACCCGTGTGTGGATTCAGCAGTCTGCAAACACTTTCTCTGCAGAGTCCCAAAACAGGCGTTTTCAGCCCATTACCGGCATATGGAAGAAACAGCAGTAAGCACAGGGAAATATCTGCTTCTAAATCCAAAACACAGCTATCTAACAGAACGGTTGTCAATGTGTGCACTCAACTTCCAGAGTTAATCCCGTGTGTGGATTCAGCAGTCTGCAAACACTTTCTCTGCAGAGTCCCAAAACAGGCGTTTTCAGCCCATTACCGGCATATGGAAGAAACAGCAGTCAGCACAGGGAAATATCTGCTTCTAAATCCAAAGCGCAGCTATCTAACAGAACGGTTGTCAATGTGTGCACTCAACTTCCAGAGTTAAACCCGTGTGTGGATTCAGCAGTCTGCAAACACTTTCTCTGCAGAGTCCCAAAACAGGCGTTTTCAGCCCATTACCGGTATATGGAAGAAACAGCAGTCAGCACAGGGAAATATCTGCTTCTAAATCAAAAACGCAGCTATCTAACAGAACGGTTGTCAATGTGTGCACTCAACTTCCAGAGTTAAACCCGTGTGTGGATTCAGCAGTCTGCAAACACTTTCTCTGCAGAGTCCCAAAACAGGCGTTTTCAGCCCATTACCGGCATATGGAAGAAACAGCAGTCAGCACAGGGAAATATCTGCTTCTAAATCCAAAACGCAGCTATCTAACAGAACGGTTGTCAATGTGTGCGCTTAACTTCCAGAGTTAAACCCGTGTGTGGATTCAGCAGTCTGCAAACACTTTCTCTGCAGAGTCCCAAAACAGGCGTTTTCAGCCCATTACCGGCATATGGAAGAAACAGCAGTCAGCACTTGGAAATATGTGCTTCTAAATCCCAAATGCAGCAATCTAACAGAACGGTTGTCAATGTGTGCACTCAACTTCCAGAGTTAAACCCGTGTGTGGATTCAGCAGTCTGCAAACACTTTCTCTGCAGAGTCCCAAAACAGGCGTTTTCAGCCCATTACCGGCATATGGAAGAAACAGCAGTAAGCACAGGGAAATATCTGCTTCTAAATCCAAAACGCAGCATTCTAACAGAACGGTTTTCAATGTGTGCACTCAACTTCCAGAGTTAAACCCGTGTGTGGATTCAGCAGTCTGCAAACACTTTCTCTGCAGAGTCCCAAAAAGGCGTTTTCAGCCCATTACCGGCATATGGAAGAAACAGCAGTAAGCACAGGGAAATATCTGCTTCTAAATCCAAAACGCAGCAATCTAACAGAACGGTTGTAAATGTGTGCACTCAACTTCCAGAGTTAAACCCGTGTGTGGATTCAGGAGTCTGCAAACACTTTCTCTGCAGAGTCCCAAAACAGGCGTTTTCAGCCCATTACCGGCATATGGAAGAAACAGCAGTCAGCACAGGGAAATATCTGCTTCTAAATCCAAAACGCAGCTATCCAACAGAACAGTTGTCAATGTCTGCACTCAACTTCCAGAGTTAAACCCGTTTTTGGATTCAGCAGTCTGCAAACACTTTCTCTGCAGAGTCCCAAAACAGGCGTTTTCAGCCCATTACCGGCATATGCAAGAAACAGCAGTAAGCACAGGGAAATATCTGCTTCTAAATCCAAAACGCAGCTATCCTACAGAACGGTTGTCAATGTGTGCACTCAACTTCCAGAGTTAAACCCGTGTGTGGATTCAGCAGTCTGCAAACACTTTCTCTGCAGAGTCCCAAAACAGGCGTTTTCAGCCCATTACCGGCATATGGAAGAAACAGCAGTCAGCACAGGGAAATATCTGCTTCTAAATCCAAAACGCAGCTATCTAACAGAACGGTTGTCAATGTGTGCACTCAACTTCCAGAGTTAAACCCGTGTGTGGATTCAGCAGTCTGCAAACACTTTCTCTGCAGAGTCCCAAAACAGGCGTTTTCAGCCCATTACCGGTATATGGAAGAAACAGCAGTCAGCACAGGGAAATATCTGCTTCTAAATCAAAAACGCAGCTATCTAACAGAACGTTTGTCAATGTGTGCACTCAACTTCCAGAGTTAAACCCGTGTGTGGATTCAGCAGTCTGCAAACACATTCTCTGCAGAGTCCCAAAACAGGCGTTTTCAGCCCATTACCGGCATATGGAAGAAACAGCAGGCAGCACAGGGAAATATCTGCTTCTAAATCCAAAACGCAGCTATCTAACAGAACGGTTGTCAATGTGTGCGCTTAACTTCCAGAGTAAAACCCGTGTGTGGATTCAGCAGTCTGCAAACACTTTCTCTGCAGAGTCCCAAAACAGGCGTTTTCAGCCCATTACCGGCATATGGAAGAAACAGCAGTCAGCACAGGGAAATATCTGCTTCTAAATCCCAAATGCAGCAATCTAACAGAACGGTTGTCAATGTGTGCACTCAACTTCCAGAGTTAAACCCGTGTGTGGATTCAGCAGTCTGCAAACACTTTCTCTGCAGAGTCCCAAAACAGGCGTTTTCAGCCCATTACCGGCATATGGAAGAAACAGCAGTCAGCACAGGGAAATATCTGCTTCTAAATCCAAAACGCAGCTATCCAACAGAACAGTTGTCAATGTCTGCACTCAACTTCCAGAGTTAAACCCGTTTTTGGATTCAGCAGTCTGCAAACACTTTCTCTGCAGAGTCCCAAAACAGGCGTTTTCAGCCCATTACCGGCATATGCAAGAAACAGCAGTAAGCACAGGGAAATATCTGCTTCTAAATCCAAAACGCAGCTATCCTTCAGAACGGTTGTCAATGTGTGCACTCAACTTCCAGAGTTAAACTCGTGTGTGGATTCAGCAGTCTGCAAACACTTTCTCTGCAGAGTCCCAAAACAGGCGTTTTCAGCCCATTACCGGCATATGGAAGAAACAGCAGTCAGCACAGGGAAATATCTGCTTCTAAATCCAAAACGCAGCTATCTAACAGAACGGTTGTCAATGTGTGCACTCAACTTCCAGAGTTAAACCCGTGTGTGGATTCAGCAGTCTGCAAACACTTTCTCTGCAGAGTCGCAAAACAGGCGTTTTCAGCCCATTACCGGTATATGGAAGAAACAGCAGTCAGCACAGGGAAATATCTGCTTCTAAATCAAAAACGCAGCTATCTAACAGAACGGTTGTCAATGTGTGCACTCAACTTCCAGAGTTAAACCCGTGTGTGGATTCAGCAGTCTGCAAACACATTCTCTGCAGAGTCCCAAAACAGGCGTTTTCAGCCCATTACCGGCATATGGAAGAAACAGCAGGCAGCACAGGGAAATATCTGCTTCTAAATCCAAAACGCAGCTAACTAACAGAACGGTTGTCAATGTGTGCGCTTAACTTCCAGAGTAAAACCCGTGTGTGGATTCAGCAGTCTGCAAACACTTTCTCTGCAGAGTCCCAAAACAGGCGTTTTCAGCCCATTACCGGCATATGGAAGAAACAACAGTCAGCACAGGGAAATATGTGCTTCTAAATCCCAAATGCAGCAATCTAACAGAACGGTTGTCAATGTGTGCACTCAACTTCCAGAGTTAAACCCGTGTGTGGATTCAGCAGTCTGCAAACACTTTCTCTGCAGAGTCCCAAAACAGGCGTTTTCAGCCCTTTACCGGCATATGGAAGAAACAGCAGTAAGCACAGGGAAATATCTGCTTCTAAATCCAAAACGCAGCATTCTAACAGAACGGTTTTCAATGTGTGTACTCAACTTCCAGAGTTAAACCCGTGTGTGGATTCAGCAGTCTGCAAACACTTTCTCTGCAGAGTCCCAAAAAGGCGATTTCAGCCCATTACCGGCATATGGAAGAAACAGCAGTAAGCACAGGGAAATATCTGCTTCTAAATCCAAAACGCAGCAATCTAACAGAACGGTTGTAAATGTGTGCACTCAACTTCCAGAGTTAAACCCGTGTGTGGATTCAGCAGTCTGCAAACACTTTCTCTGCAGAGTCCCAAAACAGGCGTTTTCAGCCCATTACCGGCATATGGAAGAAACAGCAGTCAGCACAGGGAAATATCTGCTTCTAAATCCAAAACGCAGCTATCTAACGGAACAGTTGTCAATGTCTGCACTCAACTTCCAGAGTTAAACCCGTGTGTGGATTCAGCAGTCTGCAAACACTTTCTCTGCAGAGTCCCAAAACAGGCGTTTTCAGCCCATTACCGGTATATGGAAGAAACAGCAGTCAGCACAGGGAAATATCTGCTGCTAAATCAAAAACGCAGCTATCTAACAGAACGGTTGTCAATGTGTGCACTCAACTTCCAGAGTTAAACCCGTGTGTGGATTCAGCAGTCTGCAAACACTTTCTCTGCAGAGTCCCAAAACAGGCGTTTTCAGCCCTTTACCGGCATATGGAAGAAACAGCAGTCAGCACAGGGAAATATCTGCTTCTAAATCCAAAACGCAGCTATCTAACAGAACGGTTGTCAATGTGTGCGCTTAACTTCCAGAGTTAAACCCGTGTGTGGATTCAGCAGTCTGCAAACACTTTCTCTGCAGAGTCCCAAAACAGGCGTTTTCAGCCCATTACCGGCATATGGAAGAAACAGCAGTCAGCACAGGGAAATATGTGCTTCTAAATCCCAAATGCAGCAATCTAACAGAACGGTTGTCAATGTCTGCACTCAACTTCCAGAGTTAAACCCGTGTGTGGATTCAGCAGTCTGCAAACACTTTCTCTGCAGAGTCCCAAAACAGGCGTTTTCAGCCCATTACCGGCATAAGGAAGAAACAGCAGTCAGCACAGGGAAATATCTGCTTCTAAATCCAAAACGCAGCTATCTAACAGAACGTTTGTCAATGTCTGCACTCAACTTCCAGAGTTAAACCTGTGTGTGGATTCAGCAGTCTGCAAACACTTTCTCTGCAGAGTCCCAAAACAGGCGTTTTCAGCACATTACCGGCATAAGGAACAAACAGCAGTAAGCACAGGGAAATATCTGCTTCTAAATCCAAAACGCAGCTATCTTACAGAACGGTTGTCAATGTGTGCACTCAACTTCCAGAGTTAAACCCGTGTGTGGATTCAGCAGTCTGCAAACACTTTCTCTGCAGAGTCCCAAAACAGGCGTTTTCATCCCATTACCGGCATATGGAAGAAACAGCAGCAAGCACAGGGAAATATCTGCTTCTAAATCCAAAACGCAGCTATCTAACAGAACGGTTGTCAATGTGTGCACTCAACTTCCAGAGTTAAACCCGTGTGTGGATTCAGCAGTCTGCTAACACTTTCTCTGCAGAGTCCCAAAACAGGCGTTTTCAGCCCAATACCGGCATATGGAAGAAAAAGCTGTAAGCACAGGGAAATATCTGCTTCTAAATCCAAAGCGCAGCTATCTAACAGAACGGTTGCCAATGTGTGCACTCAACTTCCAGAGTTAAACCCGTGTGTGGATTCAGCAGTCTGCAAACACTTTCTCTGCAGAGTCCCAAAACAGGCGTTTTCAGCCCATTACCGGCATATGGAAGAAACAGCAGTCAGCACTTGGAAATATGTGCTTCTAAATCCCAAATGCAGCAATCTAACAGAAGGGTTGTCAATGTGTGCACTCAACTTCCAGAGTTAAACCCGTGTGTGGATTCAGCAGTCTGCAAACACTTTCTCTGCAGAGTCCCAAAACAGGCGTTTTCAGCCCATTACCGGCATATGGAAGAAACGGCAGTAAGCACAGGGAAATATCTGCTTCTAAATCCAAAACGCAGCATTCTAACAGAACGGTTTTCAATGTGTGCACTCAACTTCCAGAGTTAAACCCGTGTGTGGGTTCAGCAGTCTGCAAACACTTTCTCTGCAGAGTCCCAAAAAGGCGTTTTCAGCCCATTACCGGCATATGGAAGAAACAGCAGTAAGCACAGGGAAATATCTGCTTCTAAATCCAAAACGCAGCAATCTAACAGAACGGTTGTAAATGTGTGCACTCAACTTCCAGAGTTAAACCCGTGTGTGGATTCAGCAGTCTGCAAACACTTTCTCTGCAGAGTGCCAAAACAGGCGTTTTCAGCCCATTACCGGCATATGGAAGAAACAGCAGTCAGCACAGGGAAATATCTGCTTCTAAATCCAAAACGCAGCTATCTAACAGAACAGTTGTCAATGTCTGCACTCAACTTCCAGAGTTAAACCCGTTTGTGGATTCAGCAGTCTGCAAACACTTTCTCTGCAGAGTCCCAAAACAGGCGTTTTCAGCCCATTACCGGCATATGCAAGAAACAGCAGTAAGCAGAGGGAAATATCTGCTTCTAAATCCAAAACGCAGCTATCCTACAGAACGGTTGTCAATGTGTGCACTCAACTTCCAGAGTTAAACCCGTGTGTGGATTCAGCAGTCTGCACACACTTTCTCTGCAGAGTCCCAAAACAGGCGTTTTCAGCCCTTTACCGGCATATGGAAGAAACAGCAGTCAGCACAGGGAAATATCTGCTTCTAAATCCAAAACGCAGCTATCTAACAGAACGGTTGTCAATGTGTGCACTCAACTTCCAGAGTTAAACCCGTGTGTGGATTCAGCAGTCTGCAAACACTTTCTCTGCAGAGTCCCAAAACAGGCGTTTTCAGCCCATTACCGGTATATGGAAGAAACAGCAGTAAGCACAGGGAAATATCTGCTTCTAAATCAAAAACGCAGCTATCTAACAGAACGGTTGTCAATGTGTGCACTCAACTTCCAGAGTTAAACCCGTGTGTGGATTCAGCAGTCTGCAAACACATTCTCTGCAGAGTCCCAAAACAGGCGTTTTCAGCCCATTACCGGCATATGGAAGAAACAGCAGGCAGCACAGGGAAATATCTGCTTCTAAATCCAAAACGCAGCTATCTAACAGAACGGTTGTCAATGTGTGCGCTTAACTTCCAGAGTTAAACCCGTGTGTGGATTCAGCAGTCTGCAAACACTTTCTCTGCACAGTCCCAAAACAGGCGTTTTCAGCCCATTACCGGCATATGGAAGAAACAGCAGTCAGCACAGGGAAATATGTGCTTCTAAATCCCAAATGCAGCAATCTAACAGAACGGTTGTCAATGTGTGCACTCAACTTCCAGAGTTAATCCCGTGTGTGGATTCAGCAGTCTGCAAACACTTTCTCTGCAGAGTCCCAAAACAGGCGTTTTCAGCCCATTACCGGCATATGGAAGAAACAGCAGTAAGCACAGGGAAATATCTGCTTCTAAATCCAAAACGCAGCATTCTAACAGAACGGTTTTCAATGTGTGTACTCAACTTCCAGAGTTAAACCCGTGTGTGGATTCAGCAGTCTGCAAACACTTTCTCTGCAGAGTCCCAAAAAGGCGATTTCAGCCCATTACCGGCATATGGAAGAAACAGCAGTAAGCACAGGGAAATATCTGCTTCTAAATCCAAAACGCAGCTATCTAACAGAACGGTTGTCAATGTGTGCACTCAACTTCCAGAGTTAATCCCGTGTGTGGATTCAGCAGTCTGCAAACACTTTCTCTGCAGAGTCCCAAAACAGGCGTTTTCAGCCCATTACCGGCATATGGAAGAAACAGCAGTCAGCACAGGGAAATATCTGCTTCTAAATCCAAAACGCAGCTATCTAACGGAACAGTTGTCAATGTCTGCACTCAACTTCCAGAGTTAAACCCGTGTGTGGATTCAGCAGTCTGCAAACACTTTCTATGCAGAGTCCCAAAACAGGCGTTTTCAGCCCATTACCGGCATATGCAAGAAACAGCAGTAAGCACAGGGAAATATCTGCTTCTAAATCCAAAACGCAGCTATCTTACAGAACGGTTGTCAATGTGTGCACTCAACTTCCAGAGTTAAACCCGTGTGTGGATTCAGCAGTCTGCAAACACTTTCTCTGCAGAGTCCCAAAACAGGCGTTTTCAGCCCATTACCGGCATATGGAAGAAACAGCAGTCAGCACAGGGAAATATCTGCTTCTAAATCCAAAACGCAGCTATCTAACAGAACGGTTGTCAATGTGTGCGCTTAACTTCCAGAGTTAAACCCGTGTGTGGATTCAGCAGTCTGCAAACACTTTCTCTGCAGAGTCCCAAAACAGGCGTTTTCAGCCCATTACCGGCATATGGAAGAAACAGCAGTCAGCACAGGGAAATATGTGCTTCTAAATCCCAAATGCAGCAATCTAACAGAACGGTTGTCAATGGCTGCACTCAACTTCCAGAGTTAAACCCGTGTGTGGATTCAGCAGTCTGCAAACACTTTCTCTGCAGAGTCCCAAAACAGGCGTTTTCAGCCCATTACCGGCATAAGGAAGAAACAGCAGTCAGCACAGGGAAATATCTGCTTCTAAATCCAAAACGCAGCTATCTAACAGAACGGTTGTCAATGTCTGCACTCAACTTCCAGAGTTAAACCTGTGTGTGGATTCAGCAGTCTGCAAACACTTTCTCTGCAGAGTCCCAAAACAGGCGTTTTCAGCCCATTACCGGCATAAGGAAGAAACAGCAGTCAGCACAGGGAAATATCTGCTTCTAAATCCAAAACGCAGCTATCTAACAGAACGGTTGTCAATGTCTGCACTCAACTTCCAGAGTTAAACCTTTGTGTGGATTCAGCAGTCTGCAAACACTTTCTCTGCAGAGTCCCAAAACAGGCGTTTTCAGCACATTACCGGCATAAGGAACAAACAGCAGTAAGCACAGGGAAATATCTGCTTCTAAATCCAAAACGCAGCTATCTTACAGAACGGTTGTCAATGTGTGCACTCAACTTCCAGAGTTAAACCCGTGTGTGGATTCAGCAGTCTGCAAACACTTTCTCTGCAGAGTCCCAAAACAGGCGTTTTCATCCCATTACCGGCATATGGAAGAAACAGCAGCAAGCACCGGGAAATATCTGCTTCTAAATCCAAAACGCAGCTATCTAACAGAACGGTTGTCAATGTGTGCACTCAACTTCCAGAGTTAAACCCGCGTGTGTATTCAGCAGTCTGCAAACACTTTCTCGGCAGAGTCCCAAAACAGGCGTTTTCAGCCCATTACCGGCATAAGGAACAAACAGCAGAAAGCACAGGGAAATATCTGCTTCTAAATCCAAAACGCAGCTATCTAACAGAACGGTTGTCAATGTGTGCACTCAACTTCCAGAGTTAAACCCGTGTGTGGATTCAGCAGTCTGCAAACACTTTCTCTGCAGAGTCCCAAAACAGGCGTTTTCAGCCCATTACCGGCATATGGAAGAAACAGCAGTAAGCACAGGGAAATATCTGCTTCTAAATCCAAAACACAGCTATCTAACAGAACGGTTGTCAATGTGTGCACTCAACTTCCAGAGTTAATCCCGTGTGTGGATTCAGCAGTCTGCAAACACTTTCTCTGCAGAGTCCCAAAACAGGCGTTTTCAGCCCATTACCGGCATATGGAAGAAACAGCAGTCAGCACAGGGAAATATCTGCTTCTAAATCCAAAGCGCAGCTATCTAACAGAACGGTTGCCAATGTGTGCACTCAACTTCCAGAGTTAAACCCGTGTGTGGATTCAGCAGTCTGCAAACACTTTCTCTGCAGAATCCCAAAACAGGCGTTTTCAGCCCATTACCGGTATATGGAAGAAACAGCAGTCAGCACAGGGAAATATCTGCTTCTAAATCAAAAACGCAGCTATCTAACAGAACGGTTGTCAATGTGTGCACTCAACTTCCAGAGTTAAACCCGTGTGTGGATTCAGCAGTCTGCAAACACTTTCTCTGCAGAGTCCCAAAACAGGCGTTTTCAGCCCATTACCGGCATATGGAAGAAACAGCAGTCAGCACAGGGAAATATCTGCTTCTAAATCCAAAACGCAGCTATCTAACAGAACGGTTGTCAATGTGTGCGCTTAACTTCCAGAGTTAAACCCGTGTGTGGATTCAGCAGTCTGCAAACACTTTCTCTGCAGAGTCCCAAAACAGGCGTTTTCAGCCCATTACCGGCATATGGAAGAAACAGCAGTCAGCACTTGGAAATATGTGCTTCTAAATCCCAAATGCAGCAATCTAACAGAACGGTTGTCAATGTGTGCACTCAACTTCCAGAGTTAAACCCGTGTGTGGATTCAGCAGTCTGCAAACACTTTCTCTGCAGAGTCCCAAAACAGGCGTTTTCAGCCCATTACCGGCATATGGAAGAAACAGCAGTAAGCACAGGGAAATATCTGCTTCTAAATCCAAAACGCAGCATTCTAACAGAACGGTTTTCAATGTGTGCACTCAACTTCCAGAGTTAAACCCGTGTGTGGATTCAGCAGTCTGCAAACACTTTCTCTGCAGAGTCCCAAAAAGGCGTTTTCAGCCCATTACCGGCATATGGAAGAAACAGCAGTAAGCACAGGGAAATATCTGCTTCTAAATCCAAAACGCAGCAATCTAACAGAACGGTTTTAAATGTGTGCACTCAACTTCCAGAGTTAAACCCGTGTGTGGATTCAGGAGTCTGCAAACACTTTCTCTGCAGAGTCCCAAAACAGGCGTTTTCAGCCCATTACCGGCATATGGAAGAAACAGCAGTCAGCACAGGGAAATATCTGCTTCTAAATCCAAAACGCAGCTATCCAACAGAACAGTTGTCAATGTGTGCACTCAACTTCCAGAGTTAAACCCGTGTGTGGATTCAGCAGTCTGCAAACACTTTCTCTGCAGAGTCCCAAAACAGGCGTTTTCAGCCCATTACCGGCATATGCAAGAAACAGCAGTAAGCACAGGGAAATATCTGCTTCTAAATCCAAAACGCAGCTATCCTACAGAACGGTTGTCAATGTGTGCACTCAACTTCCAGAGTTAAACCCGTGTGTGGATTCAGCAGTCTGCAAACACTTTCTCTGCAGAGTCCCAAAACAGGCGTTTTCAGCCCATTACCGGCATATGGAAGAAACAGCAGTCAGCACAGGGAAATATCTGCTTCTAAATCCAAAACGCAGCTATATAACAGAACGGTTGTCAATGTGTGCACTCAACTTCCAGAGTTAAACCCGTGTGTGGATTCAGCAGTCTGCAAACACTTTCTCTGCAGAGTCCCAAAACAGGCGTTTTCAGCCCATTACCGGTATATGGAAGAAACAGCAGTCAGCACAGGGAAATATCTGCTTCTAAATCAAAAACGCAGCTATCTAACAGAACGGTTGTCAATGTGTGCACTCAACTTCCAGAGTTAAACCCGTGTGTGGATTCAGCAGTCTGCAAACACATTCTCTGCAGAGTCCCAAAACAGGCGTTTTCAGCCCATTACCGGCATATGGAAGAAACAGCAGGCAGCACAGGGAAATATCTGCTTCTAAATCCAAAACGCAGCTATCTAACAGAACGGTTGTCAATGTGTGCGCTTAACTTCCAGAGTAAAACCCGTGTGTGGATTCAGCAGTCTGCAAACACTTTCTCTGCAGAGTCCCAAAACAGGCGTTTTCAGCCCATTACCGGCATATGGAAGAAACAGCAGTCAGCACAGGGAAATATGTGCTTCTAAATCCCAAATGCAGCAATCTAACAGAACGGTTGTCAATGTGTGCACTCAACTTCCAGAGTTAAACCCGTGTGTGGATTCAGCAGTCTGCAAACACTTTCTCTGCAGAGTCCCAAAACAGGCGTTTTCAGCCCATTACCGGCATATGGAAGAAACAGCAGTAAGCACAGGGAAATATCTGCTTCTAAATCCAAAACGCAGCATTCTAACAGAACGGTTTTCAATGTGTGTACTCAACTTCCAGAGTTAAACCCGTGTGTGGATTCAGCAGTCTGCAAACACTTTCTCTGCAGAGTCCCAAAAAGGCGATTTCAGCCCATTACCGGCATATGGAAGAAACAGCAGTAAGCACAGGGAAATATCTGCTTCTAAATCCAAAACGCAGCAATCTAACAGAACGGTTGTAAATGTGTGCACTCAACTTCCAGAGTTAAACCCGTGTGTGGATTCAGCAGTCTGCAAACACTTTCTCTGCAGAGTCCCAAAACAGGCGTTTTCAGCCCATTACCGGCATATGGAAGAAACAGCAGTCAGCACAGGGAAATATCTGCTTCTAAATCCAAAACGCAGCTATCTAACGGAACAGTTGTCAATGTCTGCACTCAACTTCCAGAGTTAAACCCGTGTGTGGATTCAGCAGTCTGCAAACACTTTCTCTGCAGAGTCCCAAAACAGGCGTTTTCAGCCCATTACCGGTATATGGAAGAAACAGCAGTCAGCACAGGGAAATATCTGCTGCTAAATCAAAAACGCAGCTATCTAACAGAACGGTTGTCAATGTGTGCACTCAACTTCCAGAGTTAAACCCGTGTGTGGATTCAGCAGTCTGCAAACACTTTCTCTGCAGAGTCCCAAAACAGGCGTTTTCAGCCCTTTACCGGCATATGGAAGAAACAGCAGTCAGCACAGGGAAATATCTGCTTCTAAATCCAAAACGCAGCTATCTAACAGAACGGTTGTCAATGTGTGCGCTTAACTTCCAGAGTTAAACCCGTGTGTGGATTCAGCAGTCTGCAAACACTTTCTCTGCAGAGTCCCAAAACAGGCGTTTTCAGCCCATTACCGGCATATGGAAGAAACAGCAGTCAGCACAGGGAAATATGTGCTTCTAAATCCCAAATGCAGCAATCTAACAGAACGGTTGTCAATGTCTGCACTCAACTTCCAGAGTTAAACCCGTGTGTGGATTCAGCAGTCTGCAAACACTTTCTCTGCAGAGTCCCAAAACAGGCGTTTTCAGCCCATTACCGGCATAAGGAAGAAACAGCAGTCAGCACAGGGAAATATCTGCTTCTAAATCCAAAACGCAGCTATCTAACAGAACGGTTGTCAATGTCTGCACTCAACTTCCAGAGTTAAACCTGTGTGTGGATTCAGCAGTCTGCAAACACTTTCTCTGCAGAGTCCCAAAACAGGAGTTTTCAGCACATTACCGGCATAAGGAACAAACAGCAGTAAGCACAGGGAAATATCTGCTTCTAAATCCAAAACGCAGCTATCTTACAGAACGGTTGTCAATGTGTGCACTCAACTTCCAGAGTTAAACCCGTGTGTGGATTCAGCAGTCTGCAAACACTTTCTCTGCAGAGTCCCAAAACAGGCGTTTTCATCCCATTACCGGCATATGGAAGAAACAGCAGCAAGCACAGGGAAATATCTGCTTCTAAATCCAAAACGCAGCTATCTAACAGAACGGTTGTCAATGTGTGCACTCAACTTCCAGAGTTAAACCCGTGTGTGGATTCAGCAGTCTGCTAACACTTTCTCTGCAGAGTCCCAAAACAGGCGTTTTCAGCCCAATACCGGCATATGGAAGAAAAAGCAGTAAGCACAGGGAAATATCTGCTTCTAAATCCAAAGCGCAGCTATCTAACAGAACGGTTGCCAATGTGTGCACTCAACTTCCAGAGTTAAACCTGTGTGTGGATTCAGCAGTCTGCAAACACTTTCTCTGCAGAGTCCCAAAACAGGCGTTTTCAGCCCATTACCGGTATATGGAAGAAACAGCAGTCAGCACAGGGAAATATCTGCTTCTAAATCAAAAACGCAGCTATCTAACAGAACGGTTGTCAATGTGTGCACTCAACTTCCAGAGTTAAACCCGTGTGTGGATTCAGCAGTCTGCAAACACTTTCTCTGCAGAGTCCCAAAACAGGCGTTTTCAGCCCATTACAGGCATATGGAAGAAACAGCAGTCAGCACAGGGAAATATCTGCTTCTAAATCCAAAACGCAGCTATCTAACAGAACGGTTGTCAATGTGTGCGCTTAACTTCCAGAGTTAAACCCGTGTGTGGATTCAGCAGTCTGCAAACACTTTCTCTGCAGAGTCCCAAAACAGGCGTTTTCAGCGCATTACCGGCATATGGAAGAAACAGCAGTCAGCACTTGGAAATATGTGCTTCTAAATCCCAAATGCAGCAATCTAACAGAAGGGTTGTCAATGTGTGCACTCAACTTCCAGAGTTAAACCCGTGTGTGGATTCCGCAGTCTGCAAACACTTTCTCTGCAGAGTCCCAAAACAGGCGTTTTCAGCCCATTACCGGCATATGGAAGAAACGGCAGTAAGCACAGGGAAATATCTGCTTCTAAATCCAAAACGCAGCATTCTAACAGAACGGTTTTCAATGTGTGCACTCAACTTCCAGAGTTAAACCCGTGTGTGGGTTCAGCAGTCTGCAAACACTTTCTCTGCAGAGTCCCAAAAAGGCGTTTTCAGCCCATTACCGGCATATGGAAGAAACAGCAGTAAGCACAGGGAAATATCTGCTTCTAAATCCAAAACGCAGCAATCTAACAGAACGGTTGTAAATGTGTGCACTCAACTTCCAGAGTTAAACCCGTGTGTGGATTCAGCAGTCTGCAAACACTTTCTCTGCAGAGTCCCAAAACAGGCGTTTTCAGCCCATTACCGGCATATGGAAGAAACAGCAGTCAGCACAGGGAAATATCTGCTTCTAAATCCAAAACGCAGCTATCTAACAGAACAGTTGTCAATGTCTGCACTCAACTTCCAGAGTTAAACCCGTTTGTGGATTCAGCAGTCTGCAAACACTTTCTCTGCAGAGTCCCAAAACAGGCGTTTTCAGCCCATTACCGGCATATGCAAGAAACAGCAGTAAGCACAGGGAAATATCTGCTTCTAAATCCAAAACGCAGCTATCCTACAGAACGGTTGTCAATGTGTGCACTCAACTTCCAGAGTTAAACCCGTGTGTGGATTCAGCAGTCTGCACACACTTTCTCTGCAGAGTCCCAAAACAGGCGTTTTCAGCCCATTACCGGCATATGGAAGAAACAGCAGTCAGCACAGGGAAATATCTGCTTCTAAATCCAAAACGCAGCTATCTAACAGAACGGTTGTCAATGTGTGCACTCAACTTCCAGAGTTAAACCCGTGTGTGGATTCAGCAGTCTGCAAACACTTTCTCTGCAGAGTCCCAAAACAGGCGTTTTCAGCCCATTACCGTTATATGGAAGAAACAGCAGTCAGCACAGGGAAATATCTGCTTCTAAATCAAAAACGCAGCTATCTAACAGAACGGTTGTCAATGTGTGCACTCAACTTCCAGAGTTAAACCCGTGTGTGGATTCAGCAGTCTGCAAACACATTCTCTGCAGAGTCCCAAAACAGGCGTTTTCAGCCCATTACCGGCATATGGAAGAAACAGCAGTCAGCACAGGGAAATATCTGCTTCTAAATCCAAAACGCAGCTGTCTAACAGAACGGTTGTCAATGTGTGCGCTTAACTTCCAGAGTTAAACCCGTGTGTGGATTCAGCAGTCTGCAAACACTTTCTCTGCACAGTCCCAAAACAGGCGTTTTCAGCCCATTACCGGCATATGGAAGAAACAGCAGTCAGCACAGGGAAATATGTGCTTCTAAATCCCAAATGCAGCAATCTAACAGAACGGTTGTCAATGTGTGCACTCAACTTCCAGAGTTAATCCCGTGTGTGGATTCAGCAGTCTGCAAACACTTTCTCTGCAGAGTCCCAAAACAGGCGTTTTCAGCCCATTACCGGCATATGGAAGAAACAGCAGTAAGCACAGGGAAATATCTGCTTCTAAATCCAAAACGCAGCATTCTAACAGAACGGTTTTCAATGTGTGTACTCAACTTCCAGAGTTAAACCCGTGTGTGGATTCAGCAGTCTGCAAACACTTTCTCTGCAGAGTCCCAAAAAGGCGATTTCAGCCCATTACCGGCATATGGAAGAAACAGCAGTAAGCACTGGGAAATATCTGCTTCTAAATCCAAAACGCAGCAATCTAACAGAACGGTTGTAAATGTGTGCACTCAACTTCCAGAGTTAAACCCGTGTGTGGATTCAGCAGTCTGCAAACACTTTCTCTGCAGAGTCCCAAAACAGGCGTTTTCAGCCCATTACCGGCATATGGAAGAAACAGCAGTCAGCACAGGGAAATATCTGCTTCTAAATCCAAAACGCAGCTATCTAACGGAACAGTTGTCAATGTCTGCACTCAACTTCCAGAGTTAAACCCGTGTGTGGATTCAGCAGTCTGCAAACACTTTCTCTGCAGAGTCCCAAAACAGGCGTTTTCAGCCCATTACCGGCATATGCAAGAAACAGCAGTAAGCACAGGGAAATATCTGCTTCTAAATCCAAAACGCAGCTATCTTACAGAACGGTTGTCAATGTGTGCACTCAACTTCCAGAGTTAAACCCGTGTGTGGATTCAGCAGTCTGCAAACACTTTCTCTGCAGAGTCCCAAAACAGGCGTTTTCAGCCCATTACCGGCATATGGAAGAAACAGCAGTCAGCACAGGGAAATATCTGCTTCTAAATCCAAAACGCAGCTATCTAACAGAACGGTTGTCAATGTGTGCGCTTAACTTCCAGAGTTAAACCCGTGTGTGGATTCAGCAGTCTGCAAACACTTTCTCTGCAGAGTCCCAAAACAGGCGTTTTCAGCCCATTACCGGCATATGGAAGAAACAGCAGTCAGCACAGGGAAATATGTGCTTCTAAATCCCAAATGCAGCAATCTAACAGAACGGTTGTCAATGGCTGCACTCAACTTCCAGAGTTAAACCCGTGTGTGGATTCAGCAGTCTGCAAACACTTTCTCTGCAGAGTCCCAAAACAGGCGTTTTCAGCCCATTACCGGCATAAGGAAGAAACAGCAGTCAGCACAGGGAAATATCTGCTTCTAAATCCAAAACGCAGCTATCTAACAGAACGGTTGTCAATGTCTGCACTCAACTTCCAGAGTTAAACCTGTGTGTGGATTCAGCAGTCTGCAAACACTTTCTCTGCAGAGTCCCAAAACAGGCGTTTTCAGCACATTACCGGCATAAGGAACAAACAGCAGTAAGCACAGGGAAATATCTGCTTCTAAATCCAAAACGCAGCTATCTTACAGAACGGTTGTCAATGTGTGCACTCAACTTCCAGAGTTAAACCCGTGTGTGGATTCAGCAGTCTGCAAACACTTTCTCTGCAGAGTCCCAAAACAGGCGTTTTCATCCCATTACCGGCATATGGAAGAAACAGCAGTAAGCACCGGGAAATATCTGCTTCTAAATCCAAAACGCAGCTATCTAACAGAACAGTTGTCAATCTGTGCACTCAACTTCCAGAGTTAAACCCGCGTGTGTATTCAGCAGTCTGCAAACACTTTCTCTGCAGAGTCCCAAAACAGGCGTTTTCAGCCCATTACCGGCATAAGGAACAAACAGCAGAAAGCACAGGGAAATATCTGCTTCTAAATCCAAAACGCAGCTATCTAACAGAACGGTTGTCAATGTGTGCACTCAACTTCCAGAGTTAAACCCGTGTGTGGATTCAGCAGTCTGCAAACACTTTCTCTGCAGAGTCCCAAAACAGGCGTTTTCAGCCCATTACCGGCATATGGAAGAAACAGCAGTAAGCACAGGGAAATATCTGTTTCTAAATCCAAAACACAGCTATCTAACAGAACGGTTGTCAATGTGTGCACTCAACTTCCAGAGTTAATCCCGTGTGTGGATTCAGCAGTCTGCAAACACTTTCTCTGCAGAGTCCCAAAACAGGCGATTTCAGCCCATTACTGGCATATGGAAGAAACAGCAGTCAGCACAGGGAAATATCTGCTTCTAAATCCAAAAGGCGGCTATCTAACAGAACGGTTGTCAATGTGTGCACTCAACTTCCAGAGTTAAACCCGTGTGTGGATTCAGCAGTCTGCAAACACTTTCTCTGCACAGTCCCAAAACAGGCGTTTTCAGCCCATTACCGGCATATGGAAGAAACAGCAGTCAGCACAGGGAAATATCTGCTTCTAAATCCAAAAGGCCGCTATCTAACAGAACGGTTGTCAATGTGTGCACTCAACTTCCAGAGTTAAACCTGCGTGTGGATTCAGCAGTCTGCAAACACTTTCTCTGCAGAGTCCCAAAACAGGCGTTTTCAGCCCATTACCTGCATATGGAAAAAACAGCAGTCAGCACAGGGAAATATCTGCTTCTAAATCCAAAACGCAGCTATCTAACAGAACGGTTGTCAATGTGTGCACTCAACTTCCAGAGTTAATCCCGCGTGTGGATTCAGCACTCTGCAAACACTTTCTCTGCAGAGTCCCAAAAAGGCGTTTTCAGCCCATTACCGGCATATGGAAGAAACAGCAGTAAGCACAGGGAAATATCTGCTTCTAAATCCAAAACGCAGCAATCTAACAGAACGGTTGTAAATGTGTGCACTCAACTTCCAGAGTTAAACCCGTGTGTGGATTCAGCAGTCTGCAAACAATTTCTCTGCAGAGTCCCAAAACAGGCGTTTTCAGCCCATTACCGGCATATGGAAGAAACAGCAGTCAGCACAGGGAAATATCTCCTTCTAAATCCAAAACGCAGCTATCTAACAGAACAGTTGTCAATGTCTGCACTCAACTTCCAGAGTTAAACCCGTTTGTGGATTCAGCAGTCTGCAAACACTTTCTCTGCAGAGTCCCAAAACAGGCGTTTTCAGCCCATTACCGGCATATGCAAGAAACAGCAGTAAGCACAGGGAAATATCTGCTTCTAAATCCAAAACGCAGCTATCTTACAGAACGGTTGTCAATGTGTGCACTCAACTTCCAGAGTTAAACCCGTGTGTGGATTCAGCAGTCTGCAAACACTTTCTCTGCAGAGTCCCAAAACAGGCGTTTTCAGCCCATTACCGGCATATGGAAGAAACAGCAGTCAGCACAGGGAAATATCTGCTTCTAAATCCAAAACGCAGTTATCTAACAGAACGGTTGTCAATGTGTGCACTCAACTTCCAGAGTTAAACCCGTGTGTGGATTCAGCAGTCTGCAAACACTTTCTCTGCAGAGTCCCAAAACAGGCGTTTTCAGCCCATTACCGGCATATGGAAGAAACAGCAGTCAGCACAGGGAAATATCTGCTTCTAAATCCAAGACGCAGCTATCTAACAGAACGGTTGTCAATGTGTGCGCTTAAGTTCCAGAGTTAAACCCGTGTGTGGATTCAGCAGTCTGCAAACACTTTCTCTGCAGAGTCCCAAAACAGGCGTCTTCATCCCATTACCGGCATATGGAAGAAACAGCAGCAAGCACCGGGAAATATCTGCTTCTAAATCCAAAACGCAGCTATCTAACAGAACGGTTGTCAATGTGTGCACTCAACTTCCAGAGTTAAACCCGCGTGTGTATTCAGCAGTCTGCAAACACTTTCTCTGCAGAGTCCCAAAACAGGCGTTTTCAGCCCATTACCGGCATAAGGAACAAACAGCAGAAAGCACAGGGAAATATCTGCTTCTAAATCCAAAACGCAGCTATCTAACAGAACGGTTGTCAATGTGTGCACTCAACTTCCAGAGTTAAACCCGTGTGTGGATTCAGCAGTCTGCAAACACTTTCTCTGCAGAGTCCCAAAACAGGCGTTTTCAGCCCATTACCGGCATATGGAAGAAACAGCAGTCAGCACAGGGAAATATCTGCTTCTAAATCCAAAACACAGCTATCTAACAGAACGGTTGTCAATGTGTGCACTCAACTTCCAGAGTTAATCCCGTGTGTGGATTCAGCAGTCTGCAAACACTTTCTCTGCAGAGTCCCAAAACAGGCGATTTCAGCCCATTACTGGCATATGGAAGAAACAGCAGTCAGCACAGGGAAATATCTGCTTCTAAATCCAAAAGGCGGCATTCTAACAGAACGGTTGTCAATGTGTGCACTCAACTTCCAGAGTTAAACCCGTGTGTGGATTCAGCAGTCTGCAAACACTTTCTCTGCACAGTCCCAAAACAGGCGTTTTCAGCCCATTACCGGCATATGGAAGAAACAGCAGTCAGCACAGGGAAATATCTGCTTCTAAATCCAAAAGGCCGCTATCTAACAGAACGGTTGTCAATGTGTGCACTCAACTTCCAGAGTTAAACCTGCGTGTGGATTCAGCAGTCTGCAAACACTTTCTCTGCAGAGTCCCAAAACAGGCGTTTTCAGCCCATTACCGGCATATGGAAAAAACAGCAGTCAGCACAGGGAAATATCTGCTTCTAAATCCAAAACGCAGCTATCTAACAGAACGGTTGTCAATGTGTGCACTCAACTTCCAGAGTTAATCCCGCGTGTGGATTCAGCACTCTGCAAACACTTTCTCTGCAGAGTCCCAAAACAGGCGTTTTCAGCCCATTACCGGCATATGGAAGATACAGCAGTCAGCACAGGGAAATATCTGCTTCTAAATCCAAGACGCAGCTATCTAACAGAACGGTTGTCAATGTGTGCGCTTAAGTTCCAGAGTTAAACCCGTGTGTGGATTCAGCAGTCTGCAAACACTTTCTCTGCAGAGTCCCAAAACAGGCGTTTTCAGCCCAATACCGGCATATGGAAGAAACAGCAGTCAGCACAGGGAAATATCTGCTTCTAAATCCAAAATGCAGCAATCTAACAGAACGGTTGTCAATGTGTGCACTCAACTTCCAGAGTTAAACCCGTGTGTGGATTCAGCAGTCTGCAAACACTTTCTCTGCAGAGTCCCAAAACAGGCGTTTTCAGCCCATTACCGGCATATGGAAGAAACAGCAGTAAGCACAGGGAAATATCTGCTTCTAAATCCAAAACGCAGCATTCTAACAGAACGGTTTTCAATGTGTGCACTCAACTTCCAGAGTTAAACCCGTGTGTGGATTCAGCAGTCTGCAAACACTTTCTCTGCAGAGTCCCAAAAAGGCGTTTTCAGACCATTACCGGCATAAGGAAGAAACAGTAGTAAGCACAGGGAAATATTTGCTTCTAAATCCAAAACGCAGCAATCTAACAGAACGGTTGTCAATGTGTGCACTCAATTTCCAGAGTTAAACTCCTGTGTGGATTAAGCAGTCTGCTAACACTTTCTCTGCAGAGTCCCAAAACAGGCGTTTTCAGCCCATTACCGGCATATGGAAGAAACAGCAGTCAGTACAGGGAAATATCTGCTTGTAAATCCAAAACGCAGCTCTGTAACAGAACGGTTGTCAATGTGTGCACTCAACTTCCGGAGTTAAACCCGTGTGTGGATTCAGCAGTCTGCAAACACTTTTTCTGCAGAGTCCCAAAACAGGCGTTTTCAGCCCATTACCGGCATATGGAAGAAACAGCAGTAAGCACAGGGAAATATCTGCTTCTAAATCCAAAACGCAGCTATCTAACAGAACGGTTGTCAATGTGTGCACTCGACTTCCAGAGTTAAACCCGTGTGTGGATTCAGCAGTCTGCTAACACTTTCTCTGCAGAGTCCCAAAACAGGCGTTTTCAGCCTATTACCGGCATATGGAAAAAACAGCAGTAAGCACAGGGAAATATCTGCTTCTAAATCCAAAACGCAGCTATCTAAGACAACGGTTGTCAATGTGTGCACTCAACTTCCGGAGTTAAACCTGTGTGTGGATTCAGCAGTCTGCAAACACTTTCTCTGCAGAGTCCCAAAACAGGCGTTTTCAGCCCATTACCGGCATAAGGAAGAAACAGCAGTCAGCACAGGGAAATATCTGCTTCTAAATCAAAAACGCAGCTATCTAACAGAACAGTTGTCAATGTGTGCACTCAACTTCCAGAGTTAAACCCGTGTGTGGATTCAGCAGTCTGCAAACACTTTCTCTGCAGAGTCCCAAAACAGGCGTTTTCAGCCCATTACCGGCATATGGAAGAAACAGCAGTAAGCCCAGGGAAATATCTGCTTCTAAATCCAAAACGCAGCTATCTAACAGAACGGTTGTCAATGTGTGCGCTCAACTTCCAGAGTTAAACCCGTGTGTGGATTCAGCAGTCTGCAAGCACTTTCTCTGCAGAGTCCCAAAACAGGCGTTTTCAGCCCATTACCGGCATATGGAAGAAACAGCAGCAAGCACAGGGAAATATCTGCTTCTAAATCCAAAACGCAGCTATCTAACAGAACGGTTGTCAATGTGTGCACTCAACTTCCAGAGTTAAACCCGTGTGTGGATTCAGCAGTCTGCAAACACTTTCTCTGCAGAGTCCCAAAACAGGCGTTTTCAGCCCATTACCGGCATATGGAAGAAACAGCAGCAAGCACAGGGAAATATCTGCTTCTAAATCCAAAACGCAGCTATCTAACAGAACGGTTGTCAATGTGTGCACTCAACTTCCAGAGTTAAACCCGTGTGTGGATTCAGCAGTCTGCAAACACTTTCTCTGCAGAGTCCCAAAACAGGCGTTTTCATCCCATTACCGGCATATGGAAGAAACAGCAGCAAGCACAGGGAAATATCTGCTTCTAAATCCAAAACGCAGCTATCTAACAGAACGGTTGTCAATGTGTGCACTCAACTTCCAGAGTTAAACCCGTGTGTGGATTCAGCAGTCTGCTAACACTTTCTCTGCAGAGTCCCAAAACAGGCGTTTTCAGCCCAATACCGGCATATGGAAGAAAAAGCAGTAAGCACAGGGAAATATCTGCTTCTAAATCCAAAGCGCAGCTATCTAACAGAACGGTTGCCAATGTGTGCACTCAACTTCCAGAGTTAAACCTGTGTGTGGATTCAGCAGTCTGCAAACACTTTCTCTGCAGAGTCCCAAAACAGGCGTTTTCAGCCCATTACCGGTATATGGAAGAAACAGCAGTCAGCACAGGGAAATATCTGCTTCTAAATCAAAAACGCAGCTATCTAACAGAACGGTTGTCAATGTGTGCACTCAACTTCCAGAGTTAAACCCGTGTGTGGATTCAGCAGTCTGCAAACACTTTCTCTGCAGAGTCCCAAAACAGGCGTTTTCAGCCCATTACAGGCATATGGAAGAAACAGCAGTCAGCACAGGGAAATATCTGCTTCTAAATCCAAAACGCAGCTATCTAACAGAACGGTTGTCAATGTGTGCGCTTAACTTCCAGAGTTAAACCCGTGTGTGGATTCAGCAGTCTGCAAACACTTTCTCTGCAGAGTCCCAAAACAGGCGTTTTCAGCGCATTACCGGCATATGGAAGAAACAGCAGTCAGCACTTGGAAATATGTGCTTCTAAATCCCAAATGCAGCAATCTAACAGAAGGGTTGTCAATGTGTGCACTCAACTTCCAGAGTTAAACCCGTGTGTGGATTCCGCAGTCTGCAAACACTTTCTCTGCAGAGTCCCGAAACAGGCGTTTTCAGCCCATTACCGGCATATGGAAGAAACGGCAGTAAGCACAGGGAAATATCTGCTTCTAAATCCAAAACGCAGCATTCTAACAGAACGGTTTTCAATGTGTGCACTCAACTTCCAGAGTTAAACCCGTGTGTGGGTTCAGCAGTCTGCAAACACTTTCTCTGCAGAGTCCCAAAAAGGCGTTTTCAGCCCATTACCGGCATATGGAAGAAACAGCAGTAAGCACAGGGAAATATCTGCTTCTAAATCCAAAACGCAGCAATCTAACAGAACGGTTGTAAATGTGTGCACTCAACTTCCAGAGTTAAACCCGTGTGTGGATTCAGCAGTCTGCAAACACTTTCTCTGCAGAGTCCCAAAACAGGCGTTTTCAGCCCATTACCGGCATATGGAAGAAACAGCAGTCAGCACAGGGAAATATCTGCTTCTAAATCCAAAACGCAGCTATCTAACAGAACAGTTGTCAATGTCTGCACTCAACTTCCAGAGTTAAACCCGTTTGTGGATTCAGCAGTCTGCAAACACTTTCTCTGCAGAGTCCCAAAACAGGCGTTTTCAGCCCATTACCGGCATATGCAAGAAACAGCAGTAAGCACAGGGAAATATCTGCTTCTAAATCCAAAACGCAGCTATCCTACAGAACGGTTGTCAATGTGTGCACTCAACTTCCAGAGTTAAACCCGTGTGTGGATTCAGCAGTCTGCACACACTTTCTCTGCAGAGTCCCAAAACAGGCGTTTTCAGCCCATTACCGGCATATGGAAGAAACAGCAGTCAGCACAGGGAAATATCTGCTTCTAAATCCAAAACGCAGCTATCTAACAGAACGGTTGTCAATGTGTGCACTCAACTTCCAGAGTTAAACCCGTGTGTGGATTCAGCAGTCTGCAAACACTTTCTCTGCAGAGTCCCAAAACAGGCGTTTTCAGCCCATTACCGGTATATGGAAGAAACAGCAGTCAGCACAGGGAAATATCTGCTTCTAAATCAAAAACGCAGCTATCTAACAGAACGGTTGTCAATGTGTGCACTCAACTTCCAGAGTTAAACCCGTGTGTGGATTCAGCAGTCTGCAAACACATTCTCTGCAGAGTCCCAAAACAGGCGTTTTCAGCCCATTACCGGCATATGGAAGAAACAGCAGGCAGCACAGGGAAATATCTGCTTCTAAATCCAAAACGCAGCTGTCTAACAGAACGGTTGTCAATGTGTGCGCTTAACTTCCAGAGTTAAACCCGTGTGTGGATTCAGCAGTCTGCAAACACTTTCTCTGCACAGTCCCAAAACAGGCGTTTTCAGCCCATTACCGGCATATGGAAGAAACAGCAGTCAGCACAGGGAAATATGTGCTTCTAAATCCCAAATGCAGCAATCTAACAGAACGGTTGTCAATGTGTGCACTCAACTTCCAGAGTTAATCCCGTGTGTGGATTCAGCAGTCTGCAAACACTTTCTCTGCAGAGTCCCAAAACAGGCGTTTTCAGCCCATTACCGGCATATGGAAGAAACAGCAGTAAGCACAGGGAAATATCTGCTTCTAAATCCAAAACGCAGCATTCTAACAGAACGGTTTTCAATGTGTGTACTCAACTTCCAGAGTTAAACCCGTGTGTGGATTCAGCAGTCTGCAAACACTTTCTCTGCAGAGTCCCAAAAAGGCGATTTCAGCCCATTACCGGCATATGGAAGAAACAGCAGTAAGCACTGGGAAATATCTGCTTCTAAATCCAAAACGCAGCAATCTAACAGAACGGTTGTAAATGTGTGCACTCAACTTCCAGAGTTAAACCCGTGTGTGGATTCAGCAGTCTGCAAACACTTTCTCTGCAGAGTCCCAAAACAGGCGTTTTCAGCCCATTACCGGCATATGGAAGAAACAGCAGTCAGCACAGGGAAATATCTGCTTCTAAATCCAAAACGCAGCTATCTAACGGAACAGTTGTCAATGTCTGCACTCAACTTCCAGAGTTAAACCCGTGTGTGGATTCAGCAGTCTGCAAACACTTTCTCTGCAGAGTCCCAAAACAGGCGTTTTCAGCCCATTACCGGCATATGCAAGAAACAGCAGTAAGCACAGGGAAATATCTGCTTCTAAATCCAAAACGCAGCTATCTTACAGAACGGTTGTCAATGTGTGCACTCAACTTCCAGAGTTAAACCCGTGTGTGGATTCAGCAGTCTGCAAACACTTTCTCTGCAGAGTCCCAAAACAGGCGTTTTCAGCCCATTACCGGCATATGGAAGAAACAGCAGTCAGCACAGGGAAATATCTGCTTCTAAATCCAAAACGCAGCTATCTAACAGAACGGTTGTCAATGTGTGCGCTTAACTTCCAGAGTTAAACCCGTGTGTGGATTCAGCAGTCTGCAAACACTTTCTCTGCAGAGTCCCAAAACAGGCGTTTTCAGCCCATTACCGGCATATGGAAGAAACAGCAGTCAGCACAGGGAAATATGTGCTTCTAAATCCCAAATGCAGCAATCTAACAGAACGGTTGTCAATGGCTGCACTCAACTTCCAGAGTTAAACCCGTGTGTGGATTCAGCAGTCTGCAAACACTTTCTCTGCAGAGTCCCAAAACAGGCGTTTTCAGCCCATTACCGGCATAAGGAAGAAACAGCAGTCAGCACAGGGAAATATCTGCTTCTAAATCCAAAACGCAGCTATCTAACAGAACGGTTGTCAATGTCTGCACTCAACTTCCAGAGTTAAACCTGTGTGTGGATTCAGCAGTCTGCAAACACTTTCTCTGCAGAGTCCCAAAACAGGCGTTTTCAGCACATTACCGGCATAAGGAACAAACAGCAGTAAGCACAGGGAAATATCTGCTTCTAAATCCAAAACGCAGCTATCTTACAGAACGGTTGTCAATGTGTGCACTCAACTTCCAGAGTTAAACCCGTGTGTGGATTCAGCAGTCTGCAAACACTTTCTCTGCAGAGTCCCAAAACAGGCGTTTTCATCCCATTACCGGCATATGGAAGAAACAGCAGTAAGCACCGGGAAATATCTGCTTCTAAATCCAAAACGCAGCTATCTAACAGAACAGTTGTCAATCTGTGCACTCAACTTCCAGAGTTAAACCCGCGTGTGTATTCAGCAGTCTGCAAACACTTTCTCTGCAGAGTCCCAAAACAGGCGTTTTCAGCCCATTACCGGCATAAGGAACAAACAGCAGAAAGCACAGGGAAATATCTGCTTCTAAATCCAAAACGCAGCTATCTAACAGAACGGTTGTCAATGTGTGCACTCAACTTCCAGAGTTAAACCCGTGTGTGGATTCAGCAGTCTGCAAACACTTTCTCTGCAGAGTCCCAAAACAGGCGTTTTCAGCCCATTACCGGCATATGGAAGAAACAGCAGTAAGCACAGGGAAATATCTGCTTCTAAATCCAAAACACAGCTATCTAACAGAACGGTTGTCAATGTGTGCACTCAACTTCCAGAGTTAATCCCGTGTGTGGATTCAGCAGTCTGCAAACACTTTCTCTGCAGAGTCCCAAAACAGGCGATTTCAGCCCATTACTGGCATATGGAAGAAACAGCAGTCAGCACAGGGAAATATCTGCTTCTAAATCCAAAAGGCGGCTATCTAACAGAACGGTTGTCAATGTGTGCACTCAACTTCCAGAGTTAAACCCGTGTGTGGATTCAGCAGTCTGCAAACACTTTCTCTGCACAGTCCCAAAACAGGCGTTTTCAGCCCATTACCGGCATATGGAAGAAACAGCAGTCAGCACAGGGAAATATCTGCTTCTAAATCCAAAAGGCCGCTATCTAACAGAACGGTTGTCAATGTGTGCACTCAACTTCCAGAGTTAAACCTGCGTGTGGATTCAGCAGTCTGCAAACACTTTCTCTGCAGAGTCCCAAAACAGGCGTTTTCAGCCCATTACCTGCATATGGAAAAAACAGCAGTCAGCACAGGGAAATATCTGCTTCTAAATCCAAAACGCAGCTATCTAACAGAACGGTTGTCAATGTGTGCACTCAACTTCCAGAGTTAATCCCGCGTGTGGATTCAGCACTCTGCAAACACTTTCTCTGCAGAGTCCCAAAAAGGCGTTTTCAGCCCATTACCGGCATATGGAAGAAACAGCAGTAAGCACAGGGAAATATCTGCTTCTAAATCCAAAACGCAGCAATCTAACAGAACGGTTGTAAATGTGTGCACTCAACTTCCAGAGTTAAACCCGTGTGTGGATTCAGCAGTCTGCAAACAATTTCTCTGCAGAGTCCCAAAACAGGCGTTTTCAGCCCATTACCGGCATATGGAAGAAACAGCAGTCAGCACAGGGAAATATCTCCTTCTAAATCCAAAACGCAGCTATCTAACAGAACAGTTGTCAATGTCTGCACTCAACTTCCAGAGTTAAACCCGTTTGTGGATTCAGCAGTCTGCAAACACTTTCTCTGCAGAGTCCCAAAACAGGCGTTTTCAGCCCATTACCGGCATATGCAAGAAACAGCAGTAAGCACAGGGAAATATCTGCTTCTAAATCCAAAACGCAGCTATCTTACAGAACGGTTGTCAATGTGTGCACTCAACTTCCAGAGTTAAACCCGTGTGTGGATTCAGCAGTCTGCAAACACTTTCTCTGCAGAGTCCCAAAACAGGCGTTTTCAGCCCATTACCGGCATATGGAAGAAACAGCAGTCAGCACAGGGAAATATCTGCTTCTAAATCCAAAACGCAGTTATCTAACAGAACGGTTGTCAATGTGTGCACTCAACTTCCAGAGTTAAACCCGTGTGTGGATTCAGCAGTCTGCAAACACTTTCTCTGCAGAGTCCCAAAACAGGCGTTTTCAGCCCATTACCGGCATATGGAAGAAACAGCAGTCAGCACAGGGAAATATCTGCTTCTAAATCCAAGACGCAGCTATCTAACAGAACGGTTGTCAATGTGTGCGCTTAAGTTCCAGAGTTAAACCCGTGTGTGGATTCAGCAGTCTGCAAACACTTTCTCTGCAGAGTCCCAAAACAGGCGTCTTCATCCCATTACCGGCATATGGAAGAAACAGCAGCAAGCACCGGGAAATATCTGCTTCTAAATCCAAAACGCAGCTATCTAACAGAACGGTTGTCAATGTGTGCACTCAACTTCCAGAGTTAAACCCGCGTGTGTATTCAGCAGTCTGCAAACACTTTCTCTGCAGAGTCCCAAAACAGGCGTTTTCAGCCCATTACCGGCATAAGGAACAAACAGCAGAAAGCACAGGGAAATATCTGCTTCTAAATCCAAAACGCAGCTATCTAACAGAACGGTTGTCAATGTGTGCACTCAACTTCCAGAGTTAAACCCGTGTGTGGATTCAGCAGTCTGCAAACACTTTCTCTGCAGAGTCCCAAAACAGGCGTTTTCAGCCCATTACCGGCATATGGAAGAAACAGCAGTCAGCACAGGGAAATATCTGCTTCTAAATCCAAAACACAGCTATCTAACAGAACGGTTGTCAATGTGTGCACTCAACTTCCAGAGTTAATCCCGTGTGTGGATTCAGCAGTCTGCAAACACTTTCTCTGCAGAGTCCCAAAACAGGCGATTTCAGCCCATTACTGGCATATGGAAGAAACAGCAGTCAGCACAGGGAAATATCTGCTTCTAAATCCAAAAGGCGGCATTCTAACAGAACGGTTGTCAATGTGTGCACTCAACTTCCAGAGTTAAACCCGTGTGTGGATTCAGCAGTCTGCAAACACTTTCTCTGCACAGTCCCAAAACAGGCGTTTTCAGCCCATTACCGGCATATGGAAGAAACAGCAGTCAGCACAGGGAAATATCTGCTTCTAAATCCAAAAGGCCGCTATCTAACAGAACGGTTGTCAATGTGTGCACTCAACTTCCAGAGTTAAACCTGCGTGTGGATTCAGCAGTCTGCAAACACTTTCTCTGCAGAGTCCCAAAACAGGCGTTTTTAGCCCATTACCGGCATATGGAAAAAACAGCAGTCAGCACAGGGAAATATCTGCTTCTAAATCCAAAACGCAGCTATCTAACAGAACGGTTGTCAATGTGTGCACTCAACTTCCAGAGTTAATCCCGCGTGTGGATTCAGCACTATGCAAACACTTTCTCTGCAGAGTCCCAAAACAGGCGTTTTCAGCCCATTACCGGCATATGGAAGAAACAGCAGTCAGCACAGGGAAATATCTGCTTCTAAATCCAAGACGCAGCTATCTAACAGAACGGTTGTCAATGTGTGCGCTTAAGTTCCAGAGTTAAACCCGTGTGTGGATTCAGCAGTCTGCAAACACTTTCTCTGCAGAGTCCCAAAACAGGCGTTTTCAGCCCAATACCGGCATATGGAAGAAACAGCAGTCAGCACAGGGAAATATCTGCTTCTAAATCCAAAATGCAGCAATCTAACAGAACGGTTGTCAATGTGTGCACTCAACTTCCAGAGTTAAACCCGTGTGTGGATTCAGCAGTCTGCAAACACTTTCTCTGCAGAGTCCCAAAACAGGCGTTTTCAGCCCATTACCGGCATATGGAAGAAACAGCAGTAAGCACAGGGAAATATCTGCTTCTAAATCCAAAACGCAGCATTCTAACAGAACGGTTTTCAATGTGTGCACTCAACTTCCAGAGTTAAACCCGTGTGTGGATTCAGCAGTCTGCAAACACTTTCTCTGCAGAGTCCCAAAAAGGCGTTTTCAGACCATTACCGGCATAAGGAAGAAACAGTAGTAAGCACAGGGAAATATTTGCTTCTAAATCCAAAACGCAGCAATCTAACAGAACGGTTGTCAATGTGTGCACTCAATTTCCAGAGTTAAACTCCTGTGTGGATTCAGCAGTCTGCTAACACTTTCTCTGCAGAGTCCCAAAACAGGCGTTTTCAGCCCATTACCGGCATATGGAAGAAACAGCAGTCAGTACAGGGAAATATCTGCTTGTAAATCCAAAACGCAGCTCTGTAACAGAACGGTTGTCAATGTGTGCACTCAACTTCCGGAGTTAAACCCGTGTGTGGATTCAGCAGTCTGCAAACACTTTTTCTGCAGAGTCCCAAAACAGGCGTTTTCAGCCCATTACCGGCATATGGAAGAAACAGCAGTAAGCACAGGGAAATATCTGCTTCTAAATCCAAAACGCAGCTATCTAACAGAACGGTTGTCAATGTGTGCACTCGACTTCCAGAGTTAAACCCGTGTGTGGATTCAGCAGTCTGCTAACACTTTCTCTGCAGAGTCCCAAAACAGGCGTTTTCAGCCTATTACCGGCATATGGAAAAAACAGCAGTAAGCACAGGGAAATATCTGCTTCTAAATCCAAAACGCAGCTATCTAAGACAACGGTTGTCAATGTGTGCACTCAACTTCCGGAGTTAAACCTGTGTGTGGATTCAGCAGTCTGCAAACACTTTCTCTGCAGAGTCCCAAAACAGGCGTTTTCAGCCCATTACCGGCATAAGGAAGAAACAGCAGTCAGCACAGGGAAATATCTGCTTCTAAATCAAAAACGCAGCTATCTAACAGAACAGTTGTCAATGTGTGCACTCAACTTCCAGAGTTAAACCCGTGTGTGGATTCAGCAGTCTGCAAACACTTTCTCTGCAGAGTCCCAAAACAGGCGTTTTCAGCCCATTACCGGCATATGGAAGAAACAGCAGTAAGCCCAGGGAAATATCTGCTTCTAAATCCAAAACGCAGCTATCTAACAGAACGGTTGTCAATGTGTGCGCTCAACTTCCAGAGTTAAACCCGTGTGTGGATTCAGCAGTCTGCAAGCACTTTCTCTGCAGAGTCCCAAAACAGGCGTTTTCAGCCCATTACCGGCATATGGAAGAAACAGCAGCAAGCACAGGGAAATATCTGCTTCTAAATCCAAAACGCAGCTATCTAACAGAACGGTTGTCAATGTGTGCACTCAACTTCCAGAGTTAAACCCGTGTGTGGATTCAGCAGTCTGCAAACACTTTCTCTGCAGAGTCCCAAAACAGGCGTTTTCAGCCCATTACCGGCATATGGAAGAAACAGCAGCAAGCACAGGGAAATATCTGCTTCTAAATCCAAAACGCAGCTATCTAACAGAACGGTTGTCAATGTGTGCACTCAACTTCCAGAGTTAAACCCGTGTGTGGATTCAGCAGTCTGCAAACACTTTCTCTGCAGAGTCCCAAAACAGGCGTTTTCAGCCCATTACCGGCATATGGATGAAACAGCAGTAAGCACAGGGAAATATCTGCTTCTAAATCCAAAACGCAGCTATCTAACAGAACGGTTGTCAATGTGTGCACTCGACTTCCAGAGTTAAACCCGTGTGTGGATTCAGCAGTCTGCTAACACTTTCTCTGCAGAGTCCCAAAACAGGCGTTTTCAGCCTATTACCGGCATATGGAAAAAACAGCAGTAAGCACAGGGAAATATCTGCTTCTAAATCCAAAACGCAGCTATCTAAGACAACGGTTGTCAATGTGTGCACTCAACTTCCGGAGTTAAACCTGTGTGTGGATTCAGCAGTCTGCATACACTTTCTCTGCAGAGTCCCAAAACAGGCGTTTTCAGCCCATTACCGGCATAAGGAAGAAACAGCAGTCAGCACAGGGAAATATCTGCTTCTAAATCAAAAACGCAGCTATCTAACAGAACAGTTGTCAATGTGTGCACTCAACTTCCAGAGTTAAACCCGTGTGTGGATTCAGCAGTCTGCAAACACTTTCTCTGCAGAGTCCCAAAACAGGCGTTTTCAGCCCATTACCGGCATATGGAAGAAACAGCAGTCAGCACAGGGAAATATCTGCTTCTAAATCCAAGACGCAGCTATCTAACAGAACGGTTGTCAATGTGTGCGCTTAAGTTCCAGAGTTAAACCCGTGTGTGGATTCAGCAGTCTGCAAACACTTTCTCTGCAGAGTCCCAAAACAGGCGTTTTCAGCCCAATACCGGCATATGGAAGAAACAGCAGTCAGCACAGGGAAATATCTGCTTCTAAATCCAAAATGCAGCAATCTAACAGAACGGTTGTCAATGTGTGCACTCAACTTCCAGAGTTAAACCCGTGTGTGGATTCAGCAGTCTGCAAACACTTTCTCTGCAGAGTCCCAAAACAGGCGTTTTCAGCCCATTACCGGCATATGGAAGAAACAGCAGTAAGCACAGGGAAATATCTGCTTCTAAATCCAAAACGCAGCATTCTAACAGAACGGTTTTCAATGTGTGCACTCAACTTCCAGAGTTAAACCCGTGTGTGGATTCAGCAGTCTGCAAACACTTTCTCTGCAGAGTCCCAAAAAGGCGTTTTCAGACCATTACCGGCATAAGGAAGAAACAGTAGTAAGCACAGGGAAATATTTGCTTCTAAATCCAAAACGCAGCAATCTAACAGAACGGTTGTCAATGTGTGCACTCAATTTCCAGAGTTAAACTCCTGTGTGGATTCAGCAGTCTGCTAACACTTTCTCTGCAGAGTCCCAAAACAGGCGTTTTCAGCCCATTACCGGCATATGGAAGAAACAGCAGTCAGTACAGGGAAATATCTGCTTGTAAATCCAAAACGCAGCTCTGTAACAGAACGGTTGTCAATGTGTGCACTCAACTTCCGGAGTTAAACCCGTGTGTGGATTCAGCAGTCTGCAAACACTTTTTCTGCAGAGTCCCAAAACAGGCGTTTTCAGCCCATTACCGGCATATGGAAGAAACAGCAGTAAGCACAGGGAAATATCTGCTTCTAAATCCAAAACGCAGCTATCTAACAGAACGGTTGTCAATGTGTGCACTCGACTTCCAGAGTTAAACCCGTGTGTGGATTCAGCAGTCTGCTAACACTTTCTCTGCAGAGTCCCAAAACAGGCGTTTTCAGCCTATTACCGGCATATGGAAAAAACAGCAGTAAGCACAGGGAAATATCTGCTTCTAAATCCAAAACGCAGCTATCTAAGACAACGGTTGTCAATGTGTGCACTCAACTTCCGGAGTTAAACCTGTGTGTGGATTCAGCAGTCTGCAAACACTTTCTCTGCAGAGTCCCAAAACAGGCGTTTTCAGCCCATTACCGGCATAAGGAAGAAACAGCAGTCAGCACAGGGAAATATCTGCTTCTAAATCAAAAACGCAGCTATCTAACAGAACAGTTGTCAATGTGTGCACTCAACTTCCAGAGTTAAACCCGTGTGTGGATTCAGCAGTCTGCAAACACTTTCTCTGCAGAGTCCCAAAACAGGCGTTTTCAGCCCATTACCGGCATATGGAAGAAACAGCAGTAAGCACAGGGAAATATCTGCTTCTAAATCCAAAACGCAGCTATCTAACAGAACGGTTGTCAACGTGTGCGCTCAACTTCCAGAGTTAAACCCGTGTGTGGATTCAGCAGTCTGCAAACACTTTCTCTGCAGAGTCCCAAAACAGGCGTTTTCAGCCCATTACCGGCATATGGAAGAAACAGCAGCAAGCACAGGGAAATATCTGCTTCTAAATCCAAAACGCAGCTATCTAACAGAACGGTTGTCAATGTGTGCACTCAACTTCCAGAGTTAAACCCGTGTGTGGATTCAGCAGTCTGCAAACACTTTCTCTGCAGAGTCCCAAAACAGGCGTTTTCAGCCCATTACCGGCATATGGAAGAAACAGCAGCAAGCACAGGGAAATATCTGCTTCTAAATCCAAAACGCAGCTATCTAACAGAACGGTTGTCAATGTGTGCACTCAACTTCCAGAGTTAAACCCGTGTGTGGATTCAGCAGTCTGCAAACACTTTCTCTGCAGAGTCCCAAAACAGGCGTTTTCAGCCCATTACCGGCATATGGATGAAACAGCAGTAAGCACAGGGAAATATCTGCTTCTAAATCCAAAACGCAGCTATCTAACAGAACGGTTGTCAATGTGTGCGCTCAACTTCCAGAGTTAAACACGTGTGTGGATTCAGCAGTCTGCAAACACTTTCTCTGCAGAGTCCCAAAACAGGCGTTTTCAGCCCCTTACCGGCATATGGAAGAGACAGCAGCAAGCACAGGGAAATATCTGCTTCTAAATCCAAAACGCAGCTATCTAACAGAACGGTTGTCAATGTGTGCACTCAACTTCCAGAGTTAAACCCGTGTGTGGATTCAGCAGTCTGCAAACACTTTCTCTGCAGAGTCCCAAAACAGGCGTTTTCAGCCCATTACCGGCATATGGAAGAAACAGCAGTCAGCACAGGGAAATAACTGCTTCTAAATCCAAAACACAGCTATCTAACAGAACAGTTGTCAATGTATGCACTCGACTTCCAGAGTTAATTCCGTGTGTGGATTCAGCAGTCTGCAAACACTTTCTCTGCAGAGTCCCAAAACAGGCGATTTCAGCCCATTGCCGGCTTATGGAAGAAAGAGCAGTCAGCACAGGGAAATATCAGCTTCTAAGTCCAAAAGGAGTCTGTCTAACAGAACGGTTGTCAATGTGTGCACTCAACTTCCAGAGTTAAACCCGTGTGTGGATTCAGCAGTCTGCAAACACTTTCTCTGCAGAGTCCCAAAACAGGCGTTTTCAGCCCATTACCGGCATATGGAAGAAACAGCAGTAAGCACAGGGAAATATCTGCTTCTAAATCCAAAACGCAGCTATCTAACAGTACGGTTGTCAATGTGTGCACTCAACTTCCAGAGTCAAACCCGTGTGTGGATTCAGCAGTCTGCTAACACTTTCTCTGCAGAGTCCCAAAACAGGCGTTTTCAGCCCAATACCGGCATATGGAAGAAACAGCAGTAAGCACAGGGAAATATCTGCTTCTAAATCCAAAACGCAGCTATCTAACAGAACGGTTGTCAATGTGTGCACTCAACTTCCAGAGTTAAACCCGTGTGTGGATTCAGCAGTCTGCTAACACTTTCTCTGCAGAGTCCCAAAACAGGCGTTTTCAGCCCAATACCGGCATATGGAAGAAACAGCAGTAAGCACAGGGAAATATCTGCTTCTAAATCCAAAACGCAGCTATCTAACAGAACGGTTGTCAATGTGTGCACTCAACTTCCGGAGTTAAACCCGTGTGTGGATTCAGCAGTCTGCAAACACTTTCTCTGCAGAGTCCCAAAAAGGCGTTTTCAGCCCATTACCGGCATAAGGAACAAACAGCAGTAAGCACAGGGAAATATCTGCTTCTAAATCCAAAACTCAGCTATCTTACAGAACGGCTGTCAATGTGTGCACTCAACTTCCAGAGTTAAACCCGTGTGTGGATTCAGCAGTCTGCAAACACTTTCTCTGCAGAGTCCCAAAACAGGCGTTTTCATCCCATTACCGGCATATGGAAGAAACAGCAGCAAGCCCAGGGAAATATCTGCTTCTAAATCCAAAACGCAGCTATCTAACAGAACGGTTGTCAATGTGTGCACTCAACTTCCAGAGTTAAACCCGCGTGTGTATTCAGCAGTCTGCAAACACTTTCTCTGCAGAGTCCCAAAACAGGCGTTTTCAGCCCATTACCGGCATATGGAAGAAACATCAGAAAGCACAGGGAAATATCTGCTTCTAAATCCAAAACGCAGCTATCTAACAGAACGGTTGTCAATGTGTGCACTCAACTTCCAGAGTTAAACCCGTGTGTGGATTCAGCAGTCTGCAAACACTTTCTCTGCAGGGTCCCAAAACAGGCGTTTTCAGCCCATTACCGGCATATGGAAGAAACAGCAGTCAGCACAGGGAAATATCTGCTTCTAAATCCAAAACACAGCTATCTAACGGAACGGTTGTCAATGTGTGCACTCAACTTCCAGAGTTAATCCCGTGTGTGGATTCAGCAGTCTGCAAACACTTTCTCTGCAGAGTCCCAAAACAGGCGAGTTCAGCCCATTACTGGCATAAGGAAGAAACAGCAGTCAGCACAGGGAAATATCTGCTTCTAAATCCAAAAGGCGGCTATCTAACAGAACGGTTGTCAATGTGTGCACTCAACTTCCAGAGTTAAACCCGTGTGTGGATTCAGCAGTATGCAAACACTTTCTCTGCAGAGTCCCAAAACAGGCGTTTTCAGCCCATTACCGGCATATGGAAGAAACAGCAGTCAGCACAGGGAAATATCTGCTTCTAAATCCAAAAGGCGGCTATCTAACAGAACGGTTGTCAATGTGTGCACTCAACTTCCAGAGTTAAACCCGTGTGTGGATTCAGCAGTCTGCAAACACTTTCTCTGCAGAGTCCCAAAACAGGCGTTTTCAGCCCATTACCGGCATATGGAAAAAGCATCAGGAAGCACAGGGAAATATCTGCTTCTAAATCCAAAACGCAGCTATCTAACAGAACGGTTGTCAATGTGTGCACTCAACTTCCAGAGTTAAACCCGCGTGTGGATTCAGCACTCTGCAAACACATTCTCTGCAGAGTCCCAAAAAGGCGTTTTCAGCCCATTACCGGCATATGGAAGAAACAGCAGTAAGCACAGGGAAATATCTGCTTCTAAATCCCAAATGCAGCAATCTAACAGAAGGGTTGTCAATGTGTGCACTCAACTTCCAGAGTTAAACCCGTGTGTGGATTCAGCAGTCTGCAAACACTTTCTCTGCAGAGTCCCAAAACAGGCGTTTTCAGCCCATTACCGGCATATGGAAGAAACAGCAGTCAGCACAGGGAAATATCTGCTTCTAAATCCAAAACGCAGCTATCTAACAGAACAGTTGTCAATGTCTGCACTCAACTTCCAGAGTTAAACCCGTTTTTGGATTCAGCAGTCTGCAAACACATTCTCTGCAGAGTCCCAAAACAGGCGTTTTCAGCCCATTACCGGCATATGCAAGAAACAGCAGTAAGCACAGGGAAATATCTGCTTCTAAATCCAAAACGCAGCTATGTTACAGAACAGTTGTCAATGTGTGCACTCAACTTCCAGAGTTAAACCCGTGTGTGGATTCAGCAGTCTGCAAACACTTTCTCTGCAGAGTCCCAAAACAGGCGTTTTCAGCCCATTACCGGCATATGGAAGAAACAGCAGTCAGCACAGGGAAATATCTGCTTCTAAATCCAAAGCGCAGCTATCTAACAGAACGGTTGTCAATGTGTGCACTCAACTTCCAGAGTTAAACCCGTGTGTGGATTCAGGAGTCTGCAAACACTTTCTCTGCAGAGTCCCAAAACAGGCGTTTTCAGCCCATTACCGGTATATGGAAGAAACAGCAGTCAGCACAGGGAAATATCTGCTTCTAAATCAAAAACGCAGCTATCTAACAGAACGGTTGTCAATGTGTGCACTCAACTTCCAGAGTTAAACCCGTGTGTGGATTCAGCAGTCTGCAAACACTTTCTCTGCAGAGTCCAAAACAGGCGTTTTCAGCCCTTTACTGGCATATGGAAGAAACAGCAGTCAGCACAGGGAAATGTCTGCTTCTAAATCCAAAACGCAGCTATCTAACAGAACGGTTGTCAATGTGTGCGCTTAACTTCCGGAGTTAAACCCGTGTGTGGATTCAGCAGTCTGCAAACACTTTCTCTGCAGAGTCCCAAAACAGGCGTTTTCAGCCCATTACCGGCATATGGAAGAAACAGCAGTCAGCACTTGGAAATATGTGCTTCTAAATCCCAAATGCAGCAATCTAACAGAACGGTTGTCAATGTGTGCACTCAACTTCCAGAGTTAAACCCGTGTGTGGATTCAGCAGTATGCAAACACTTTCTCTGCAGAGTCCCAAAACAGGCGTTTTCAGTCCATTACCGGCATATGGAAGAAACAGCAGTCAGCACAGGGAAATATCTGCTTCTAAATCCAAAAGGCGGCTATCTAACAGAACGGTTGTCAATGTGTGCACTCAACTTCCAGAGTTAAACCCGTGTGTGGATTCAGCAGTCTGCAAACACTTTCTCTGCAGAGTCCCAAAACAGGCGTTTTCAGCCCATTACCGGCATATGGAAAAAACAGCAGGAAGCACAGGGAAATATCTGCTTCTAAATCCAAAACGCAGCTATCTAACAGAACGGTTGTCAATGTGTGCACTCAACTTCCAGAGTTAAACCCGCGTGTGGATTCAGCACTCTGCAAACACATTCTCTGCAGAGTCCCAAAAAGGCGTTTTCAGCCCATTACCGGCATATGGAAGAAACAGCAGTAAGCACAGGGAAATATCTGCTTCTAAATCCAAAACGCAGCAATCTAACAGAACGGTTGTAAATGTGTGCACTTAACTTCCAGAGTTAAACCCGTGTGTGGATTCAGCAGTCTGCAAACACTTTCTCTGCAGAGTCCCAAAACAGGCGTTTTCAGCCCATTACCGGCATATGGAAGAAACAGCAGTCAGCACAGGGAAATATCTGCTTCTAAATCCAAAACGCAGCTATCTAACAGAACAGTTGTCAATGTCTGCACTCAACTTCCAGAGTTAAACCCGTTTTTGGATTCAGCAGTCTGCAAACACATTCTCTGCAGAGTCCCAAAACAGGCGTTTTCAGCCCATTACCGGCATATGCAAGAAACAGCAGTAAGCACAGGGAAATATCTGCTTCTAAATCCAAAACGCAGCTATCTTACAGAACGGTTGTCAATGTGTGCACTCAACTTCCAGAGTTAAACCCGTGTGTGGATTCAGCAGTCTGCAAACACTTTCTCTGCAGAGTCCCAAAACAGGCGTTTTCAGCCCATTACCGGCATATGGAAGAAACAGCAGTCAGCACAGGGAAATATCTGCTTCTAAATCCAAAGCGCAGCTATCTAACAGAACGGTTGTCAATGTGTGCACTCAACTTCCAGAGTTAAACCCGTGTGTGGATTCAGGAGTCTGCAAATACTTTCTCTGCAGAGTCCCAAAACAGGCGTTTTCAGCCCATTACCGGTATATGGAAGAAACAGCAGTCAGCACAGGGAAATATCTGCTTCTAAATCAAAAACGCAGCTATCTAACAGAACGGTTGTCAATGTGTGCACTCAACTTCCAGAGTTAAACCCGTGTGTGGATTCAGCAGTCTGCAAACACTTTCTCTGCAGAGTCCCAAAACAGGCGTTGTCAGCCCATTACTGGCATATGGAAGAAACAGCAGTCAGCACAGGGAAATGTCTGCTTCTAAATCCAAAACGCAGCTATCTAACAGAACGGTTGTCAATGTGTGCGCTTAACTTCCGGAGTTAAACCCGTGTGTGGATTCAGCAGTCTGCAAACACTTTCTCTGCAGAGTCCCAAAAAGGCGTTTTCAGCCCATTACCGGCATATGGAAGAAACAGCAGTAAGCACAGGGAAATATCTGCTTCTAAATCCAAAACGCAGCAATCTAACAGAACGGTTGTCAATGTGTGCACTCAACTTCCAGAGTTAAACCCGTGTGTGGATTCAGCAGTCTTCAAACACTTTCTCTGCAGAGTCCCAAAACAGGCGTTTTCAGCCCATTACCGGCATATGGAAGAAACAGCAGTAAGCACAGGGAAATATCTGCTTCTAAATCCAAAACGCAGCATTCTAACAGAACGGTTTTCAATGTGTGCACTCAACTTCCAGAGTTAAACCCGTGTGTGGATTCAGCAGTCTGCAAACACTTTCTCTGCAGAGTCCCAAAAAGGCGTTTTCAGCCCATTACCGGCATATGGAAGAAACAGCAGTAAGCACAGGGAAATATCTGCTTCTAAATCCAAAACGCAGCAATCTAACAGAACGGTTGTAAATGTGTGCACTCAACTTCCAGAGTTAAACCCGTGTGTGGATTCAGCAGTCTGCAAACACTTTCTCTGCAGAGTCCCAAAACAGGCGTTTTCAGCCCATTACCGGCATATGGAAGAAACAGCAGTCAGCACAGGGAAATATCTGCTTCTAAATCCAAAACGCAGCTATCTAACAGAACAGTTGCCAATGTCTGCACTCAACTTCCAGAGTTAAACCCGTTTGTGGATTCAGCAGTCTGCAAACACTTTCTCTGCAGAGTCCCAAAACAGGCGTTTTCAGCCCTTTACCGGCATATGCAAGAAACAGCAGTAAGCACAGGGAAATATCTGCTTCTAAATCCAAAACACAGCAATCTTACAGAACGGTTGTCAATGTGTGCACTCAACTTCCAGAGTTAAACCCGTGTGTGGATTCAGCAGTCTGCAAACACTTTCTCTGCAGAGTCCCAAAACAGGCGTTTTCAGCCCATTACCGGCATATGGAAGAAACAGCAGTCAGCACAGGGAAATATCTGCTTCTAAATCCAAAACGCAGCTATCTAACAGAACGGTTGTCAATGTGTGCGCTTAACTTCCAGAGTTAAACCCGTGTGTGGATTCAGCAGTCTGCAAACACTTTCTCTGCAGAGTCCCAAAACAGGCGTTTTCAGCCCATTACCGGCATATGGAAGAAAAAGCAGTAAGCACAGGGAAATATGTGCTTCTAAATCCCAAATGCAGCAATCTAACAGAACGGTTGTCAATGTGTGCACTCAACTCCCAGAGTTAAACCCGTGTGTGGATTCAGCAGTCTGCAAACACTTTCTCTGCAGAGTCCCAAAACAGGCGTTTTCAGCCCATAACCGGCATATGGAAGAAACAGCAGTAAGCACAGGGAAATATCTGCTTCTAAATCCAAAACGCAGCATTCTAACAGAACGGTTTTCAATGTGTGCACTCAACTTCCAGAGTTAAACCCGTGTGTGGATTCAGCAGTCTGCAAACACTTTCTCTGCAGAGTCCCAAAAAGGCGATTTCAACCCATTGCCGGCATATGGAAGAAACAGCAGTAAGCACAGGGAAATATCTGCTTCTAAATCCAAAACGCAGCAATCTAACAGAACGGTTGTAAATGTGTGCACTCAACTTCCAGAGTTAAACCCGTGTGTGGATTCAGCAGTCTGCAAACACTTTCTCTGCAGAGTCCCAAAACAGGTGTTACCTCGCATTACCGGCATATGGAAGAAACAGCAGTCAGCACAGGGAAATATCTGCTTCTAAATCCAAAACGCAGCTATCTAACGGAACAGTTGTCAATGTCTGCACTCAACTTCCAGAGTTAAACCCGTGTGTGGATTCAGCAGTCTGCTAACACTTTCTCTGCAGAGTCCCAAAACAGGCGTTTTCAGCACATTACCGGCATATGGAAGAAACAGCAGTCAGCACAGGGAAATATGTGCTTCTAAATCCCAAATGCACCAATCTAACAGAACGGTTGTCAATGTGTGCACTCAACTTCCAGAGTTAAACCCGTGTGTGGATTCAGCAGTCTGCAAACACTTTCTCTGCAGAGTCCCAAAACAGGCGTTTTCAGCCCATTACCGGCATAAGGAAGAAACAGCAGTCAGCACAGGGAAATATCTGCTTCTAAATCCAAAACGCAGCTATCTAACAGAACGGTTGTCAATGTCTGCACTCAACTTCCAGAGTTAAACCTGTGTGTGGATTCAGCAGTCTGCAAACACTTTCTCTGCAGAGTCCCAAAACAGGCGTTTTCAGCACATTACCGGCATAAGGAACAAACAGCAGTAAGCACAGGGAAATATCTGCTTCTAAATCCAAAACGCAGCTATCTTACAGAACGGTTGTCAATGTGTGCACTCAACATCCAGAGTTAAACCCGTGTGTGGATTCAGCAGTCTGCAAACACTTTCTCTGCAGAGTCCCAAAACAGGCGTTTTCATCCCATTACCGGCATATGGAAGAAACAGCAGCAAGCACAGGGAAATATCTGCTTCTAAATCCAAAACGCAGCTATCTAACAGAACGGTTGTCAATGTGTGCACTCAACTTCCGGAGTTAAACCCGCGTGTGTATTCAGCAGTCTGCAAACACTTTCTCTGCAGAGTCCCAAAACAGGCGTTTTCAGCCCATTACCGGCATATGGAAGAAACAGCAGAAAGCACAGGGAAATATCTGCTTCTAAATCCAAAACGCAGCTATCTAACAGAACGGTTGTCAATGTGTGCACTCAACTTCCAGAGTTAAACCCGTGTGTGGATTCAGCAGTCTGCAAACACTTTCTCTGCAGGGTCCCAAAACAGGCGTTTTCAGCCCATTACCGGCATATGGAAGAAACAGTAGTAAGCACAGGGAAATATCTGCTTCTAAATCCAAAACGCAGCAATCTAACAGAACGGTTGTCAATGTGTGCACTCAACTTCCAGAGTTAATCCCGTGTGTGGATTCAGCAGTCTGCAAACACTTTCTCTGCAGAGTCCCAAAACAGGCGATTTCAGCCCATTACTGGCATAAGGAAGAAACAGCAGTCAGCACAGGGAAATATCTGCTTCTAAATCCAAAAGGCGGCTATCTAACAGAACGGTTGTCAATGTGTGCACTCAACTTCCAGAGTTAAACCCGTGTGTGGATTCAGCAGTCTGCAAACACTTTCTCTGCAGAGTCACAAAACAGGCGTTTTCAGCCCATTACCGGCATATGGAAGAAACAGCAGTCAGCACAGGGAAATATCTGCTTCTAAATCCAAAAGGCGGCTATCTAACAGAACGGTTGTCAATGTGTGCACTCAACTTCCAGAGTTAAACCCGTGTGTGGATTCAGCAGTCTGCAAACACTTTCTCTGCAGAGTCCCAAAACAGGCGTTTTCAGCCCATTACCGGTATATGGAAGAAACAGCAGTCAGCACAGGGAAATATCTGCTTCTAAATCAAAAACGCAGCTATCTAACAGAACGGTTGTCAATGTGTGCACTCAACTTCCAGAGTTAAAACGGTGTGTGGATTCAGCAGTCTGCAAACACTTTCTCTGCAGAGTCCCAAAACAGGCGTTTTCAGCCCATTACCGGCATATGGAAGAAACAGCAGTCAGCACAGGGAAATATCTGCTTCTAAATCCAAAACGCAGCTATCTAACAGAACGGTTGTCAATGTGTGCGCTTAACTTCCAGAGTTAAACCCGTGTGTGGATTCAGCAGTCTGCAAACACTTTCTCTGCAGAGTCCCAAAACAGGCGTTTTCAGCCCATTACCGGCATATGGAAGAAACAGCAGTCAGCACTTGGAAATATGTGCTTCTAAATGCCAAATGCAGCAATCTAACAGAACGGTTGTCAATGTGTGCACTCAACTTCCAGAGTTAAACCCGTGTGTGGATTCAGCAGTCTGCAAACACTTTCTCTGCAGAGTCCCAAAACAGGCGTTTTCAGCCCATTACCGGCATAAGGAAGAAACAGCAGTCAGCACAGGGAAATATCTGCTTCTAAATCCAAAACGCAGCTATCTAACAGAACGGTTGTCAATGTGTGCACTCAACTTCCGGAGTTAAACCCGCGTGTGTATTCAGCAGTCTGCAAACACTTTCTCTGCAGAGTCCCAAAACAGGCGTTTTCAGCCCATTACCGGCATATGGAAGAAACAGCAGAAAGCACAGGGAAATATCTGCTTCTAAATCCAAAACGCAGCTATCTAACAGAACGGTTGTCAATGTGTGCACTCAACTTCCAGAGTTAAACCCGTGTGTGGATTCAGCAGTCTGCAAACACTTTCTCTGCAGGGTCCCAAAACAGGCGTTTTCAGCCCATTACCGGCATATGGAAGAAACAGTAGTAAGCACAGGGAAATATCTGCTTCTAAATCCAAAACACAGCTATCTAACAGAACGGTTGTCAATGTGTGCGCTAAACTTCCAGAGTTAAACCCGTGTGTGGATTCAGCAGTCTGCAAACACTTTCTCTGCAGAGTCCCAAAACAGGCGTTTTCAGCACATTACCGGCATATGGAAGAAACAGCAGTCAGCACAGGGAAATATGTGCTTCTAAATCCCAAATGCAGCAATCTAACAGAACGGTTGTCAATGTGTGCACTCAACTTCCAGAGTTAAACCCGTGTGTGGATTCAGCAGTCTGCAAACACTTTCTCTGCAGAGTCCCAAAACAGGCGTTTTCAGCCCATTACCGGCATAAGGAAGAAACAGCAGTCAGCACAGGGAAATATCTGCTTCTAAATCCAAAACGCAGCTATCTAACAGAACGGTTGTCAATGTCTGCACTCAACTTCCAGAGTTAAACCTGTGTGTGGATTCAGCAGTCTGCAAACACTTTCTCTGCAGAGTCCCAAAACAGGCGTTTTCAGCACATTACCGGCATAAGGAATAAACAGCAGTAAGCACAGGGAAATATCTGCTTCTAAATCCAAAACGCAGCTATCTTACAGAACGGTTGTCAATGTGTGCACTCAACTTCCAGAGTTAAACCCGTGTGTGGATTCAGCAGTCTGCAAACACTTTCTCTGCAGAGTCCCAAAACAGGCGTTTTCAGCACATTACCGGCATAAGGAACAAACAGCAGTAAGCACAGGGAAATATCTGCTTCTAAATCCAAAACGCAGCTATCTTACAGAACGGTTGTCAATGTGTGCACTCAACTTCCAGAGTTAAACCCGTGTGTGGATTCAGCAGTCTGCAAACACTTTCTCTGCAGAGTCCCAAAACAGGCGTTTTCATCCCATTACCGGCATATGGAAGAAACAGCAGCAAGCACAGGGAAATATCTGCTTCTAAATCCAAAACGCAGCTATCTAACAGAACGGTTGTCAATGTGTGCACTCAACTTCCGGAGTTAAACCCGCGTGTGTATTCAGCAGTCTGCAAACACTTTCTCTGCAGAGTCCCAAAACAGGCGTTTTCAGCCCATTACCGGCATATGGAAGAAACAGCAGAAAGCACAGGGAAATATCTGCTTCTAAATCCAAAACGCAGCTATCTAACAGAACGGTTGTCAATGTGTGCACTCAACTTCCAGAGTTAAACCCGTGTGTGGATTCAGCAGTCTGCAAACACTTTCTCTGCAGGGTCCCAAAACAGGCGTTTTCAGCCCATTACCGGCATATGGAAGAAACAGTAGTAAGCACAGGGAAATATCTGCTTCTAAATCCAAAACACAGCTATCTAACAGAACGGTTGTCAATGTGTGCGCTTAACTTCCAGAGTTAAACCCGTGTGTGGATTCAGCAGTCTGCAAACACTTTCTCTGCAGAGTCCCAAAACAGGCGTTTTCAGCACATTACCGGCATATGGAAGAAACAGCAGTCAGCACAGGGAAATATGTGCTTCTAAATCCCAAATGCAGCAATCTAACAGAACGGTTGTCAATGTGTGCACTCAACTTCCAGAGTTAAACCCGTGTGTGGATTCAGCAGTCTGCAAACACTTTCTCTGCAGAGTCCCAAAACAGGCGTTTTCAGCCCATTACCGGCATAAGGAAGAAACAGCAGTCAGCACAGGGAAATATCTGCTTCTAAATCCAAAACGCAGCTATCTAACAGAACGGTTGTCAATGTCTGCACTCAACTTCCAGAGTTAAACCTGTGTGTGGATTCAGCAGTCTGCAAACACTTTCTCTGCAGAGTCCCAAAACAGGCGTTTTCAGCACATTACCGGCATAAGGAATAAACAGCAGTAAGCACAGGGAAATATCTGCTTCTAAATCCAAAACGCAGCTATCTTACAGAACGGTTGTCAATGTGTGCACTCAACTTCCAGAGTTAAACCCGTGTGTGGATTCAGCAGTCTGCAAACACTTTCTCTGCAGAGTCCCAAAACAGGCGTTTTCAGCCCATTACCGGCATATGGAAGAAACAGCAGCAAGCACAGGGAAATATCTGCTTCTAAATCCAAAACGCAGCTATCTAACAGAACGGTTGTCAATGTGTGCACTCAACTTCCGGAGTTAAACCCGCGTGTGTATTCAGCAGTCTGCAAACACTTTCTCTGCAGAGTCCCAAAACAGGCGTTTTCAGCCCATTACCGGCATATGGAAGAAACAGCAGAAAGCACAGGGAAATATCTGCTTCTAAATCCAAAACGCAGCTATCTAACAGAACGGTTGTCAATGTGTGCACTCAACTTCCAGAGTTAAACCCGTGTGTGGATTCAGCAGTCTGCAAACACTTTCTCTGCAGGGTCCCAAAACAGGCGTTTTCAGCCCATTACCGGCATATGGAAGAAACAGTAGTAAGCACAGGGAAATATCTGCTTCTAAATCCAAAACGCAGCAATCTAACAGAACGGTTGTCAATGTGTGCACTCAACTTCCAGAGTTAATCCCGTGTGTGGATTCAGCAGTCTGCAAACACTTTCTCTGCAGAGTCCCAAAACAGGCGATTTCAGCCCATTACTGGCATAAGGAAGAAACAGCAGTCAGCACAGGGAAATATCTGCTTCTAAATCCAAAAGGCGGCTATCTAACAGAACGGTTGTCAATGTGTGCACTCAACTTCCAGAGTTAAACCCGTGTGTGGATTCAGCAGTCTGCAAACACTTTCTCTGCAGAGTCACAAAACAGGCGTTTTCAGCCCATTACCGGCATATGGAAGAAACAGCAGTCAGCACAGGGAAATATCTGCTTCTAAATCCAAAAGGCGGCTATCTAACAGAACGGTTGTCAATGTGTGCACTCAACTTCCAGAGTTAAACCCGTGTGTGGATTCAGCAGTCTGCAAACACTTTCTCTGCAGAGTCCCAAAACAGGCGTTTTCAGCCCATTACCGGTATATGGAAGAAACAGCAGTCAGCACAGGGAAATATCTGCTTCTAAATCAAAAACGCAGCTATCTAACAGAACGGTTGTCAATGTGTGCCCTCAACTTCCAGAGTTAAAACGGTGTGTGGATTCAGCAGTCTGCAAACACTTTCTCTGCAGAGTCCCAAATCAGGCGTTTTCAGCCCATTACCGGCATATGGAAGAAACAGCAGTCAGCACAGGGAAATATCTGCTTCTAAATCCAAAACGCAGCTATCTAACAGAACGGTTGTCAATTTGTGCGCTTAACTTCCAGAGTTAAACCCGTGTGTGGATTCAGCAGTCTGCAAACACTTTCTCTGCAGAGTCCCAAAACAGGCGTTTTCAGCCCATTACCGGCATATGGAAGAAACAGCAGTCAGCACTTGGAAATATGTGCTTCTAAATGCCAAATGCAGCAATCTAACAGAACGGTTGTCAATGTGTGCACTCAACTTCCAGAGTTAAACCCGTGTGTGGATTCAGCAGTCTGCAAACACTTTCTCTGCAGAGTCCCAAAACAGGCGTTTTCAGCCCATTACCGGCATAAGGAAGAAACAGCAGTCAGCACAGGGAAATATCTGCTTCTAAATCCAAAACGCAGCTATCTAACAGAACGGTTGTCAATGTGTGCACTCAACTTCCGGAGTTAAACCCGCGTGTGTATTCAGCAGTCTGCAAACACTTTCTCTGCAGAGTCCCAAAACAGGCGTTTTCAGCCCATTACCGGCATATGGAAGAAACAGCAGAAAGCACAGGGAAATATCTGCTTCTAAATCCAAAACGCAGCTATCTAACAGAACGGTTGTCAATGTGTGCACTCAACTTCCAGAGTTAAACCCGTGTGTGGATTCAGCAGTCTGCAAACACTTTCTCTGCAGGGTCCCAAAACAGGCGTTTTCAGCCCATTACCGGCATATGGAAGAAACAGTAGTAAGCACAGGGAAATATCTGCTTCTAAATCCAAAACACAGCTATCTAACAGAACGGTTGTCAATGTGTGCGCTTAACTTCCAGAGTTAAACCCGTGTGTGGATTCAGCAGTCTGCAAACACTTTCTCTGCAGAGTCCCAAAACAGGCGTTTTCAGCACATTACCGGCATATGGAAGAAACAGCAGTCAGCACAGGGAAATATGTGCTTCTAAATCCCAAATGCAGCAATCTAACAGAACGGTTGTCAATGTGTGCACTCAACTTCCAGAGTTAAACCCGTGTGTGGATTCAGCAGTCTGCAAACACTTTCTCTGCAGAGTCCCAAAACAGGCGTTTTCAGCCCATTACCGGCATATGGAAGAAACAGCAGTCAGCACAGGGAAATATCTGCTTCTAAATCCAAGACGCAGCTATCTAACAGAACGGTTGTCAATGTGTGCGCTTAAGTTCCAGAGTTAAACCCGTGTGTGGATTCAGCAGTCTGCAAACACTTTCTCTGCAGAGTCCCAAAACAGGCGTTTTCAGCCCAATACCGGCATATGGAAGAAACAGCAGTCAGCACAGGGAAATATCTGCTTCTAAATCCAAAATGCAGCAATCTAACAGAACGGTTGTCAATGTGTGCACTCAACTTCCAGAGTTAAACCCGTGTGTGGATTCAGCAGTCTGCAAACACTTTCTCTGCAGAGTCCCAAAACAGGCGTTTTCAGCCCATTACCGGCATATGGAAGAAACAGCAGTAAGCACAGGGAAATATCTGCTTCTAAATCCAAAACGCAGCATTCTAACAGAACGGTTTTCAATGTGTGCACTCAACTTCCAGAGTTAAACCCGTGTGTGGATTCAGCAGTCTGCAAACACTTTCTCTGCAGAGTCCCAAAAAGGCGTTTTCAGACCATTACCGGCATAAGGAAGAAACAGTAGTAAGCACAGGGAAATATTTGCTTCTAAATCCAAAACGCAGCAATCTAACAGAACGGTTGTCAATGTGTGCACTCAATTTCCAGAGTTAAACTCCTGTGTGGATTCAGCAGTCTGCTAACACTTTCTCTGCAGAGTCCCAAAACAGGCGTTTTCAGCCCATTACCGGCATATGGAAGAAACAGCAGTCAGTACAGGGAAATATCTGCTTGTAAATCCAAAACGCAGCTCTGTAACAGAACGGTTGTCAATGTGTGCACTCAACTTCCGGAGTTAAACCCGTGTGTGGATTCAGCAGTCTGCAAACACTTTTTCTGCAGAGTCCCAAAACAGGCGTTTTCAGCCCATTACCGGCATATGGAAGAAACAGCAGTAAGCACAGGGAAATATCTGCTTCTAAATCCAAAACGCAGCTATCTAACAGAACGGTTGTCAATGTGTGCACTCGACTTCCAGAGTTAAACCCGTGTGTGGATTCAGCAGTCTGCTAACACTTTCTCTGCAGAGTCCCAAAACAGGCGTTTTCAGCCTATTACCGGCATATGGAAAAAACAGCAGTAAGCACAGGGAAATATCTGCTTCTAAATCCAAAACGCAGCTATCTAAGACAACGGTTGTCAATGTGTGCACTCAACTTCCGGAGTTAAACCTGTGTGTGGATTCAGCAGTCTGCAAACACTTTCTCTGCAGAGTCCCAAAACAGGCGTTTTCAGCCCATTACCGGCATAAGGAAGAAACAGCAGTCAGCACAGGGAAATATCTGCTTCTAAATCAAAAACGCAGCTATCTAACAGAACAGTTGTCAATGTGTGCACTCAACTTCCAGAGTTAAACCCGTGTGTGGATTCAGCAGTCTGCAAACACTTTCTCTGCAGAGTCCCAAAACAGGCGTTTTCAGCCCATTACCGGCATATGGAAGAAACAGCAGTAAGCACAGGGAAATATCTGCTTCTAAATCCAAAACGCAGCTATCTAACAGAACGGTTGTCAACGTGTGCGCTCAACTTCCAGAGTTAAACCCGTGTGTGGATTCAGCAGTCTGCAAACACTTTCTCTGCAGAGTCCCAAAACAGGCGTTTTCAGCCCATTACCGGCATATGGAAGAAACAGCAGCAAGCACAGGGAAATATCTGCTTCTAAATCCAAAACGCAGCTATCTAACAGAACGGTTGTCAATGTGTGCACTCAACTTCCAGAGTTAAACCCGTGTGTGGATTCAGCAGTCTGCAAACACTTTCTCTGCAGAGTCCCAAAACAGGCGTTTTCAGCCCATTACCGGCATATGGAAGAAACAGCAGCAAGCACAGGGAAATATCTGCTTCTAAATCCAAAACGCAGCTATCTAACAGAACGGTTGTCAATGTGTGCACTCAACTTCCAGAGTTAAACCCGTGTGTGGATTCAGCAGTCTGCAAACACTTTCTCTGCAGAGTCCCAAAACAGGCGTTTTCAGCCCATTACCGGCATATGGATGAAACAGCAGTAAGCACAGGGAAATATCTGCTTCTAAATCCAAAACGCAGCTATCTAACAGAACGGTTGTCAATGTGTGCGCTCAACTTCCAGAGTTAAACACGTGTGTGGATTCAGCAGTCTGCAAACACTTTCTCTGCAGAGTCCCAAAACAGGCGTTTTCAGCCCCTTACCGGCATATGGAAGAGACAGCAGCAAGCACAGGGAAATATCTGCTTCTAAATCCAAAACGCAGCTATCTAACAGAACGGTTGTCAATGTGTGCACTCAACCTCCAGAGTTAAACCCGTGTGTGGATTCAGCAGTCTGCAAACACTTTCTCTGCAGAGTCCCAAAACAGGCGTTTTCAGCCCATTACCGGCATATGGAAGAAACAGCAGTCAGCACAGGGAAATAACTGCTTCTAAATCCAAAACACAGCTATCTAACAGAACAGTTGTCAATGTATGCACTCGACTTCCAGAGTTAATCCCGTGTGTGGATTCAGCAGTCTGCAAACACTTTCTCTGCAGAGTCCCAAAACAGGCGATTTCAGCCCATTGCCGGCTTATGGAAGAAAGAGCAGTCAGCACAGGGAAATATCAGCTTCTAAGTCCAAAAGGAGTCTGTCTAACAGAACGGTTGTCAATGTGTGCACTCAACTTCCAGAGTTAAACCCGTGTGTGGATTCAGCAGTCTGCAAACACTTTCTCTGCAGAGTCCCAAAACAGGCGTTTTCAGCCCATTACCGGCATATGGAAGAAACAGCAGTAAGCACAGGGAAATATCTGCTTCTAAATCCAAAACGCAGCTATCTAACAGTACGGTTGTCAATGTGTGCACTCAACTTCCAGAGTCAAACCCGTGTGTGGATTCAGCAGTCTGCTAACACTTTCTCTGCAGAGTCCCAAAACAGGCGTTTTCAGCCCAATACCGGCATATGGAAGAAACAGCAGTAAGCACAGGGAAATATCTGCTTCTAAATCCAAAACGCAGCTATCTAACAGAACGGTTGTCAATGTGTGCACTCAACTTCCAGAGTTAAACCCGTGTGTGGATTCAGCAGTCTGCTAACACTTTCTCTGCAGAGTCCCAAAACAGGCGTTTTCAGCCCAATACCGGCATATGGAAGAAACAGCAGTAAGCACAGGGAAATATCTGCTTCTAAATCCAAAACGCAGCTATCTAACAGAACGGTTGTCAATGTGTGCACTCAACTTCCGGAGTTAAACCCGTGTGTGGATTCAGCAGTCTGCAAACACTTTCTCTGCAGAGTCCCAAAAAGGCGTTTTCAGCCCATTACCGGCATAAGGAACAAACAGCAGTAAGCACAGGGAAATATCTGCTTCTAAATCCAAAACTCAGCTATCTTACAGAACGGTTGTCAATGTGTGCACTCAACTTCCAGAGTTAAACCCGTGTGTGGATTCAGCAGTCTGCAAACACTTTCTCTGCAGAGTCCCAAAACAGGCGTTTTCATCCCATTACCGGCATATGGAAGAAACAGCAGCAAGCCCAGGGAAATATCTGCTTCTAAATCCAAAACGCAGCTATCTAACAGAACGGTTGTCAATGTGTGCACTCAACTTCCAGAGTTAAACCCGCGTGTGTATTCAGCAGTCTGCAAACACTTTCTCTGCAGAGTCCCAAAACAGGCGTTTTCAGCCCATTACCGGCATATGGAAGAAACATCAGAAAGCACAGGGAAATATCTGCTTCTAAATCCAAAACGCAGCTATCTAACAGAACGGTTGTCAATGTGTGCACTCAACTTCCAGAGTTAAACCCGTGTGTGGATTCAGCAGTCTGCAAACACTTTCTCTGCAGGGTCCCAAAACAGGCGTTTTCAGCCCATTACCGGCATATGGAAGAAACAGCAGTCAGCACAGGGAAATATCTGCTTCTAAATCCAAAACACAGCTATCTAACGGAACGGTTGTCAATGTGTGCACTCAACTTCCAGAGTTAATCCCGTGTGTGGATTCAGCAGTCTGCAAACACTTTCTCTGCAGAGTCCCAAAACAGGCGATTTCAGCCCATTACTGGCATAAGGAAGAAACAGCAGTCAGCACAGGGAAATATCTGCTTCTAAATCCAAAAGGCGGCTATCTAACAGAACGGTTGTCAATGTGTGCACTCAACTTCCAGAGTTAAACCCGTGTGTGGATTCAGCAGTATGCAAACACTTTCTCTGCAGAGTCCCAAAACAGGCGTTTTCAGCCCATTACCGGCATATGGAAGAAACAGCAGTCAGCACAGGGAAATATCTGCTTCTAAATCCAAAAGGCGGCTATCTAACAGAACGGTGGTCAATGTGTGCACTCAACTTCCAGAGTTAAACCCGTGTGTGGATTCAGCAGTCTGCAAACACTTTCTCTGCAGAGTCCCAAAACAGGCGTTTTCAGCCCATTACCGGCATATGGAAAAAGCATCAGGAAGCACAGGGAAATATCTGCTTCTAAATCCAAAACGCAGCTATCTAACAGAACGGTTGTCAATGTGTGCACTCAACTTCCAGAGTTAAACCCGCGTGTGGATTCAGCACTCTGCAAACACATTCTCTGCAGAGTCCCAAAAAGGCGTTTTCAGCCCATTACCGGCATATGGAAGAAACAGCAGTAAGCACAGGGAAATATCTGCTTCTAAATCCCAAATGCAGCAATCTAACAGAAGGGTTGTCAATGTGTGCACTCAACTTCCAGAGTTAAACCCGTGTGTGGATTCAGCAGTCTGCAAACACTTTCTCTGCAGAGTCCCAAAACAGGCGTTTTCAGCCCATTACCGGCATATGGAAGAAACAGCAGTCAGCACAGGGAAATATCTGCTTCTAAATCCAAAACGCAGCTATCTAACAGAACAGTTGTCAATGTCTGCACTCAACTTCCAGAGTTAAACCCGTTTTTGGATTCAGCAGTCTGCAAACACATTCTCTGCAGAGTCCCAAAACAGGCGTTTTCAGCCCATTACCGGCATATGCAAGAAACAGCAGTAAGCACAGGGAAATATCTGCTTCTAAATCCAAAACGCAGCTATGTTACAGAACAGTTGTCAATGTGTGCACTCAACTTCCAGAGTTAAACCCGTGTGTGGATTCAGCAGTCTGCAAACACTTTCTCTGCAGAGTCCCAAAACAGGCGTTTTCAGCCCATTACCGGCATATGGAAGAAACAGCAGTCAGCACAGGGAAATATCTGATTCTAAATCCAAAGCGCAGCTATCTAACAGAACGGTTGTCAATGTGTGCACTCAACTTCCAGAGTTAAACCCGTGTGTGGATTCAGGAGTCTGCAAACACTTTCTCTGCAGAGTCCCAAAACAGGCGTTTTCAGCCCATTACCGGTATATGGAAGAAACAGCAGTCAGCACAGGGAAATATCTGCTTCTAAATCAAAAACGCAGCTATCTAACAGAACGGTTGTCAATGTGTGCACTCAACTTCCAGAGTTAAACCCGTGTGTGGATTCAGCAGTCTGCAAACACTTTCTCTGCAGAGTCCAAAACAGGCGTTTTCAGCCCTTTACTGGCATATGGAAGAAACAGCAGTCAGCACAGGGAAATGTCTGCTTCTAAATCCAAAACGCAGCTATCTAACAGAACGGTTGTCAATGTGTGCGCTTAACTTCCGGAGTTAAACCCGTGTGTGGATTCAGCAGTCTGCAAACACTTTCTCTGCAGAGTCCCAAAACAGGCGTTTTCAGCCCATTACCGGCATATGGAAGAAACAGCAGTCAGCACTTGGAAATATGTGCTTCTAAATCCCAAATGCAGCAATCTAACAGAACGGTTGTCAATGTGTGCACTCAACTTCCAGAGTTAAACCCGTGTGTGGATTCAGCAGTATGCAAACACTTTCTCTGCAGAGTCCCAAAACAGGCGTTTTCAGTCCATTACCGGCATATGGAAGAAACAGCAGTCAGCACAGGGAAATATCTGCTTCTAAATCCAAAAGGCGGCTATCTAACAGAACGGTTGTCAATGTGTGCACTCAACTTCCAGAGTTAAACCCGTGTGTGGATTCAGCAGTCTGCAAACACTTTCTCTGCAGAGTCCCAAAACAGGCGTTTTCAGCCCATTACCGGCATATGGAAAAAACAGCAGGAAGCACAGGGAAATATCTGCTTCTAAATCCAAAACGCAGCTATCTAACAGAACGGTTGTCAATGTGTGCACTCAACTTCCAGAGTTAAACCCGCGTGTGGATTCAGCACTCTGCAAACACATTCTCTGCAGAGTCCCAAAAAGGCGTTTTCAGCCCATTACCGGCATATGGAAGAAACAGCAGTAAGCACAGGGAAATATCTGCTTCTAAATCCAAAACGCAGCAATCTAACAGAACGGTTGTAAATGTGTGCACTTAACTTCCAGAGTTAAACCCGTGTGTGGATTCAGCAGTCTGCAAACACTTTCTCTGCAGAGTCCCAAAACAGGCGTTTTCAGCCCATTACCGGCATATGGAAGAAACAGCAGTCAGCACAGGGAAATATCTGCTTCTAAATCCAAAACGCAGCTATCTAACAGAACAGTTGTCAATGTCTGCACTCAACTTCCAGAGTTAAACCCGTTTTTGGATTCAGCAGTCTGCAAACACATTCTCTGCAGAGTCCCAAAACAGGCGTTTTCAGCCCATTACCGGCATATGCAAGAAACAGCAGTAAGCACAGGGAAATATCTGCTTCTAAATCCAAAACGCAGCTATCTTACAGAACGGTTGTCAATGTGTGCACTCAACTTCCAGAGTTAAACCCGTGTGTGGATTCAGCAGTCTGCAAACACTTTCTCTGCAGAGTCCCAAAACAGGCGTTTTCAGCCCATTACCGGCATATGGAAGAAACAGCAGTCAGCACAGGGAAATATCTGCTTCTAAATCCAAAGCGCAGCTATCTAACAGAACGGTTGTCAATGTGTGCACTCAACTTCCAGAGTTAAACCCGTGTGTGGATTCAGGAGTCTGCAAATACTTTCTCTGCAGAGTCCCAAAACAGGCGTTTTCAGCCCATTACCGGTATATGGAAGAAACAGCAGTCAGCACAGGGAAATATCTGCTTCTAAATCAAAAACGCAGCTATCTAACAGAACGGTTGTCAATGTGTGCACTCAACTTCCAGAGTTAAACCCGTGTGTGGATTCAGCAGTCTGCAAACACTTTCTCTGCAGAGTCCCAAAACAGGCGTTGTCAGCCCATTACTGGCATATGGAAGAAACAGCAGTCAGCACAGGGAAATGTCTGCTTCTAAATCCAAAACGCAGCTATCTAACAGAACGGTTGTCAATGTGTGCGCTTAACTTCCGGAGTTAAACCCGTGTGTGGATTCAGCAGTCTGCAAACACTTTCTCTGCAGAGTCCCAAAAAGGCGTTTTCAGCCCATTACCGGCATATGGAAGAAACAGCAGTAAGCACAGGGAAATATCTGCTTCTAAATCCAAAACGCAGCAATCTAACAGAACGGTTGTCAATGTGTGCACTCAACTTCCAGAGTTAAACCCGTGTGTGGATTCAGCAGTCTTCAAACACTTTCTCTGCAGAGTCCCAAAACAGGCGTTTTCAGCCCATTACCGGCATATGGAAGAAACAGCAGTAAGCACAGGGAAATATCTGCTTCTAAATCCAAAACGCAGCATTCTAACAGAACGGTTTTCAATGTGTGCACTCAACTTCCAGAGTTAAACCCGTGTGTGGATTCAGCAGTCTGCAAACACTTTCTCTGCAGAGTCCCAAAAAGGCGTTTTCAGCCCATTACCGGCATATGGAAGAAACAGCAGTAAGCACAGGGAAATATCTGCTTCTAAATCCAAAACGCAGCAATCTAACAGAACGGTTGTAAATGTGTGCACTCAACTTCCAGAGTTAAACCCGTGTGTGGATTCAGCAGTCTGCAAACACTTTCTCTGCAGAGTCCCAAAACAGGCGTTTTCAGCCCATTACCGGCATATGGAAGAAACAGCAGTCAGCACAGGGAAATATCTGCTTCTAAATCCAAAACGCAGCTATCTAACAGAACAGTTGCCAATGTCTGCACTCAACTTCCAGAGTTAAACCCGTTTGTGGATTCAGCAGTCTGCAAACACTTTCTCTGCAGAGTCCCAAAACAGGCGTTTTCAGCCCTTTACCGGCATATGCAAGAAACAGCAGTAAGCACAGGGAAATATCTGCTTCTAAATCCAAAACACAGCAATCTTACAGAACGGTTGTCAATGTGTGCACTCAACTTCCAGAGTTAAACCCGTGTGTGGATTCAGCAGTCTGCAAACACTTTCTCTGCAGAGTCCCAAAACAGGCGTTTTCAGCCCATTACCGGCATATGGAAGAAACAGCAGTCAGCACAGGGAAATATCTGCTTCTAAATCCAAAACGCAGCTATCTAACAGAACGGTTGTCAATGTGTGCGCTTAACTTCCAGAGTTAAACCCGTGTGTGGATTCAGCAGTCTGCAAACACTTTCTCTGCAGAGTCCCAAAACAGGCGTTTTCAGCCCATTACCGGCATATGGAAGAAAAAGCAGTAAGCACAGGGAAATATGTGCTTCTAAATCCCAAATGCAGCAATCTAACAGAACGGTTGTCAATGTGTGCACTCAACTCCCAGAGTTAAACCCGTGTGTGGATTCAGCAGTCTGCAAACACTTTCTCTGCAGAGTCCCAAAACAGGCGTTTTCAGCCCATAACCGGCATATGGAAGAAACAGCAGTAAGCACAGGGAAATATCTGCTTCTAAATCCAAAACGCAGCATTCTAACAGAACGGTTTTCAATGTGTGCACTCAACTTCCAGAGTTAAACCCGTGTGTGGATTCAGCAGTCTGCAAACACTTTCTCTGCAGAGTCCCAAAAAGGCGATTTCAACCCATTGCCGGCATATGGAAGAAACAGCAGTAAGCACAGGGAAATATCTGCTTCTAAATCCAAAACGCAGCAATCTAACAGAACGGTTGTAAATGTGTGCACTCAACTTCCAGAGTTAAACCCGTGTGTGGATTCAGCAGTCTGCAAACACTTTCTCTGCAGAGTCCCAAAACAGGTGTTACCTCGCATTACCGGCATATGGAAGAAACAGCAGTCAGCACAGGGAAATATCTGCTTCTAAATCCAAAACGCAGCTATCTAACGGAACAGTTGTCAATGTCTGCACTCAACTTCCAGAGTTAAACCCGTGTGTGGATTCAGCAGTCTGCTAACACTTTCTCTGCAGAGTCCCAAAACAGGCGTTTTCAGCCCATTACCGGCATATGGAAGAAACAGCAGTAAGCACAGGGAAATATCTGCTTCTAAATCCAAAACGCAGCTATCTTACAGAACGGTTGTCAATGTGTGCACTCAACTTCCAGAGTTAAACCCGTGTGTGGATTCAGCAGTCTGCAAACACTTTCTCTGCAGAGTCCCAAAACAGGCGTTTTCAGCCCATTACCGGCATATGGAAGAAACAGCAGTCAGCACAGGGAAATATCTGCTTCTAAAACCAAAACGCAGCTATCTAACAGAACGGTTGTCAATGTGTGCACTCAACTTCCAGAGTTAAACCCGTGTGTGGATTCAGCAGTCTGCAAACACTTTCTCTGCAGAGTCCCAAAACAGGCGTTTTCAGCCCATTACCGGTATATGGAAGAAACAGCAGTCAGCACAGGGAAATATCTGCTTCTAAATCCAAAACGCAGCTATCTAACAGAACGGTTGTCAATGTGTGCACTCAACTTCCAGAGTTAAAACCGTGTGTGGATTCAGCAGTCTGCAAACACTTTCTCTGCAGAGTCCCAAAACAGGCGTTTTCAGCCCATTACCGGCATATGGAAGAAACAGCAGTCAGCACAGGGAAATATCTGCTTCTAAATCCAAAACGCAGCTATCTAACAGAACGGTTGTCAATGTGTGCGCTTAACTTCCAGAGTTAAACCCGTGTGTGGATTCAGCAGTCTGCAAACACTTTCTCTGCAGAGTCCCAAAACAGGCCTTTTCAGCCCATTACCGGCATATGGAAGAAAAAGCAGTAAGCACAGGGAAATATGTGCTTCTAAATTCCAAATGCAGCAATCTAACAGAACGGTTGTCAATGTGTGCACTCAACTCCCAGAGTTAAACCCGTGTGTGGATTCAGCAGTCTGCAAACACTTTCTCTGCAGAGTCCCAAAACAGGCGTTTTCAGCCCATAACCGGCATATGGAAGAAACAGCAGTCAGCACAGGGAAATATCTGCTTCTAAATCCAAAACGCAGCTATCTAACGGAACAGTTGTCAATGTCTGCACTCAACTTCCAGAGTTAAACCCGTGTGTGGATTCAGCAGTCTGCTAACACTTTCTCTGCAGAGTCCCAAAACAGGCGTTTTCAGCCCATTACCGGCATATGGAAGAAACAGCAGTAAGCACAGAGAAATATCTGCTTCTAAATCCAAAACGCAGCTATCTTAAAGAACGGTTGTCAATGTGTGCACTCAACTTCCAGAGTTAAACCCGTGTGTGGATTCAGCAGTCTGCAAACACTTTCTCTGCAGAGTCCCAAAACAGGCGTTTTCAGCCCATTACCGGCATATGGAAGAAACAGCAGTCAGCACAGGGAAATATCTGCTTCTAAAACCAAAACGCAGCTATCTAACAGAACGGTTGTCAATGTGTGCACTCAACTTCCAGAGTTAAACCCGTGTGTGGATTCAGCAGTCTGCAAACACTTTCTCTGCAGAGTCCCAAAACAGGCGTTTTCAGCCCATTACCGGTATATGGAAGAAACATCAGTCAGCACAGGGAAATATCTGCTTCTAAATCAAAAACGCAGCTATCTAACAGAACGGTTGTCAATGTGTGCACTCAACTTCCAGAGTTAAAACCGTGTGTGGATTCAGCAGTCTGCAAACACTTTCTCTGCAGAGTCCCAAAACAGGCGTTTTCAGCCCATTACCGGCATATGGAAGAAACAGCAGTCAGCACAGGGAAATATCTGCTTCTAAATCCAAAACGCAGCTATCTAACAGAACGGTTGTCAATGTGTGCGCTTAACTTCCAGAGTTAAACCCGTGTGTGGATTCAGCAGTCTGCAAACACTTTCTCTGCAGAGTCCCAAAACAGGCGTTTTCAGCACATTACCGGCATATGGAAGAAACAGCAGTCAGCACAGGGAAATATGTGCTTCTAAATCCCAAATGCACCAATCTAACAGAACGGTTGTCAATGTGTGCACTCAACTTCCAGAGTTAAACCCGTGTGTGGATTCAGCAGTCTGCAAACACTTTCTCTGCAGAGTCCCAAAACAGGCGTTTTCAGCCCATTACCGGCATAAGGAAGAAACAGCAGTCAGCACAGGGAAATATCTGCTTCTAAATCCAAAACGCAGCTATCTAACAGAACGGTTGTCAATGTCTGCACTCAACTTCCAGAGTTAAACCTGTGTGTGGATTCAGCAGTCTGCAAACACTTTCTCTGCAGAGTCCCAAAACAGGCGTTTTCAGCACATTACCGGCATAAGGAACAAACAGCAGTAAGCACAGGGAAATATCTGCTTCTAAATCCAAAACGCAGCTATCTTACAGAACGGTTGTCAATGTGTGCACTCAACTTCCAGAGTTAAACCCGTGTGTGGATTCAGCAGTCTGCAAACACTTTCTCTGCAGAGTCCCAAAACAGGCGTTTTCATCCCATTACCGGCATATGGAAGAAACAGCAGCAAGCACAGGGAAATATCTGCTTCTAAATCCAAAACGCAGCTATCTAACAGAACGGTTGTCAATGTGTGCACTCAACTTCCGGAGTTAAACCCGCGTGTGTATTCAGCAGTCTGCAAACACTTTCTCTGCAGAGTCCCAAAACAGGCGTTTTCAGCCCATTACCGGCATATGGAAGAAACAGCAGAAAGCACAGGGAAATATCTGCTTCTAAATCCAAAACGCAGCTATCTAACAGAACGGTTGTCAATGTGTGCACTCAACTTCCAGAGTTAAACCCGTGTGTGGATTCAGCAGTCTGCAAACACTTTCTCTGCAGGGTCCCAAAACAGGCGTTTTCAGCCCATTACCGGCATATGGAAGAAACAGTAGTAAGCACAGGGAAATATCTGCTTCTAAATCCAAAACACAGCTATCTAACAGAACGGTTGTCAATGTGTGCGCTTAACTTCCAGAGTTAAACCCGTGTGTGGATTCAGCAGTCTGCAAACACTTTCTCTGCAGAGTCCCAAAACAGGCGTTTTCAGCACATTACCGGCATATGGAAGAAACAGCAGTCAGCACAGGGAAATATGTGCTTCTAAATCCCAAATGCAGCAATCTAACAGAACGGTTGTCAATGTGTGCACTCAACTTCCAGAGTTAAACCCGTGTGTGGATTCAGCAGTCTGCAAACACTTTCTCTGCAGAGTCCCAAAACAGGCGTTTTCAGCCCATTACCGGCATAAGGAAGAAACAGCAGTCAGCACAGGGAAATATCTGCTTCTAAATCCAAAACGCAGCTATCTAACAGAACGGTTGTCAATGTCTGCACTCAACTTCCAGAGTTAAACCTGTGTGTGGATTCAGCAGTCTGCAAACACTTTCTCTGCAGAGTCCCAAAACAGGCGTTTTCAGCACATTACCGGCATAAGGAATAAACAGCAGTAAGCACAGGGAAATATCTGCTTCTAAATCCAAAACGCAGCTATCTTACAGAACGGTTGTCAATGTGTGCACTCAACTTCCAGAGTTAAACCCGTGTGTGGATTCAGCAGTCTGCAAACACTTTCTCTGCAGAGTCCCAAAACAGGCGTTTTCAGCCCATTACCGGCATATGGAAGAAACAGCAGCAAGCACAGGGAAATATCTGCTTCTAAATCCAAAACGCAGCTATCTAACAGAACGGTTGTCAATGTGTGCACTCAACTTCTGGAGTTAAACCCGCGTGTGTATTCAGCAGTCTGCAAACACTTTCTCTGCAGAGTCCCAAAACAGGCGTTTTCAGCCCATTACCGGCATATGGAAGAAACAGCAGAAAGCACAGGGAAATATCTGCTTCTAAATCCAAAACGCAGCTATCTAACAGAACGGTTGTCAATGTGTGCACTCAACTTCCAGAGTTAAACCCGTGTGTGGATTCAGCAGTCTGCAAACACTTTCTCTGCAGGGTCCCAAAACAGGCGTTTTCAGCCCATTACCGGCATATGGAAGAAACAGTAGTAAGCACAGGGAAATATCTGCTTCTAAATCCAAAACGCAGCAATCTAACAGAACGGTTGTCAATGTGTGCACTCAACTTCCAGAGTTAATCCCGTGTGTGGATTCAGCAGTCTGCAAACACTTTCTCTGCAGAGTCCCAAAACAGGCGATTTCAGCCCATTACTGGCATAAGGAAGAAACAGCAGTCAGCACAGGGAAATATCTGCTTCTAAATCCAAAAGGCGGCTATCTAACAGAACGGTTGTCAATGTGTGCACTCAACTTCCAGAGTTAAACCCGTGTGTGGATTCAGCAGTCTGCAAACACTTTCTCTGCAGAGTCACAAAACAGGCGTTTTCAGCCCATTACCGGCATATGGAAGAAACAGCAGTCAGCACAGGGAAATATCTGCTTCTAAATCCAAAAGGCGGCTATCTAACAGAACGGTTGTCAATGTGTGCACTCAACTTCCAGAGTTAAACCCGTGTGTGGATTCAGCAGTCTGCAAACACTTTCTCTGCAGAGTCCCAAAACAGGCGTTTTCAGCCCATTACCGGTATATGGAAGAAACAGCAGTCAGCACAGGGAAATATCTGCTTCTAAATCAAAAACGCAGCTATCTAACAGAACGGTTGTCAATGTGTGCACTCAACTTCCAGAGTTAAAACGGTGTGTGGATTCAGCAGTCTGCAAACACTTTCTCTGCAGAGTCCCAAAACAGGCGTTTTCAGCCCATTACCGGCATATGGAAGAAACAGCAGTCAGCACAGGGAAATATCTGCTTCTAAATCCAAAACGCAGCTATCTAACAGAACGGTTGTCAATGTGTGCGCTTAACTTCCAGAGTTAAACCCGTGTGTGGATTCAGCAGTCTGCAAACACTTTCTCTGCAGAGTCCCAAAACAGGCGTTTTCAGCCCATTACCGGCATATGGAAGAAACAGCAGTCAGCACTTGGAAATATGTGCTTCTAAATGCCAAATGCAGCAATCTAACAGAACGGTTGTCAATGTGTGCACTCAACTTCCAGAGTTAAACCCGTGTGTGGATTCAGCAGTCTGCAAACACTTTCTCTGCAGAGTCCCAAAACAGGCGTTTTCAGCCCATTACCGGCATAAGGAAGAAACAGCAGTCAGCACAGGGAAATATCTGCTTCTAAATCCAAAACGCAGCTATCTAACAGAACGGTTGTCAATGTGTGCACTCAACTTCCGGAGTTAAACCCGCGTGTGTATTCAGCAGTCTGCAAACACTTTCTCTGCAGAGTCCCAAAACAGGCGTTTTCAGCCCATTACCGGCATATGGAAGAAACAGCAGAAAGCACAGGGAAATATCTGCTTCTAAATCCAAAACGCAGCTATCTAACAGAACGGTTGTCAATGTGTGCACTCAACTTCCAGAGTTAAACCCGTGTGTGGATTCAGCAGTCTGCAAACACTTTCTCTGCAGGGTCCCAAAACAGGCGTTTTCAGCCCATTACCGGCATATGGAAGAAACAGTAGTAAGCACAGGGAAATATCTGCTTCTAAATCCAAAACACAGCTATCTAACAGAACGGTTGTCAATGTGTGCGCTAAACTTCCAGAGTTAAACCCGTGTGTGGATTCAGCAGTCTGCAAACACTTTCTCTGCAGAGTCCCAAAACAGGCGTTTTCAGCACATTACCGGCATATGGAAGAAACAGCAGTCAGCACAGGGAAATATGTGCTTCTAAATCCCAAATGCAGCAATCTAACAGAACGGTTGTCAATGTGTGCACTCAACTTCCAGAGTTAAACCCGTGTGTGGATTCAGCAGTCTGCAAACACTTTCTCTGCAGAGTCCCAAAACAGGCGTTTTCAGCCCATTACCGGCATAAGGAAGAAACAGCAGTCAGCACAGGGAAATATCTGCTTCTAAATCCAAAACGCAGCTATCTAACAGAACGGTTGTCAATGTCTGCACTCAACTTCCAGAGTTAAACCTGTGTGTGGATTCAGCAGTCTGCAAACACTTTCTCTGCAGAGTCCCAAAACAGGCGTTTTCAGCACATTACCGGCATAAGGAATAAACAGCAGTAAGCACAGGGAAATATCTGCTTCTAAATCCAAAACGCAGCTATCTTACAGAACGGTTGTCAATGTGTGCACTCAACTTCCAGAGTTAAACCCGTGTGTGGATTCAGCAGTCTGCAAACACTTTCTCTGCAGAGTCCCAAAACAGGCGTTTTCAGCACATTACCGGCATAAGGAACAAACAGCAGTAAGCACAGGGAAATATCTGCTTCTAAATCCAAAACGCAGCTATCTTACAGAACGGTTGTCAATGTGTGCACTCAACTTCCAGAGTTAAACCCGTGTGTGGATTCAGCAGTCTGCAAACACTTTCTCTGCAGAGTCCCAAAACAGGCGTTTTCATCCCATTACCGGCATATGGAAGAAACAGCAGCAAGCACAGGGAAATATCTGCTTCTAAATCCAAAACGCAGCTATCTAACAGAACGGTTGTCAATGTGTGCACTCAACTTCCGGAGTTAAACCCGCGTGTGTATTCAGCAGTCTGCAAACACTTTCTCTGCAGAGTCCCAAAACAGGCGTTTTCAGCCCATTACCGGCATATGGAAGAAACAGCAGAAAGCACAGGGAAATATCTGCTTCTAAATCCAAAACGCAGCTATCTAACAGAACGGTTGTCAATGTGTGCACTCAACTTCCAGAGTTAAACCCGTGTGTGGATTCAGCAGTCTGCAAACACTTTCTCTGCAGGGTCCCAAAACAGGCGTTTTCAGCCCATTACCGGCATATGGAAGAAACAGTAGTAAGCACAGGGAAATATCTGCTTCTAAATCCAAAACACAGCTATCTAACAGAACGGTTGTCAATGTGTGCGCTTAACTTCCAGAGTTAAACCCGTGTGTGGATTCAGCAGTCTGCAAACACTTTCTCTGCAGAGTCCCAAAACAGGCGTTTTCAGCACATTACCGGCATATGGAAGAAACAGCAGTCAGCACAGGGAAATATGTGCTTCTAAATCCCAAATGCAGCAATCTAACAGAACGGTTGTCAATGTGTGCACTCAACTTCCAGAGTTAAACCCGTGTGTGGATTCAGCAGTCTGCAAACACTTTCTCTGCAGAGTCCCAAAACAGGCGTTTTCAGCCCATTACCGGCATAAGGAAGAAACAGCAGTCAGCACAGGGAAATATCTGCTTCTAAATCCAAAACGCAGCTATCTAACAGAACGGTTGTCAATGTCTGCACTCAACTTCCAGAGTTAAACCTGTGTGTGGATTCAGCAGTCTGCAAACACTTTCTCTGCAGAGTCCCAAAACAGGCGTTTTCAGCACATTACCGGCATAAGGAATAAACAGCAGTAAGCACAGGGAAATATCTGCTTCTAAATCCAAAACGCAGCTATCTTACAGAACGGTTGTCAATGTGTGCACTCAACTTCCAGAGTTAAACCCGTGTGTGGATTCAGCAGTCTGCAAACACTTTCTCTGCAGAGTCCCAAAACAGGCGTTTTCAGCCCATTACCGGCATATGGAAGAAACAGCAGCAAGCACAGGGAAATATCTGCTTCTAAATCCAAAACGCAGCTATCTAACAGAACGGTTGTCAATGTGTGCACTCAACTTCCGGAGTTAAACCCGCGTGTGTATTCAGCAGTCTGCAAACACTTTCTCTGCAGAGTCCCAAAACAGGCGTTTTCAGCCCATTACCGGCATATGGAAGAAACAGCAGAAAGCACAGGGAAATATCTGCTTCTAAATCCAAAACGCAGCTATCTAACAGAACGGTTGTCAATGTGTGCACTCAACTTCCAGAGTTAAACCCGTGTGTGGATTCAGCAGTCTGCAAACACTTTCTCTGCAGGGTCCCAAAACAGGCGTTTTCAGCCCATTACCGGCATATGGAAGAAACAGTAGTAAGCACAGGGAAATATCTGCTTCTAAATCCAAAACGCAGCAATCTAACAGAACGGTTGTCAATGTGTGCACTCAACTTCCAGAGTTAATCCCGTGTGTGGATTCAGCAGTCTGCAAACACTTTCTCTGCAGAGTCCCAAAACAGGCGATTTCAGCCCATTACTGGCATAAGGAAGAAACAGCAGTCAGCACAGGGAAATATCTGCTTCTAAATCCAAAAGGCGGCTATCTAACAGAACGGTTGTCAATGTGTGCACTCAACTTCCAGAGTTAAACCCGTGTGTGGATTCAGCAGTCTGCAAACACTTTCTCTGCAGAGTCACAAAACAGGCGTTTTCAGCCCATTACCGGCATATGGAAGAAACAGCAGTCAGCACAGGGAAATATCTGCTTCTAAATCCAAAAGGCGGCTATCTAACAGAACGGTTGTCAATGTGTGCACTCAACTTCCAGAGTTAAACCCGTGTGTGGATTCAGCAGTCTGCAAACACTTTCTCTGCAGAGTCCCAAAACAGGCGTTTTCAGCCCATTACCGGTATATGGAAGAAACAGCAGTCAGCACAGGGAAATATCTGCTTCTAAATCAAAAACGCAGCTATCTAACAGAACGGTTGTCAATGTGTGCACTCAACTTCCAGAGTTAAAACGGTGTGTGGATTCAGCAGTCTGCAAACACTTTCTCTGCAGAGTCCCAAATCAGGCGTTTTCAGCCCATTACCGGCATATGGAAGAAACAGCAGTCAGCACAGGGAAATATCTGCTTCTAAATCCAAAACGCAGCTATCTAACAGAACGGTTGTCAATTTGTGCGCTTAACTTCCAGAGTTAAACCCGTGTGTGGATTCAGCAGTCTGCAAACACTTTCTCTGCAGAGTCCCAAAACAGGCGTTTTCAGCCCATTACCGGCATATGGAAGAAACAGCAGTCAGCACTTGGAAATATGTGCTTCTAAATGCCAAATGCAGCAATCTAACAGAACGGTTGTCAATGTGTGCACTCAACTTCCAGAGTTAAACCCGTGTGTGGATTCAGCAGTCTGCAAACACTTTCTCTGCAGAGTCCCAAAACAGGCGTTTTCAGCCCATTACCGGCATAAGGAAGAAACAGCAGTCAGCACAGGGAAATATCTGCTTCTAAATCCAAAACGCAGCTATCTAACAGAACGGTTGTCAATGTGTGCACTCAACTTCCGGAGTTAAACCCGCGTGTGTATTCAGCAGTCTGCAAACACTTTCTCTGCAGAGTCCCAAAACAGGCGTTTTCAGCCCATTACCGGCATATGGAAGAAACAGCAGAAAGCACAGGGAAATATCTGCTTCTAAATCCAAAACGCAGCTATCTAACAGAACGGTTGTCAATGTGTGCACTCAACTTCCAGAGTTAAACCCGTGTGTGGATTCAGCAGTCTGCAAACACTTTCTCTGCAGGGTCCCAAAACAGGCGTTTTCAGCCCATTACCGGCATATGGAAGAAACAGTAGTAAGCACAGGGAAATATCTGCTTCTAAATCCAAAACACAGCTATCTAACAGAACGGTTGTCAATGTGTGCGCTTAACTTCCAGAGTTAAACCCGTGTGTGGATTCAGCAGTCTGCAAACACTTTCACTGCAGAGTCCCAAAACAGGCGTTTTCAGCCCATTACCGGCATAAGGAAGAAACAGCAGTCAGCACAGGGAAATATCTGCTTCTAAATCCAAAACGCAGCTATCTAACAGAACGGTTGTCAATGTCTGCACTCAACTTCCAGAGTTAAACCTGTGTGTGGATTCAGCAGTCTGCAAACACTTTCTCTGCAGAGTCCCAAAACAGGCGTTTTCAGCACATTACCGGCATAAGGAACAAACAGCAGTAAGCACAGGGAAATATCTGCTTCTAAATCCAAAAGGCGGCTATCTAACAGAACGGTTGTCAATGTGTGCACTCAACTTCCAGAGTTAAACCCGTGTGTGGATTCAGCAGTCTGCAAACACTTTCTCTGCAGAGTCCCAAAACAGGCGTTTTCAGCCCATTACCGGCATATGGAAAAAACAGCAGTAAGCACAGGGAAATATCTGCTTCTAAATCCAAAACGCAGCTATCTCACAGAACGGTTGTCAATGTGTGCACTCAACTTCCAGAGTTAAACCCGCGTGTGGATTCAGCACTCTGCAAACACTTTCTCTGCAGAGTCCCAAAAAGGCGTTTTCAGCCCATTAGCGGCATATGGAAGAAACAGCAGTAAGCACAGGGAAATATCTGCTTCTAAATCCAAAACGCAGCAATCTAACAGAACGGTTATAAATGTGTGCACTCAAGTTCCAGAGTTAAACCCGTGTGTGGATTCAGCAGTCTGCAAACACTTTCTCTGCAGAGTCCCAAAACAGGCGTTTTCAGCCCATTACCGGCATATGGAAGAAACAGCAGTCAGCACAGGGAAATATCTGCTTCTAAATCCAAAACGCAGCTATCTAACAGAACAGTTGTCAATGTCTGCACTCAACTTCCAGAGTTAAACCCGTGTGTTGATTCAGCAGTCTGCAAACACATTCTCTGCAGAGTCCCAAAACAGGCGTTTTAAGCCCATTACCGGCATATGCAAGAAACAGCAGTAAGCACAGGGAAATATCTGCTTCTAAATCCAAAACGCAGCTATCTTACAGAACGGTTGTCAATGTGTGCACTCAACTTCCAGAGTTAAACCCGTGTGTGGATTCAGCAGTCTGCAAACACTTTCTCTGCAGAGTCCCAAAACAGGCGTTTTCAGCCCATTACCGGCATATGGAAGAAACAGCAGTCAGCACAGGGAAATATCTGCTTCTAAATCCAAAACGCAGCTATCTTACAGAACGGTTGTCAATGTGTGCACTCAACTTCCAGAGTTAAACCCGTGTGTGGATTCAGCAGTCTGCAAACACTTTCTCTGCAGGGTCCCAAAACAGGCGTTTTCAGCCCATTACCGGCATATGGAAGAAACAGTAGTAAGCACAGGGAAATATCTGCTTCTAAATCCAAAACACAGCTATCTAACAGAACGGTTGTCAATGTGTGCGCTTAACTTCCAGAGTTAAACCCGTGTGTGGATTCAGCAGTCTGCAAACACTTTCTCTGCAGAGTCCCAAAACAGGCGTTTTCAGCACATTACCGGCATATGGAAGAAACAGCAGTCAGCACAGGGAAATATGTGCTTCTAAATCCCAAATGCAGCAATCTAACAGAACGGTTGTCAATGTGTGCACTCAACTTCCAGAGTTAAACCCGTGTGTGGATTCAGCAGTCTGCAAACACTTTCTCTGCAGAGTCCCAAAACAGGCGTTTTCAGCCCATTACCGGCATAAGGAAGAAACAGCAGTCAGCACAGGGAAATATCTGCTTCTAAATCCAAAACGCAGCTATCTAACAGAACGGTTGTCAATGTCTGCACTCAACTTCCAGAGTTAAACCTGTGTGTGGATTCAGCAGTCTGCAAACACTTTCTCTGCAGAGTCCCAAAACAGGCGTTTTCAGCACATTACCGGCATAAGGAATAAACAGCAGTAAGCACAGGGAAATATCTGCTTCTAAATCCAAAACGCAGCTATCTTACAGAACGGTTGTCAATGTGTGCACTCAACTTCCAGAGTTAAACCCGTGTGTGGATTCAGCAGTCTGCAAACACTTTCTCTGCAGAGTCCCAAAACAGGCGTTTTCAGCCCATTACCGGCATATGGAAGAAACAGCAGCAAGCACAGGGAAATATCTGCTTCTAAATCCAAAACGCAGCTATCTAACAGAACGGTTGTCAATGTGTGCACTCAACTTCCGGAGTTAAACCCGCGTGTGTATTCAGCAGTCTGCAAACACTTTCTCTGCAGAGTCCCAAAATAGGCGTTTTCAGCCCATTACCGGCATATGGAAGAAACAGCAGAAAGCACAGGGAAATATCTGCTTCTAAATCCAAAACGCAGCTATCTAACAGAACGGTTGTCAATGTGTGCACTCAACTTCCAGAGTTAAACCCGTGTGTGGATTCAGCAGTCTGCAAACACTTTCTCTGCAGGGTCCCAAAACAGGCGTTTTCAGCCCATTACCGGCATATGGAAGAAACAGTAGTAAGCACAGGGAAATATCTGCTTCTAAATCCAAAACGCAGCAATCTAACAGAACGGTTGTCAATGTGTGCACTCAACTTCCAGAGTTAATCCCGTGTGTGGATTCAGCAGTCTGCAAACACTTTCTCTGCAGAGTCCCAAAACAGGCGATTTCAGCCCATTACTGGCATAAGGAAGAAACAGCAGTCAGCACAGGGAAATATCTGCTTCTAAATCCAAAAGGCGGCTATCTAACAGAACGGTTGTCAATGTGTGCACTCAACTTCCAGAGTTAAACCCGTGTGTGGATTCAGCAGTCTGCAAACACTTTCTCTGCAGAGTCACAAAACAGGCGTTTTCAGCCCATTACCGGCATATGGAAGAAACAGCAGTCAGCACAGGGAAATATCTGCTTCTAAATCCAAAAGGCGGCTATCTAACAGAACGGTTGTCAATGTGTGCACTCAACTTCCAGAGTTAAACCCGTGTGTGGATTCAGCAGTCTGCAAACACTTTCTCTGCAGAGTCCCAAAACAGGCGTTTTCAGCCCATTACCGGTATATGGAAGAAACAGCAGTCAGCACAGGGAAATATCTGCTTCTAAATCAAAAACGCAGCTATCTAACAGAACGGTTGTCAATGTGTGCACTCAACTTCCAGAGTTAAAACGGTGTGTGGATTCAGCAGTCTGCAAACACTTTCTCTGCAGAGTCCCAAATCAGGCGTTTTCAGCCCATTACCGGCATATGGAAGAAACAGCAGTCAGCACAGGGAAATATCTGCTTCTAAATCCAAAACGCAGCTATCTAACAGAACGGTTGTCAATTTGTGCGCTTAACTTCCAGAGTTAAACCCGTGTGTGGATTCAGCAGTCTGCAAACACTTTCTCTGCAGAGTCCCAAAACAGGCGTTTTCAGCCCATTACCGGCATATGGAAGAAACAGCAGTCAGCACTTGGAAATATGTGCTTCTAAATGCCAAATGCAGCAATCTAACAGAACGGTTGTCAATGTGTGCACTCAACTTCCAGAGTTAAACCCGTGTGTGGATTCAGCAGTCTGCAAACACTTTCTCTGCAGAGTCCCAAAACAGGCGTTTTCAGCCCATTACCGGCATAAGGAAGAAACAGCAGTCAGCACAGGGAAATATCTGCTTCTAAATCCAAAACGCAGCTATCTAACAGAACGGTTGTCAATGTGTGCACTCAACTTCCGGAGTTAAACCCGCGTGTGTATTCAGCAGTCTGCAAACACTTTCTCTGCAGAGTCCCAAAACAGGCGTTTTCAGCCCATTACCGGCATATGGAAGAAACAGCAGAAAGCACAGGGAAATATCTGCTTCTAAATCCAAAACGCAGCTATCTAACAGAACGGTTGTCAATGTGTGCACTCAACTTCCAGAGTTAAACCCGTGTGTGGATTCAGCAGTCTGCAAACACTTTCTCTGCAGGGTCCCAAAACAGGCGTTTTCAGCCCATTACCGGCATATGGAAGAAACAGTAGTAAGCACAGGGAAATATCTGCTTCTAAATCCAAAACACAGCTATCTAACAGAACGGTTGTCAATGTGTGCGCTTAACTTCCAGAGTTAAACCCGTGTGTGGATTCAGCAGTCTGCAAACACTTTCTCTGCAGAGTCCCAAAACAGGCGTTTTCAGCACATTACCGGCATATGGAAGAAACAGCAGTCAGCACAGGGAAATATGTGCTTCTAAATCCCAAATGCAGCAATCTAACAGAACGGTTGTCAATGTGTGCACTCAACTTCCAGAGTTAAACCCGTGTGTGGATTCAGCAGTCTGCAAACACTTTCACTGCAGAGTCCCAAAACAGGCGTTTTCAGCCCATTACCGGCATAAGGAAGAAACAGCAGTCAGCACAGGGAAATATCTGCTTCTAAATCCAAAACGCAGCTATCTAACAGAACGGTTGTCAATGTCTGCACTCAACTTCCAGAGTTAAACCTGTGTGTGGATTCAGCAGTCTGCAAACACTTTCTCTGCAGAGTCCCAAAACAGGCGTTTTCAGCACATTACCGGCATAAGGAACAAACAGCAGTAAGCACAGGGAAATATCTGCTTCTAAATCCAAAAGGCGGCTATCTAACAGAACGGTTGTCAATGTGTGCACTCAACTTCCAGAGTTAAACCCGTGTGTGGATTCAGCAGTCTGCAAACACTTTCTCTGCAGAGTCCCAAAACAGGCGTTTTCAGCCCATTACCGGCATATGGAAAAAACAGCAGTAAGCACAGGGAAATATCTGCTTCTAAATCCAAAACGCAGCTATCTCACAGAACGGTTGTCAATGTGTGCACTCAACTTCCAGAGTTAAACCCGCGTGTGGATTCAGCACTCTGCAAACACTTTCTCTGCAGAGTCCCAAAAAGGCGTTTTCAGCCCATTAGCGGCATATGGAAGAAACAGCAGTAAGCACAGGGAAATATCTGCTTCTAAATCCAAAACGCAGCAATCTAACAGAACGGTTATAAATGTGTGCACTCAAGTTCCAGAGTTAAACCCGTGTGTGGATTCAGCAGTCTGCAAACACTTTCTCTGCAGAGTCCCAAAACAGGCGTTTTCAGCCCATTACCGGCATATGGAAGAAACAGCAGTCAGCACAGGGAAATATCTGCTTCTAAATCCAAAACGCAGCTATCTAACAGAACAGTTGTCAATGTCTGCACTCAACTTCCAGAGTTAAACCCGTGTGTTGATTCAGCAGTCTGCAAACACATTCTCTGCAGAGTCCCAAAACAGGCGTTTTAAGCCCATTACCGGCATATGCAAGAAACAGCAGTAAGCACAGGGAAATATCTGCTTCTAAATCCAAAACGCAGCTATCTTACAGAACGGTTGTCAATGTGTGCACTCAACTTCCAGAGTTAAACCCGTGTGTGGATTCAGCAGTCTGCAAACACTTTCTCTGCAGAGTCCCAAAACAGGCGTTTTCAGCCCATTACCGGCATATGGAAGAAACAGCAGTCAGCACAGGGAAATATCTGCTTCTAAATCCAAAACGCAGCTATCTTACAGAACGGTTGTCAATGTGTGCACTCAACTTCCAGAGTTAAACCCGTGTGTGGATTCAGCAGTCTGCAAACACTTTCTCTGCAGGGTCCCAAAACAGGCGTTTTCAGCCCATTACCGGTATATGGAAGAAACAGCAGTCAGCACAGGGAAATATCTGCTTCTAAATCAAAAACGCAGCTATCTAACAGAACGGTTTTCAATGTGTGCACTCAACTTCCAGAGTTAAAACGGTGTGTGGATTCAGCAGTCTGCAAACACTTTCTCTGCAGAGTCCCAAAACAGGCGTTTTCAGCCCATTACCGGCATATGGAAGAAACAGCAGTCAGCACAGGGAAATATCTGCTTCTAAATCCAAAACGCAGCTATCTAACAGAACGGTTGTCAATGTGTGCGCTTAACTTCCAGAGTTAAACCCGTGTGTGGATTCAGCAGTCTGCAAACACTTTCTCTGCAGAGTCCCAAAACAGGCGTTTTCAGCCCATTACCGGCATATGGAAGAAACAGCAGTCAGCACTTGGAAATATGTGCTTCTAAATCCCAAATGCAGCAATCTAACAGAACGGTTGTCAATGTGTGCACTCAACTTCCAGAGTTAAACCCGTGTGTGGATTCAGCAGTCTGCAAACACTTTCTCTGCAGAGTCCCAAAACAGGCGTTTTCAGCCCATTACCGGCATAAGGAAGAAACAGCAGTCAGCACAGGGAAATATCTGCTTCTAAATCCAAAACGCAGCTATCTAACAGAACGGTTGTCAATGTGTGCACTCAACTTCCAGAGTTAAACCCGTGTGTGGATTCAGCAGTCTGCAAACACTTTCTCTGCAGGGTCCGAAAACAGGCGTTTTCAGCCCATTACCGGCATATGGAAGAAACAGTAGTAAGCACAGGGAAATATCTGCTTGTAAATCCAAAACACAGCTATCTAACAGAACGGTTGTCAATGTGTGCGCTTAACTTCCAGAGTTAAACCCGTGTGTGGATTCAGCAGTCTGCAAACACTTTCTCTGCAGAGTCCCAAAACAGGCGTTTTCAGCCCATTACCGGCATATGGAAGAAACAGCAGTCAGCACAGGGAAATATGTGCTTCTAAATCCCAAATGCAGCAATCTAACAGAACGGTTGTCAATGTGTGCACTCAACTTCCAGAGTTAAACCCGTGTGTGGATTCAGCAGTCTGCAAACACTTTCTCTGCAGAGTCCCAAAACAGGCGTTTTCAGCCCATTACCGGCATAAGGAAGAAACAGCAGTCAGCACAGGGAAATATCTGCTTCTAAATCAAAAACGCAGCTATCTAACAGAACGGTTGTCAATGTCTGCACTCAACTTCCAGAGTTAAACCTGTGTGTGGATTCAGCAGTCTGCAAACACTTTCTCTGCAGAGTCCCAAAACAGGCGTTTTCAGCACATTACCGGCATAAGGAACAAACAGCAGTAAGCACAGGGAAATATCTGCTTCTAAATCCAAAACGCAGCTATCTTACAGAACGGTTGTCAATGTGTGCACTCAACTTCCAGAGTTAAACCCGTGTGTGGATTCAGCAGTCTGCAAACACTTTCTCTGCAGAGTCCCAAAACAGGCGTTTTCATCCCATTACCGGCATATGGAAGAAACAGCAGCAAGCACAGGGAAATATCTGCTTCTAAATCCAAAACGCAGCTATCTAACAGAACGGTTGTCAATGTGTGCACTCAACTTCCGGAGTTAAACCCGCGTGTGTATTCAGCAGTCTGTAAACACTTTCTCTGCAGAGTCCCAAAACAGGCGTTTTCAGCCCATTACCGGCATATGGAAGAAACAGCAGAAAGCACAGGGAAATATCTGCTTCTAAATCCAAAACGCAGCTATCTAACAGAACGGTTGTCAATGTGTGCACTCAACTTCCAGAGTTAAACCCGTGTGTGGATTCAGCAGTCTGCAAACACTTTCTCTGCAGGGTCCCAAAACAGGCGTTTTCAGCCCATTACCGGCATATGGAAGAAACAGTAGTAAGCACAGGGAAATATCTGCTTCTAAATCCAAAACACAGCAATCTAACAGAACGGTTGTCAATGTGTGCACTCAACTTCCAGAGTTAATCCCGTGTGTGGATTCAGCAGTCTGCAAACACTTTCTCTGCAGAGTCCCAAAACAGGCGATTTCAGCCCATTACTGGCATAAGGAAGAAACAGCAGTCAGCACAGGGAAATATCTGCTTCTAAATCCAAAAGGCGGCTATCTAACAGAACGGTTGTCAATGTGTGCACTCAACTTCCAGAGTTAAACCCGTGTGTGGATTCAGCAGTCTGCAAACACTTTCTCTGCAGAGTCACAAAACAGGCGTTTTCAGCCCATTACCGGCATATGGAAGAAACAGCAGTCAGCACAGGGAAATATCTGCTTCTAAATCCAAAAGGCGGCTATCTAACAGAACGGTTGTCAATGTGTGCACTCAACTTCCAGAGTTAAAGCCGTGTGTGGATTCAGCAGTCTGCAAACACTTTCTCTGCAGAGTCCCAAAACAGGCGTTTTCAGCCCATTACCGGCATATGGAAGAAAAAGCAGTAAGCACAGGGAAATATGTGCTTCTAAATCCCAAATGCAGCAATCTAACAGAACGGTTGTCAATGTGTGCACTCAACTCCCAGAGTTAAACCCGTGTGTGGATTCAGCAGTCTGCAAACACTTTCTCTGCAGAGTCCCAAAACAGGCGTTTTCAGCCCATAACCGGCATATGGAAGAAACAGCAGTAAGCACAGGGAAATATCTGCTTCTAAATCCAAAACGCAGCATTCTAACAGAACGGTTTTCAATGTGTGCACTCAACTTCCAGAGTTAAACCCGTGTGTGGATTCAGCAGTCTGCAAACACTTTCTCTGCAGAGTCCCAAAAAGGCGATTTCAACCCATTACCGGCATATGGAAGAAACAGCAGTAAGCACAGGGAAATATCTGCTTCTAAATCCAAAACGCAGCAATCTAACAGAACGGTTGTAAATGTGTGCACTCAACTTCCAGAGTTAAACCCGTGTGTGGATTCAGCAGTCTGCAAACACTTTCTCTGCAGAGTCCCAAAACAGGTGTTTACCTCCCATTACCGGCATATGGAAGAAACAGCAGTCAGCACAGGGAAATATCTGCTTCTAAATCCAAAACGCAGCTATCTAACGGAACAGTTGTCAATGTCTGCACTCAACTTCCAGAGTTAAACCCGTGTGTGGATTCAGCAGTCTGCTAACACTTTCTCTGCAGAGTCCCAAAACAGGCGTTTTCAGCCCATTACCGGCATATGGAAGAAACAGCAGTAAGCACAGGGAAATATCTGCTTCTAAATCCAAAACGCAGCTATCTTACAGAACGGTTGTCAATGTGTGCACTCAACTTCCAGAGTTAAACCCGTGTGTGGATTCAGCAGTCTGCAAACACTTTCTCTGCAGAGTCCCAAAACAGGCGTTTTCAGCCCATTACCGGCATATGGAAGAAACAGCAGTCAGCACAGGGAAATATCTGCTTCTAAAACCAAAACGCAGCTATCTAACAGAACGGTTGTCAATGTGTGCACTCAACTTCCAGAGTTAAACCCGTGTGTGGATTCAGCAGTCTGCAAACACTTTCTCTGCAGAGTCCCAAAACAGGCGTTTTCAGCCCATTACCGGTATATGGAAGAAACAGCAGTCAGCACAGGGAAATATCTGCTTCTAAATCAAAAACGCAGCTATCTAACAGAACGGTTGTCAATGTGTGCACTCAACTTCCAGAGTTAAAACCGTGTGTGGATTCAGCAGTCTGCAAACACTTTCTCTGCAGAGTCCCAAAACAGGCGTTTTCAGCCCATTACCGGCATATGGAAGAAACAGCAGTCAGCACAGGGAAATATCTGCTTCTAAATCCAAAACGCAGCTATCTAACAGAACGGTTGTCAATGTGTGCGCTTAACTTCCAGTGTTAAACCCGTGTGTGGATTCAGCAGTCTGCAAACACTTTCTCTGCAGAGTCCCAAAACAGGCGTTTTCAGCACATTACCGGCATATGGAAGAAACAGCAGTCAGCACAGGGAAATATGTGCTTCTAAATCCCAAATGCAGCAATCTAACAGAACGGTTGTCAATGTGTGCACTCAACTTCCAGAGTTAAACCCGTGTGTGGATTCAGCAGTCTGCAAACACTTTCTCTGCAGAGTCCCAAAACAGGCGTTTTCAGCCCATTACCGGCATAAGGAAGAAACAGCAGTAAGCACAGGGAAATATCTGCTTCTAAATCCAAAACGCAGCTATCTAACAGAACGGTTGTCAATGTCTGCACTCAACTTCCAGAGTTAAACCTGTGTGTGGATTCAGCAGTCTGCAAACACTTTCTCTGCAGAGTCCCAAAACAGGCGTTTTCAGCACATTACCGGCATAAGGAACAAACAGCAGTAAGCACAGGGAAATATCTGCTTCTAAATCCAAAACGCAGCTATCTTACAGAACGGTTGTCAATGTGTGCACTCAACTTCCAGAGTTAAACCCGTGTGTGGATTCAGCAGTCTGCAAACACTTTCTCTGCAGAGTCCCAAAACAGGCGTTTTCATCCCATTACCGGCATATGGAAGAAACAGCAGCAAGCACAGGGAAATATCTGCTTCTAAATCCAAAACGCAGCTATCTAACAGAACGGTTGTCAATGTGTGCACTCAACTTCCGGAGTTAAACCCGCGTGTGTATTCAGCAGTCTGCAAACACTTTCTCTGCAGAGTCCCAAAACAGGCGTTTTCAGCCCATTACCGGCATATGGAAGAAACAGCAGAAAGCACAGGGAAATATCTGCTTCTAAATCCAAAACGCAGCTATCTAACAGAACGGTTGTCAATGTGTGCACTCAACTTCCAGAGTTAAACCCGTGTGTGGATTCAGCAGTCTGCAAACACTTTCTCTGCAGGGTCCCAAAACAGGCGTTTTCAGCCCATTACCGGCATATGGAAGAAACAGTAGTAAGCACAGGGAAATATCTGCTTCTAAATCCAAAACACAGCTATCTAACAGAACGGTTGTCAATGTGTGCGCTTAACTTCCAGAGTTAAACCCGTGTGTGGATTCAGCAGTCTGCAAACACTTTCTCTGCAGAGTCCCAAAACAGGCGTTTTCAGCACATTACCGGCATATGGAAGAAACAGCAGTCAGCACAGGGAAATATGTGCTTCTAAATCCCAAATGCAGCAATCTAACAGAACGGTTGTCAATGTGTGCACTCAACTTCCAGAGTTAAACCCGTGTGTGGATTCAGCAGTCTGCAAACACTTTCTCTGCAGAGTCCCAAAACAGGCGTTTTCAGCCCATTACCGGCATAAGGAAGAAACAGCAGTCAGCACAGGGAAATATCTGCTTCTAAATCCAAAACGCAGCTATCTAACAGAACGGTTGTCAATGTCTGCACTCAACTTCCAGAGTTAAACCTGTGTGTGGATTCAGCAGTCTGCAAACACTTTCTCTGCAGAGTCCCAAAACAGGCGTTTTCAGCACATTACCGGCATAAGGAATAAACAGCAGTAAGCACAGGGAAATATCTGCTTCTAAATCCAAAACGCAGCTATCTTACAGAACGGTTGTCAATGTGTGCACTCAACTTCCAGAGTTAAACCCGTGTGTGGATTCAGCAGTCTGCAAACACTTTCTCTGCAGAGTCCCAAAACAGGCGTTTTCAGCCCATTACCGGCATATGGAAGAAACAGCAGCAAGCACAGGGAAATATCTGCTTCTAAATCCAAAACGCAGCTATCTAACAGAACGGTTGTCAATGTGTGCACTCAACTTCCGGAGTTAAACCCGCGTGTGTATTCAGCAGTCTGCAAACACTTTCTCTGCAGAGTCCCAAAACAGGCGTTTTCAGCCCATTACCGGCATATGGAAGAAACAGCAGAAAGCACAGGGAAATATCTGCTTCTAAATCCAAAACGCAGCTATCTAACAGAACGGTTGTCAATGTGTGCACTCAACTTCCAGAGTTAAACCCGTGTGTGGATTCACCAGTCTGCAAACACTTTCTCTGCAGGGTCCCAAAACAGGCGTTTTCAGCCCATTACCGGCATATGGAAGAAACAGTAGTAAGCACAGGGAAATATCTGCTTCTAAATCCAAAACGCAGCAATCTAACAGAACGGTTGTCAATGTGTGCACTCAACTTCCAGAGTTAATCCCGTGTGTGGATTCAGCAGTCTGCAAACACTTTCTCTGCAGAGTCCCAAAACAGGCGATTTCAGCCCATTACTGGCATAAGGAAGAAACAGCAGTCAGCACAGGGAAATATCTGCTTCTAAATCCAAAAGGCGGCTATCTAACAGAACGGTTGTCAATGTGTGCACTCAACTTCCAGAGTTAAACCCGTGTGTGGATTCAGCAGTCTGCAAACACTTTCTCTGCAGAGTCACAAAACAGGCGTTTTCAGCCCATTACCGGCATATGGAAGAAACAGCAGTCAGCACAGGGAAATATCTGCTTCTAAATCCAAAAGGCGGCTATCTAACAGAACGGTTGTCAATGTGTGCACTCAACTTCCAGAGTTAAACCCGTGTGTGGATTCAGCAGTCTGCAAACACTTTCTCTGCAGAGTCCCAAAACAGGCGTTTTCAGCCCATTACCGGTATACGGAAGAAACAGCAGTCAGCACAGGGAAATATCTGCTTCTAAATCAAAAACGCAGCTATCTAACAGAACGGTTGTCAATGTGTGCACTCAACTTCCAGAGTTAAAACGGTGTGTGGATTCAGCAGTCTGCAAACACTTTCTCTGCAGAGTCCCAAAACAGGCGTTTTCAGCCCATTACCGGCATATGGAAGAAACAGCAGTCAGCACAGGGAAATATCTGCTTCTAAATCCAAAACGCAGCTATCTAACAGAACGGTTGTCAATGTGTGCGCTTAACTTCCAGAGTTAAACCCGTGTGTGGATTCAGCAGTCTGCAAACACTTTCTCTGCAGAGTCCCAAAACAGGCGTTTTCAGCCCATTACCGGCATATGGAAGAAACAGCAGTCAGCACTTGGAAATATGTGCTTCTAAATGCCAAATGCAGCAATCTAACAGAACGGTTGCCAATGTGTGCACTCAACTTCCAGAGTTAAACCCGTGTGTGGATTCAGCAGTCTGCAAACACTTTCTCTGCAGAGTCCCAAAACAGGCGTTTTCAGCCCATTACCGGCATAAGGAAGAAACAGCAGTCAGCACAGGGAAATATCTGCTTCTAAATCCAAAACGCAGCTATCTAACAGAACGGTTGTCAATGTGTGCACTCAACTTCCGGAGTTAAACCCGCGTGTGTATTCAGCAGTCTGCAAACACTTTCTCTGCAGAGTCCCAAAACAGGCGTTTTCAGCCCATTACCGGCATATGGAAGAAACAGCAGAAAGCACAGGGAAATATCTGCTTCTAAATCCAAAACGCAGCTATCTAACAGAACGGTTGTCAATGTGTGCACTCAACTTCCAGAGTTAAACCCGTGTGTGGATTCAGCAGTCTGCAAACACTTTCTCTGCAGGGTCCCAAAACAGGCGTTTTCAGCCCATTACCGGCATATGGAAGAAACAGTAGTAAGCACAGGGAAATATCTGCTTCTAAATCCAAAACACAGCTATCTAACAGAACGGTTGTCAATGTGTGCGCTTAACTTCCAGAGTTAAACCCGTGTGTGGATTCAGCAGTCTGCAAACACTTTCTCTGCAGAGTCCCAAAACAGGCGTTTTCAGCACATTACCGGCATATGGAAGAAACAGCAGTCAGCACAGGGAAATATGTGCTTCTAAATCCCAAATGCAGCAATCTAACAGAACGGTTGTCAATGTGTGCACTCAACTTCCAGAGTTAAACCCGTGTGTGGATTCAGCAGTCTGCAAACACTTTCTCTGCAGAGTCCCAAAACAGGCGTTTTCAGCCCATTACCGGCATAAGGAAGAAACAGCAGTCAGCACAGGGAAATATCTGCTTCTAAATCCAAAACGCAGCAATCTAACAGAACGGTTGTCAATGTGTGCACTCAACTTCCAGAGTTAATCCCGTGTGTGGATTCAGCAGTCTGCAAACACTTTCTCTGCAGAGTCCCAAAACAGGCGATTTCAGCCCATTACTGGCATAAGGAAGAAACAGCAGTCAGCACAGGGAAATATCTGCTTCTAAATCCAAAAGGCGGCTATCTAACAGAACGGTTGTCAATGTGTGCACTCAACTTCCAGAGTTAAACCCGTGTGTGGATTCAGCAGTCTGCAAACACTTTCTCTGCAGAGTCACAAAACAGGCGTTTTCAGCCCATTACCGGCATATGGAAGAAACAGCAGTCAGCACAGGGAAATATCTGCTTCTAAATCCAAAAGGCGGCTATCTAACAGAACGGTTGTCAATGTGTGCACTCAACTTCCAGAGTTAAACCCGTGTGTGGATTCAGCAGTCTGCAAACACTTTCTCTGCAGAGTCCCAAAACAGGCGTTTTCAGCCCATTACCGGTATATGGAAGAAACAGCAGTCAGCACAGGGAAATATCTGCTTCTAAATCAAAAACGCAGCTATCTAACAGAACGGTTGTCAATGTGTGCACTCAACTTCCAGAGTTAAAACGGTGTGTGGATTCAGCAGTCTGCAAACACTTTCTCTGCAGAGTCCCAAAACAGGCGTTTTCAGCCCATTACCGGCATATGGAAGAAACAGCAGTCAGCACAGGGAAATATCTGCTTCTAAATCCAAAACGCAGCTATCTAACAGAACGGTTGTCAATGTGTGCGCTTAACTTCCAGAGTTAAACCCGTGTGTGGATTCAGCAGTCTGCAAACACTTTCTCTGCAGAGTCCCAAAACAGGCGTTTTCAGCCCATTACCGGCATATGGAAGAAACAGCAGTCAGCACTTGGAAATATGTGCTTCTAAATGCCAAATGCAGCAATCTAACAGAACGGTTGCCAATGTGTGCACTCAACTTCCAGAGTTAAACCCGTGTGTGGATTCAGCAGTCTGCAAACACTTTCTCTGCAGAGTCCCAAAACAGGCGTTTTCAGCCCATTACCGGCATAAGGAAGAAACAGCAGTCAGCACAGGGAAATATCTGCTTCTAAATCCAAAACGCAGCTATCTAACAGAACGGTTGTCAATGTGTGCACTCAACTTCCGGAGTTAAACCCGCGTGTGTATTCAGCAGTCTGCAAACACTTTCTCTGCAGAGTCCCAAAACAGGCGTTTTCAGCCCATTACCGGCATATGGAAGAAACAGCAGAAAGCACAGGGAAATATCTGCTTCTAAATCCAAAACGCAGCTATCTAACAGAACGGTTGTCAATGTGTGCACTCAACTTCCAGAGTTAAACCCGTGTGTGGATTCAGCAGTCTGCAAACACTTTCTCTGCAGGGTCCCAAAACAGGCGTTTTCAGCCCATTACCGGCATATGGAAGAAACAGTAGTAAGCACAGGGAAATATCTGCTTCTAAATCCAAAACACAGCTATCTAACAGAACGGTTGTCAATGTGTGCGCTTAACTTCCAGAGTTAAACCCGTGTGTGGATTCAGCAGTCTGCAAACACTTTCTCTGCAGAGTCCCAAAACAGGCGTTTTCAGCACATTACCGGCATATGGAAGAAACAGCAGTCAGCACAGGGAAATATGTGCTTCTAAATCCCAAATGCAGCAATCTAACAGAACGGTTGTCAATGTGTGCACTCAACTTCCAGAGTTAAACCCGTGTGTGGATTCAGCAGTCTGCAAACACTTTCTCTGCAGAGTCCCAAAACAGGCGTTTTCAGCCCATTACCGGCATAAGGAAGAAACAGCAGTCAGCACAGGGAAATATCTGCTTCTAAATCCAAAACGCAGCTATCTAACAGAACGGTTGTCAATGTCTGCACTCAACTTCCAGAGTTAAACCTGTGTGTGGATTCAGCAGTCTGCAAACACTTTCTCTGCAGAGTCCCAAAACAGGCGTTTTCAGCACATTACCGGCATAAGGAACAAACAGCAGTAAGCACAGGGAAATATCTGCTTCTAAATCCAAAAGGCGGCTATCTAACAGAACGGTTGTCAATGTGTGCACTCAACTTCCAGAGTTAAACCCGTGTGTGGATTCAGCAGTCTGCAAACACTTTCTCTGCAGAGTCCCAAAACAGGCGTTTTCAGCCCATTACCGGCATAAGGAAGAAACAGCAGTCAGCACAGGGAAATATCTGCTTCTAAATCCAAAACGCAGCTATCTAACAGAACGGTTGTCAATGTCTGCACTCAACTTCCAGAGTTAAACCTGTGTGTGGATTCAGCAGTCTGCAAACACTTTCTCTGCAGAGTCCCAAAACAGGCGTTTTCAGCACATTACCGGCATAAGGAACAAACAGCAGTAAGCACAGGGAAATATCTGCTTCTAAATCCAAAACGCAGCTATCTTACAGAACGGTTGTCAATGTGTGCACTCAACTTCCAGAGTTAAACCCGTGTGTGGATTCAGCAGTCTGCAAACACTTTCTCTGCAGAGTCCCAAAACAGGCGTTTTCATCCCATTACCGGCATATGGAAGAAACAGCAGCAAGCACAGGGAAATATCTGCTTCTAAATCCAAAACGCAGCTATCTAACAGAACGGTTGTCAATGTGTGCACTCAACTTCCGGAGTTAAACCCGCGTGTGTATTCAGCAGTCTGCAAACACTTTCTCTGCAGAGTCCCAAAACAGGCGTTTTCAGCCCATTACCGGCATATGGAAGAAACAGCAGAAAGCACAGGGAAATATCTGCTTCTAAATCCAAAACGCAGCTATCTAACAGAACGGTTGTCAATGTGTGCACTCAACTTCCAGAGTTAAACCCGTGTGTGGATTCAGCAGTCTGCAAACACTTTCTCTGCAGGGTCCCAAAACAGGCGTTTTCAGCCCATTACCGGCATATGGAAGAAACAGTAGTAAGCACAGGGAAATATCTGCTTCTAAATCCAAAACACAGCAATCTAACAGAACGGTTGTCAATGTGTGCACTCAACTTCCAGAGTTAATCCCGTGTGTGGATTCAGCAGTCTGCAAACACTTTCTCTGCAGAGTCCCAAAACAGGCGATTTCAGCCCATTACTGGCATAAGGAAGAAACAGCAGTCAGCACAGGGAAATATCTGCTTCTAAATCCAAAAGGCGGCTATCTAACAGAACGGTTGTCAATGTGTGCACTCAACTTCCAGAGTTAAACCCGTGTGTGGATTCAGCAGTCTGCAAACACTTTCTCTGCAGAGTCACAAAACAGGCGTTTTCAGCCCATTACCGGCATATGGAAGAAACAGCAGTCAGCACAGGGAAATATCTGCTTCTAAATCCAAAAGGCGGCTATCTAACAGAACGGTTGTCAATGTGTGCACTCAACTTCCAGAGTTAAACCCGTGTGTGGATTCAGCAGTCTGCAAACACTTTCTCTGCAGAGTCCCAAAACAGGCGTTTTCAGCCCATTACCGGCATATGGAAAAAACAGCAGTAAGCACAGGGAAATATCTGCTTCTAAATCCTAAACGCAGCTATCTCACAGAACGGTTGTCAATGTGTGCACTCAACTTCCAGAGTTAAACCCGCGTGTGGATTCAGAACTCTGCAAACACTTTCTCTGCAGAGTCCCAAAAAGGCGTTTTCAGCCCATTAGCGGCATATGGAAGAAACAGCAGTAAGCACAGGGAAATATCTGCTTCTAAATCCAAAACGCAGCAATCTAACAGAACGGTTGTAAATGTGTGCACTCAAGTTCCAGAGTTAAACCCGTGTGTGGATTCAGCAGTCTGCAAACACTTTCTCTGCAGAGTCCCAAAACAGGCGTTTTCAGCCCATTACCGGCATATGGAAGAAACAGCAGTCAGCACAGGGAAATATCTGCTTCTAAATCCAAAACGCAGCTATCTAACAGAACAGTTGTCAATGTCTGCACTCAACTTCCAGAGTTAAACCCGTGTGTTGATTCAGCAGTCTGCAAACACTTTCTCTGCAGAGTCCCAAAACAGGCGTTTTCAACCCATTACCGGCATATGCAAGAAACAGCAGTAAGCACAGGGAAATATCTGCTTCTAAATCCAAAACGCAGCTATCTTACAGAACGGTTGTCAATGTGTGCACTCAACTTCCAGAGTTAAACCCGTGTGTGGATTCAGCAGTCTGCTAACACTTTCTCTGCAGAGTCCCAAAACAGGCGTTTTCAGCCCATTACCGGCATATGGAAGAAACAGCAGTAAGCACAGGGAAATATCTGCTTCTAAATCCAAAACGCAGCTATCTAACAGAACGGTTGTCAATGTGTGCGCTCAACTTCCAGAGTTAAACCCGGGTGTGGATTCAGCAGTCTGCAAACACTTTCTCTGCAGAGTCCCAAAACAGGCGTTTTCAGCCCATTACCGGCATATGGAAGAAACAGCAGCAAGCACAGGGAAATATCTGCTTCTAAATCCAAAACGCAGCTATCTAACAGAACGGTTGTCAAAGTGTGCACTCAACTTCCAGAGTTAAACCCGTGTGTGGATTCAGCAGTCTGCAAACACTTTCTCTGAAGAGTCCCAAAACAGGCGTTTTCAGCCCATTACCGGCATATGGAAGAAACAGCAGCAAGCACAGGGAAATATCTGCTTCCAAATCCAAAACGCAGCTATCTAACAGAACGGTTGTCAATGTGTGCACTCAACTTCCAGAGTTAAACCCGTGTGTGGATTCAGCAGTCTGCAAACACTTTCTCTGCAGAGTCCCAAAACAGGCGTTTTCAGCCCATTACCGGCATATGGAAGAAACAGCAGCAAGCACAGGGAAATATCTGCTTCCAAATCCAAAACACAGCTATCTAACAGAACGGTTGTCAATGTGTGCACTCAACTTCCAGAGTTAAACCCGTGTGTGGATTCAGCATTCTGCAAACACTTTCTCTGCAGAGTCCCAAAACAGGCGTTTTCAGCCCATTACCGGCATATGGAAGAAACAGCAGTCAGCACAGGGAAATATCTGCTTCTAAATCCAAAACACAGCTATCTAACAGAACGGTTGTCAATGTGTGCACTCAACTTCCAGAGTTAAACCCGTGTGTGGATTCAGCAGTCTGCAAACACTTTCTCTGCAGAGTCCCAAAACAGGCGTTTTCAGCCCATTACCGGCATATGGAAGAAACAGCAGTCAGCACAGGGAAATATCTGCTTCTAAATCCAAAACGCAGCTATCTAACAGAACGGTTGTCAATGTGTGCACTCAACTTCCAGAGTTAAACCCGTGTGTGGATTCAGCAGTCTGCAAACACTTTCTCTGCAGAGTCCCAAACAGGCGTTTTCAGCCCATTACCGGCATATGGAAGAAACAGCAGTAAGCACAGGGAAATATCTGCTTCTAAATCCAAAATGCAGCAATCTAACAGAACGGTTGTCAATGTGTGCACTCAACTTCCAGAGTTAAACCCGTGTGTGGATTCAGCAGTCTGCAAACACTTTCTCTGCAGAGTCCCAAAACAGGCGTTTTCAGCCCATTACCGGCATATGGAAGAAACATCAGTCAGCTCAGGGAAATATCTGATTCTAAATCCAAAACGCAGCTATCTAACAGAACGGTTGTCAATGTGTGCACTCAACTTCCAGAGTTAAACCCGTGTGTGGATTCAGCAGTCTGCTAACACTTTCTCTGCAGAGTCCCAAAACAGGCGTTTTCAGCCCATTACCGGCATAAGGAAGAAACAGCAGTCAGCACAGGGAAATATCTGCTTCTAAATCAAAAACGCAGCTATCTAACAGAACGGTTGTCAATGTGAGCACTCAACTTCCAGAGTTAAACCCGTGTGTGGATTCAGCAGTCTGCAAACACTTTCTCTGCAGAGTCCCAAAACAGGCGTTTTCAGCACATTACCGGCATATGGAAGAAACAGCAGTCAGCACAGGGAAATATATGCATCTAAATCCAAAACGCAGCTATCTAACAGAACGGTTGTCAATGTGTGCACTCAACTTCCAGAGTTAAACCCGTGTGTGGATTCAGCAGTCTGCAAACACTTTCTCTGCAGAGTCCCAAAACAGGCGTTTTCAGCCCATTACCGGAATATGGAAGAAACAGCAGTAAGCACAGGGAAATATCTGCTTCTAAATCCAAAACGCAGCTATCTAACAGAACGGTTGTCAATGTGTGCACTCAACTTCCAGAGTTAAACCCGTGTGTGGATTCAGCAGTCTGCAAACACTTTCTCTGCAGAGTCCCAAAACAGGCGTTTTCAGCCCATTACCAGCATATGGAAGAAATAGCAGTAAGCACAGGGAAATATCTGCTTCTAAATCCAAAATGCAGCAATCTAACAGAACGGTTGTCAATGTGTGCACTCAACTTCCAGAGTTAAACTCCTGTGTGGATTCAGCAGTCTGCTAACACTTTCTCTGCAGGGTCCCAAAACAGGCGTTTTCAGCCCATTACTGGCATATGGAAGAAACAGCAGTCAGCACAGGGAAATATCTGCTTCTAAATCCAAAACGCAGCTATCTAACAGAACGGTTGTCAATGTGTGCACTCAACTTCCGGAGTTAAACCCGTGTGTGAATTCAGCAGTCTGCAAAAACTTTCTCTGCAGAGTCCCAAAACAGGCGTTTTCAGCCCATTACCGGCATATGGAAGAAACAGCGGTCAGCTCAGGGAAATATCTGCTTCTAAATCCAAAACGCAGCTATCTAACAGAACGGTTGTCAATGTGTGCACTCAACTTCCAGAGTTAAACCCGTGTGTGGATTCAGCAGTCTGCTAACACTTTCTCTGCAGAGTCCCAAAACAGGCGTTTTCAGCCCATTACCGGCATATGGAAGTAACAGCAGTAAGCACAGGGAAATATCTGCTTCTAAATCCAAAACACAGCTATCTAACAGAACGGTTGTCAATGTGTTCGCTCAACTTCCAGAGTTAAACCAGGGTGTGGATTCAGCAGTCTGCAAACACTTTCTCTGCAGAGTCCCAAAACAGGCGTTTTCAGCCCATTACCGGCATATGGAAGAAACAGCAGCAAGCACAGGGAAATATCTGCTTCTAAATCCAAAACGCAGCTATCTAACAGAACGGTTGTCAATGTGTGCACTCAACTTCCAGAGTTAAACCCGTGTGTGGATTCAGCAGTCTGCAAACACTTTCTCTGCAGAGTCCCAAAACAGGCGTTTTCAGCCCATTACCGGCATACGGAAGAAACAGCAGTCAGCAAAGGGAAATATCTGCTTCTAAATCCAAAACGCAGCTGTCTAACAGAACGGTTGTCAATGTGTGCACTCAACTTCCAGAGTTAAACCCGTGTGTGGATTCAGCAGTCTGCAAACACTTTGTCTGCAGAGTCCCAAAACAGGCGTTTTCAGCCCATTACCGGCATAAGGAAGAAACAGCAGTCAGCACAGGGAAATATCTGTTTCTAAATCAAAAACGCAGCTATCTAACAGAACGGTTTTCAATGTGTGCACAGAACTTCCAGAGTTAAACCCGTGTGTGGATTCAGCAGTCTGCAAACACTTTCTCTGCAGAGTCTGAAAACAGGCGTTTTCAGCCCATTACCGGCATATGGAAGAAACAGCAGTCAGCACAGGGAAATATCTGCTTCTAAATCCAAAACGCAGCTATCTAACAGAACGGTTGTCAATGTGTGCGCTAAACTTCCAGAGTTAAACCCGTGTGTGGATTCAGCAGTCTGCAAACACTTTCTCTGCAGAGTCCCAAAACAGGCGTTTTCAGCCCATTACCGGCATATGGAAGAAACAGCAGCAAGCACAGGGAAATATCTGCTTCTAAATCCAAAACGCAGCTATCTAACAGAACGGTTGTCAATGTGTGCACTCAACTTCCAGAGTTAAACCCGTGTGTAGATTCAGCAGTCTGCAAACACTTTCTCTGCAGAGTCCCAAAACAGGCGTTTTCAGCCCATTACCAGCATATGGAAGAAACAGCAGTCAGCACAGGGAAATATCTGCTTCTAAATCCAAAACACAGCTATCTAACAGATCGGTTGTCAATGTGTGCACTCAACTTCCAGAGTTAAACCCGTGTGTGGATTCAGCAGACTGTAAACACTTTCTCTGCAGAGTCCCAAAAAGGCGTTTTCAGACCATTACCGGCATATGGAAGAAACAGTAGTAAGCCCAGGGAAATATCTGCTTCTAAATCCAAAACGCAGCTATCTAACAGAACGGTTGTCAATGTGTCCACTCAACTTCCAGAGTTAAACTCCTGTGTGGATTCAGCAGTCTGCTAACACTTTCTCTGCAGAGTCCCAAAACAGGCGTTTTCAGCCCATTACCGGCATATGGAAGAAACAGCTTTCAGCACAGGGAAATATCTGCTTCTAAAACCAAAACGCAGCTATCTAACAGAACGGTTGTCAATGTGTGCACTCAACTTCCGGAGTCAAACCCGTGTGTGGATTCAGCAGTCTGCAAACACTTTCTCTGCAGAGTCCCAAAACAGGCGTTTTCAACCCATTACCGGCATATGGAAGAAACAGCAGTCAGCACAGGGAAATATCTGCTTCTAAATCCAAAACGCAGCTATGTAACAGAACGGTTGTCAATGTGTGCACTCAACTTCCAGAGTTAAACCCGTGTGTGGATTCAGCAGTCTGCTAACACTTTCTCTGCAGAGTCCCAAAACAGGCGTTTTCAGCCCATTACCGGCATATGGAAGAAACAGCAGTAAGCACAGGGAAATATCTGCTTCTAAATCCAAAACGCAGCTATCTAACAGAACGGTTGTCAATGTGTGCGCTCAACTTCCAGAGTTAAACCCGGGTGTGGATTCAGCAGTCTGCAAACACTTTCTCTGCAGAGTCCCAAAACAGGCGTTTTCAGCCCATTACCGGCATATGGAAGAAACAGCAGCAAGCACAGGGAAATATCTGCTTCTAAATCCAAAACGCAGCTATCTAACAGAACGGTTGTCAAAGTGTGCACTCAACTTCCAGAGTTAAACCCGTGTGTGGATTCAGCAGTCTGCAAACACTTTCTCTGAAGAGTCCCAAAACAGGCGTTTTCAGCCCATTACCGGCATATGGAAGAAACAGCAGCAAGCACAGGGAAATATCTGCTTCCAAATCCAAAACGCAGCTATCTAACAGAACGGTTGTCAATGTGTGCACTCAACTTCCAGAGTTAAACCCGTGTGTGGATTCAGCAGTCTGCAAACACTTTCTCTGCAGAGTCCCAAAACAGGCGTTTTCAGCCCATTACCGGCATATGGAAGAAACAGCAGCAAGCACAGGGAAATATCTGCTTCCAAATCCAAAACACAGCTATCTAACAGAACGGTTGTCAATGTGTGCACTCAACTTCCAGAGTTAAACCCGTGTGTGGATTCAGCAGTCTGCAAACACTTTCTCTGCAGAGTCCCAAAACAGGCGTTTTCAGCCCATTACCGGCATATGGAAGAAACAGCAGTCAGCACAGGGAAATATCTGCTTCTAAATCCAAAACACAGCTATCTAACAGAACGGTTGTCAATGTGTGCACTCAACTTCCAGAGTTAAACCCGTGTGTGGATTCAGCAGTCTGCAAACACTTTCTCTGCAGAGTCCCAAAACATGCGTTTTCAGCCCATTACCGGCATATGGAAGAAACAGCAGTCAGCACAGGGAAATATCTGCTTCTAAATCCAAAACGCAGCTATCTAACAGAACGGTTGTCAATGTGTGCACTCAACTTCCAGAGTTAAACCCGTGTGTGGATTCAGCAGTCTGCAAACACTTTCTCTGCAGAGTCCCAAAACAGGCGTTTTCAGCCCATTACCGGCATATGATAGAAACAGCAGTAAGCACAGGGAAATATCTGCTTCTAAATCCAAAATGCAGCAATCTAACAGAACGGTTGTCAATGTGTGCACTCAACTTCCAGAGTTAAACCCGTGTGTGGATTCAGCAGTCTGCAAACACTTTCTCTGCAGAGTCCCAAAACAGGCGTTTTCAGCCCATTACCGGCATATGGAAGAAACAGCAGTCAGCTCAGGGAAATATCTGCTTCTAAATCCAAAACGCAGCTATCTAACAGAACGGTTGTCAATGTGTGCACTCAACTTCCAGAGTTAAACCCGTGTGTGGATTCAGCAGTCTGCTAACACTTTCTCTGCAGAGTCCCAAAACAGGCGTTTTCAGCCCATTACCGGCATAAGGAAGAAACAGCAGTCAGCACAGGGAAATATCTGCTTCTAAATCAAAAACGCAGCTATCTAACAGAACGGTTGTCAATGTGTGCACTCAACTTCCAGAGTTAAACCCGTGTGTGGATTCAGCAGTCTGCAAACACTTTCTCTGCAGAGTCCCAAAACAGGCGTTTTCAGCCCATTACCGGCATATGGAAGAAACAGCAGTCAGCACAGGGAAATATATGCTTCTAAATCCAAAACGCAGCTATCTAACAGAACGGTTGTCAATGTGTGCACTCAACTTCCAGAGTTAAACCCGTGTGTGGATTCAGCAGTCTGCAAACACTTTCTCTGCAGAGTCCCAAAACAGGCGTTTTCAGCCCATTACCGGAATATGGAAGAAACAGCAGTAAGCACAGGGAAATATCTGCTTCTAAATCCAAAACGCAGCTATCTAACAGAACGGTTGTCAATTTGTGCACTCAACTTCCAGAGTTAAACCCGTGTGTGGATTCAGCAGTCTGCAAACACTTTCTCTGCAGAGTCCCAAAACAGGCGTTTTCAGCCCATTACCAGCATATGGAAGAAATAGCAGTAAGCACAGGGAAATATCTGCTTCTAAATCCAAAATGCAGCAATCTAACAGAACGGTTGTCAATGTGTGCACTCAACTTCCAGAGTTAAACTCCTGTGTGGATTCAGCAGTCTGCTAACACTTTCTCTGCAGGGTCCCAAAACAGGCGTTTTCAGCCCATTACTGGCATATGGAAGAAACAGCAGTCAGCACAGGGAAATATCTGCTTCTAAATCCAAAACGCAGCTATCTAACAGAACGGTTGTCAATGTGTGCACTCAACTTCCGGAGTTAAACCCGTGTGTGAATTCAGCAGTCTGCAAAAACTTTCTCTGCAGAGTCCCAAAACAGGCGTTTTCAGCCCATTACCGGCATATGGAAGAAACAGCGGTCAGCTCAGGGAAATATCTGCTTCTAAATCCAAAACGCAGCTATCTAACAGAACGGTTGTCAATGTGTGCACTCAACTTCCAGAGTTAAACCCGTGTGTGGATTCAGCAGTCTGCTAACACTTTCTCTGCAGAGTCCCAAAACAGGCGTTTTCAGCCCATTACCGGCATATGGAAAAAACAGCAGTAAGCACAGGGAAATATCTGCTTCTAAATCCAAAACACAGCTATCTAACAGAACGGTTGTCAACGTGTTCGCTCAACTTCCAGAGTTAAACCCGGGTGTGGATTCAGCAGTCTGCAAACACTTTCTCTGCAGAGTCCCAAAACAGGCGTTTTCAGCCCATTACCGGCATATGGAAGAAACAGCAGCAAGCACAGGGAAATATCTGCTTCTAAATCCAAAACGCAGCTATCTAACAGAACGGTTGTCAATGTGTGCACTCAACTTCCAGAGTTAAACCCGTGCGTGGATTCAGCAGTCTGCAAAGACTTTCTCTGCAGAGTCCCAAAACAGGCGTTTTCAGCCCATTAACGGCATATGGAAGAAACAGCAGCAAGCACAGGGAAATATCTGCTTCTAAATCCAAAACGCAGCTATCTAACAGAACGGTTGTCAATGTGTGCACTCAACTTCCAGAGTTAAACCCGTGTGTGGATTCAGCAGTCTGCAAACACTTTCTCTGCAGAGTCCCAAAACAGGCGTTTTCAGCCCATTACCGGAATATGGAAGAAACAGCAGTAAGCACAGGGAAATATCTGCTTCTAAATCCAAAACGCAGCTATCTAACAGAACGGTTGTCAATGTGTGCACTCAACTTCCAGAGTTAAACCCGTGTGTGGATTCAGCAGTCTGCAAACACTTTCTCTGCAGAGTCCCAAAACAGGCGTTTTCAGCCCATTACCAGCATATGGAAGAAATAGCAGTAAGCACAGGGAAATATCTGCTTCTAAATCCAAAATGCAGCAATCTAACAGAACGGTTGTCAATGTGTGCACTCAACTTCCAGAGTTAAACTCCTGTGTGGATTCAGCAGTCTGCTAACACTTTCTCTGCAGGGTCCCAAAACAGGCGTTTTCAGCCCATTACTGGCATATGGAAGAAACAGCAGTCAGCACAGGGAAATATCTGCTTCTAAATCCAAAACGCAGCTATCTAACAGAACGGTTGTCAATGTGTGCACTCAACTCCCGGAGTTAAACCCGTGTGTGAATTCAGCAGTCTGCAAAAACTTTCTCTGCAGAGTCCCAAAACAGGCGTTTTCAGCCCATTACCGGCATATGGAAGAAACAGCGGTCAGCTCAGGGAAATATCTGCTTCTAAATCCAAAACGCAGCTATCTAACAGAACGGTTGTCAATGTGTGCACTCAACTTCCAGAGTTAAACCCGTGTGTGGATTCAGCAGTCTGCTAACACTTTCTCTGCAGAGTCCCAAAACAGGCGTTTTCAGCCCATTACCGGCATATGGAAGAAACAGCAGTAAGCACAGGGAAATATCTGCTTCTAAATCCAAAACACAGCTATCTAACAGAACGGTTGTCAATGTGTTCGCTCAACTTACAGAGTTAAACCCGGGTGTGGATTCAGCAGTCTGCAAACACTTTCTCTGCAGAGTCCCAAAACAGGCGTTTTCAGCCCATTACCGGCATATGGAAGAAACAGCAGCAAGCACAGGGAAATATCTGCTTCTAAATCCAAAACGCAGCTATCTAACAGAACGGTTGTCAATGTGTGCACTCAACTTCCAGAGTTAAACCCGTGCGTGGATTCAGCAGTCTGCAAAGACTTTCTCTGCAGAGTCCCAAAACAGGCGTTTTCAGCCCATTAACGGCATATGGAAGAAACAGCAGCAAGCACAGGGAAATATCTGCTTCTAAAATCAAAACGCAGCTATCTTACAGAACGGTTGTCAATGTGTGCACTCAGCTTCCAGAGTTAAACACGTGTGTGGATTCAGCATTCTGCAAACACTTTCTCTGCAGAGTCCCAAAACAGGCGTTTTCAGCCCATTACCGGCATAAGGAAGAAACAGCAGTCAGCACAGGGAAATATCTGCTTCTAAATCAAAAACGCAGCTATCTAACAGAACGGTTTTCAATGTGTGCACAGAACTTCCAGAGTTAAACCCGTGTGTGGATTCAGCAGTCTGCAAACACTTTCTCTGCAGAGTCTGAAAACAGGCGTTTTCAGCCCATTACCGGCATATGGAAGAAACAGCAGTCAGCACAGGGAAATATCTGCTTCTAAATCCAAAACGCAGCTATCTAACAGAACGGTTGTCAATGTGTGCGCTAAACTTCCAGAGTTAAACCCGTGTGTGGATTCAGCAGTCTGCAAACACTTTCTCTGCAGAGTCCCAAAACAGGCGTTTTCAGCCCATTACCGGCATATGGAAGAAACAGCAGCAAGCACAGGGAAATATCTGCTTCTAAATCCAAAACGCAGCTATCTAACAGAACGGTTGTCAATGTGTGCACTCAACTTCCAGAGTTAAACCCGTGTGTGGATTCAGCAGACTGCAAACACTTTCTCTGCAGAGTCCCAAAACAGGCGTTTTCAGCCCATTACCAGCATATGGAAGAAACAGCAGTCAGCACAGGGAAATATCTGCTTCTAAATCCAAAACACAGCTATCTAACAGAACGGTTGTCAATGTGTGCACTCAACTTCCAGAGTTAAACCCGTGTGTGGATTCAGCAGTCTGCAAACACTTTCTCTGCAGAGTCCCAAAACAGGCGTTTTCAGCCCATTACAGGCATATGGAAGAAACAGCAGTCAGCACAGGGAAATACCTGCTTCTAAATCCAAAACACAGCTATCTAACAGAACGGTTGTCAATGTGTGCACTGAACTTCCAGAGATAATCCCGTGTGTGGATTCAGCAGTCTGCAAACACTTTCTCTGCAGAGTCCCAAAACAGGCGATTTCAGCCCATTACCGGCATAAGGAAGAAACAGCAGTCAGCACAGTGAAATATCTGCTTCTAAATCCAAAACGCAGCTATCTAACATAACGGTTGTCAATGTGTGCACTCAACTTCCAGAGTTAAACCCGTGTGTGGATTCAGCAGTCTGCAAACACTTTCTCTGCAGAGTCCCAAAACAGGCGTTTTCAGCCCATTACCGGCATACGGAAGAAACAGCAGTCAGCAAAGGGAAATATCTGCTTCTAAATCCAAAACGCAGCTATCTAACAGAACGGTTGTCAATGTGTGCACTCAACTTCCAGAGTTAAACCCGTGTGTGGATTCAGCAGTCTGCAAACACTTTCTCTGCAGAGTCCCAAAACAGGCGTTTTCAGCCCATTACCGGCATAAGGAAGAAACAGCAGTCAGCACAGGGAAATATCTGCTTCTAAATCAAAAACGCAGCTATCTAACAGAACGGTTGTCAATGTGTGCACTCAACTTCCAGAGTTAAACCCGTGTGTGGATTCAGCAGTCTGCAAACACTTGCTCTGCAGAGTCTGAAAACTGGCGTTTTCAGCCCATTACCGGCATATGGAAGAAACAGCAGTCAGCACAGGGAAATATCTGCTTCTAAATCCAAAACGCAGCTATCTAACAGAACGGTTGTCAATGTGTGCGCTAAACTTCCAGAGTTAAACCCGTGTGTGGATTCAGCAGTCTGCAAACACTTTCTCTGCAGAGTCCCAAAACAGGCGTTTTCAGCCCATTACCGGCATATGGAAGAAACAGCAGTCAGCACAGGGAAATATCTGCTTCTAAATCCAAAACGCAGCTATCTAACAGAACGGTTGTCAATGTGTGCACTCAACTTCCAGAGTTAAACCCGTGTGTGGATTCAGCAGTCTGCAAACACTTTCTCTGCAGAGTCCCAAATCAGGCGTTTTCAGCCCATTACCAGCATATGGAAGAAACAGCAGTCAGCACAGGGAAATATCTGCTTCTAAATCCAAAACGCAGCTATCTAACAGAACGGTTGTCAATGTGTGCACTCAACTTCCAGAGTTAATCCCGTGTGTGGATTCAGCAGTCTGCAAACACTTTCTCTGCAGAGTCCCAAAACAGGCGATTTCAGCCCATTACCGGCATATGGAAGAAACAGCGGTCAGCACAGGGAAATATCTGCTTCTAAATCCAAAACGCAGCTATCTAACAGAACGGTTGTCAATGTGTGCGCTAAACTTCCAGAGTTAAACCCGTGTGTGGATTCAGCAGTCTGCAAACACTTTCTCTGCAGAGTCCCAAAACAGGCGTTTTCAGCCCATTACAGGCATATGGAAGAAACAGCAGTCAGCACAGGGAAATACCTGCTTCTAAATCCAAAACACAGCTATCTAACAGAACGGTTGTCAATGTGTGCACTGAACTTCCAGAGTTAATCCCGTGTGTGGATTCAGCAGTCTGCAAACACTTTCTCTGCAGAGTCCCAAAACAGGCGATTTCAGCCCATTACCGGCATAAGGAAGAAACAGCAGTCAGCACAGGGAAATATCTGCATCTAAATCCAAAACGCAGCTATCTAACATAACGGTTGTCAATGTGTGCACTCAAATTCCAGAGTTAAACCCTTGTGTGGATTCAGCAGTCTGCAAACACTTTCTCTGCAGAGTCCCAAAACAGGCGTTCTCAGCCCATTACCGGCATACGGAAGAAACAGCAGTCAGCAAAGGGAAATATCTGCTTCTAAATCCAAAACGCAGCTATCTAACAGAACGGTTGTCAATGTGTGCACTCAACTTCCAGAGTTAAACCCGTGTGTGGATTCAGCAGTCTGCAAACACTTTCTCTGCAGAGTCCCAAAACAGGCGTTTTCAGCCCATTACCGGCATAAGGAAGAAACAGCAGTCAGCACAGGGAAATATCTGCTTCTAAATCAAAAACGCAGCTATCTAACAGAACGGTTGTCAATGTGTGCACTCAACTTCCAGAGTTAAACCCGTGTGTTGATTCAGCAGTCTGCAAACACTTTCTCTGCAGAGTCTGAAAACAGGCGTTTTCAGCCCATTACCGGCATATGGAAGAAACAGCAGTCAGCACAGGGAAATATCTGCTTCTAAATCCAAAACGCAGCTATCTAACAGAACGGTTGTCAATGTGTGCGCTAAACTTCCAGAGTTAAACCCGTGTGTGGATTCAGCAGTCTGCAAACACTTTCTCTGCAGAGTCCCAAAACAGGCGTTTTCAGCCCATTACAGGCATATGGAAGAAACAGCAGTCAGCACAGGGAAATATCTGCTTCTAAATCCAAAATGCAGCAATCTAACAGAACGGTTGTCAATGTGTGCACTCAACTTCCAGAGTTAAACTCCTGTGTGGATTCAGCAGTCTGCTAACACTTTCTCTGCAGGGTCCCAAAACAGGCGTTTTCAGCCCATTACTGGCATATGGAAGAAACAGCAGTCAGCACAGGGAAATATCTGCTTCTAAATCCAAAACGCAGCTATCTAACAGAACGGTTGTCAATGTGTGCACTCAACTTCCGGAGTTAAACCCGTGTGTGAATTCAGCAGTCTGCAAAAACTTTCTCTGCAGAGTCCCAAAACAGGCGTTTTCAGCCCATTACCGGCATATGGAAGAAACAGCGGTCAGCTCAGGGAAATATCTGCTTCTAAATCCAAAACGCAGCTATCTAACAGAACGGTTGTCAATGTGTGCACTCAACTTCCAGAGTTAAACCCGTGTGTGGATTCAGCAGTCTGCTAACACTTTCTCTGCAGAGTCCCAAAACAGGCGTTTTCAGCCCATTACCGGCATATGGAAAAAACAGCAGTAAGCACAGGGAAATATCTGCTTCTAAATCCAAAACACAGCTATCTAACAGAACGGTTGTCAACGTGTTCGCTCAACTTCCAGAGTTAAACCCGGGTGTGGATTCAGCAGTCTGCAAACACTTTATCTGCAGAGTCCCAAAACAGGCGTTTTCAGCCCATTACCGGCATATGGAAGAAACAGCAGCAAGCACAGGGAAATATCTGCTTCTAAATCCAAAACGCAGCTATCTAACAGAACGGTTGTCAATGTGTGCACTCAACTTCCAGAGTTAAACCCGTGCGTGGATTCAGCAGTCTGCAAAGACTTTCTCTGCAGAGTCCCAAAACAGGCGTTTTCAGCCCATTAACGGCATATGGAAGAAACAGCAGCAAGCACAGGGAAATATCTGCTTCTAAATCCAAAACGCAGCTATCTAACAGAACGGTTGTCAATGTGTGCACTCAACTTCCAGAGTTAAACCCGTGTGTGGATTCAGCAGTCTGCAAACACTTTCTCTGCAGAGTCCCAAAACAGGCGTTTTCAGCCCATTACCGGCATATGGAAGAAACAGCAGTAAGCACAGGGAAATATCTGCTTCTAAATCCAAAACGCAGCTATCTAACAGAACGGTTGTCAATGTGTGCACTCAACTTCCAGAGTTAAACCCGTGTGTGGATTCAGCAGTCTGCAAACACTTTCTCTGCAGAGTCCCAAAACAGGCGTTTTCAGCCCATTACCAGCATATGGAAGAAATAGCAGTAAGCACAGGGAAATATCTGCTTCTAAATCCAAAATGCAGCAATCTAACAGAACGGTTGTCAATGTGTGCACTCAACTTCCAGAGTTAAACTCCTGTGTGGATTCAGCAGTCTGCTAACACTTTCTCTGCAGGGTCCCAAAACAGGCGTTTTCAGCCCATTACTGGCATATGGAAGAAACAGCAGTCAGCACAGGGAAATATCTGCTTCTAAATCCAAAACGCAGCTATCTAACAGAACGGTTGTCAATGTGTGCACTCAACTCCCGGAGTTAAACCCGTGTGTGAATTCAGCAGTCTGCAAAAACTTTCTCTGCAGAGTCCCAAAACAGGCGTTTTCAGCCCATTACCGGCATATGGAAGAAACAGCGGTCAGCTCAGGGAAATATCTGCTTCTAAATCCAAAACGCAGCTATCTAACAGAACGGTTGTCAATGTGTGCACTCAACTTCCAGAGTTAAACCCGTGTGTGGATTCAGGAGTCTGCTAACACTTTCTCTGCAGAGTCCCAAAACAGGCGTTTTCAGCCCATTACCGGCATATGGAAGAAACAGCAGTAAGCACAGGGAAATATCTGCTTCTAAATCCAAAACACAGCTATCTAACAGAACGGTTGTCAATGTGTTCGCTCAACTTCCAGAGTTAAACCCGGGTGTGGATTCAGCAGTCTGCAAACACTTTCTCTGCAGAGTCCCAAAACAGGCGTTTTCAGCCCATTACCGGCATATGGAAGAAACAGCAGCAAGCACAGGGAAATATCTGCTTCTAAATCCAAAACGCAGCTATCTAACAGAACGGTTGTCAATGTGTGCACTCAACTTCCAGAGTTAAACCCGTGCGTGGATTCAGCAGTCTGCAAAGACTTTCTCTGCAGAGTCCCAAAACAGGCGTTTTCAGCCCATTAACGGCATATGGAAGAAACAGCAGCAAGCACAGGGAAATATCTGCTTCTAAATCCAAAACGCAGCTATCTAACAGAACGGTTGTCAATGTGTGCACTCAACTTCCAGAGTTAAACCCGTGTGTGGATTCAGCAGTCTGCTCACACTTTCTCTGCAGAGTCCCAAAACAGGCGTTTTCAGCCAATTACCGGCTTATGGAAGAAACAGCAGTAAGCACAGGGAAATATCTGCTTCTAAAATCAAAACGCAGCTATCTTACAGAACGGTTGTCAATGTGTGCACTCAGCTTCCAGAGTTAAACACGTGTGTGGATTCAGCATTCTGCAAACACTTTCTCTGCAGAGTCCCAAAACAGGCGTTTTCAGCCCATTACCGGCATAAGGAAGAAACAGCAGTCAGCACAGGGAAATATCTGCTTCTAAATCAAAAACGCAGCTATCTAACAGAACGGTTTTCAATGTGTGCACAGAACTTCCAGAGTTAAACCCGTGTGTGGATTCAGCAGTCTGCAAACACTTTCTCTGCAGAGTCTGAAAACAGGCGTTTTCAGCCCATTACCGGCATATGGAAGAAACAGCAGTCAGCACAGGGAAATATCTGCTTCTAAATCCAAAACGCAGCTATCTAACAGAACGGTTGTCAATGTGTGCGCTAAACTTCCAGAGTTAAACCCGTGTGTGGATTCAGCAGTCTGCAAACACTTTCTCTGCAGAGTCCCAAAACAGGCGTTTTCAGCCCATTACCGGCATATGGAAGAAACAGCAGCAAGCACAGGGAAATATCTGCTTCTAAATCCAAAACGCAGCTATCTAACAGAACGGTTGTCAATGTGTGCACTCAACTTCCAGAGTTAAACCCGTGTGTGGATTCAGCAGACTGCAAACACTTTCTCTGCAGAGTCCCAAAACAGGCGTTTTCAGCCCATTACCAGCATATGGAAGAAACAGCAGTCAGCACAGGGAAATATCTGCTTCTAAATCCAAAACACAGCTATCTAACAGAACGGTTGTCAATGTGTGCACTCAACTTCCAGAGTTAAAACCGTGTGTGGATTCAGCAGTCTGCAAACACTTTCTCTGCAGAGTCCCAAAACAGGCGTTTTCAGCCCATTACAGGCATATGGAAGAAACAGCAGTCAGCACAGGGAAATACCTGCTTCTAAATCCAAAACACAGCTATCTAACAGAACGGTTGTCAATGTGTGCACTGAACTTCCAGAGATAATCCCGTGTGTGGATTCAGCAGTCTGCAAACACTTTCTCTGCAGAGTCCCAAAACAGGCGATTTCAGCCCATTACCGGCATAAGGAAGAAACAGCAGTCAGCACAGTGAAATATCTGCTTCTAAATCCAAAACGCAGCTATCTAACATAACGGTTGTCAATGTGTGCACTCAACTTCCAGAGTTAAACCCGTGTGTGGATTCAGCAGTCTGCAAACACTTTCTCTGCAGAGTCCCAAAACAGGCGTTTTCAGCCCATTACCGGCATACGGAAGAAACAGCAGTCAGCAAAGGGAAATATCTGCTTCTAAATCCAAAACGCAGCTATCTAACAGAACGGTTGTCAATGTGTGCACTCAACTTCCAGAGTTAAACCCGTGTGTGGATTCAGCAGTCTGCAAACACTTTCTCTGCAGAGTCCCAAAACAGGCGTTTTCAGCCCATTACCGGCATAAGGAAGAAACAGCAGTCAGCACAGGGAAATATCTGCTTCTAAATCAAAAACGCAGCTATCTAACAGAACGGTTGTCAATGTGTGCACTCAACTTCCAGAGTTAAACCCGTGTGTGGATTCAGCAGTCTGCAAACACTTGCTCTGCAGAGTCTGAAAACTGGCGTTTTCAGCCCATTACCGGCATATGGAAGAAACAGCAGTCAGCACAGGGAAATATCTGCTTCTAAATCCAAAACGCAGCTATCTAACAGAACGGTTGTCAATGTGTGCGCTAAACTTCCAGAGTTAAACCCGTGTGTGGATTCAGCAGTCTGCAAACACTTTCTCTGCAGAGTCCCAAAACAGGCGTTTTCAGCCCATTAACGGCATATGGAAGAAACAGCAGCAAGCACAGGGAAATATCTGCTTCTAAATCCAAAACGCAGCTATCTAACAGAACGGTTGTCAATGTGTGCACTCAACTTCCAGAGTTAAACCCGTGTGTGGATTCAGCAGTCTGCAAACACTTTCTCTGCAGAGTCCCAAATCAGGCGTTTTCAGCCCATTACCAGCATATGGAAGAAACAGCAGTCAGCACAGGGAAATATCTGCTTCTAAATCCAAAACGCAGCTATCTAACAGAACGGTTGTCAATGTGTGCACTCAACTTCCAGAGTTAATCCCGTGTGTGGATTCAGCAGTCTGCAAACACTTTCTCTGCAGAGTCCCAAAACAGGCGATTTCAGCCCATTACCGGCATATGGAAGAAACAGCGGTCAGCACAGGGAAATATCTGCTTCTAAATCTGAAAGGCGACTATCTAACAGAACGGTTGTCAATGTGTGCACTCAACTTCCAGAATTAAACCCATGTGTGGATTCAGCAGTCTGCAAAAACTTTCTCTGCAGAGTCCCAAAACAGGCGTTTTCAGCCCATTACCGGCATATGGAAGAAAGAGCAGTAAGCACAGGGAAATATCTGCTTCTAAATCCAAAATGCAGCTATCTAACAGAACGGTTGTCAATGTGTGCACTCAACTTCCAGAGTTAAACCCGTGTGTGGATTCAGCAGTCTGCAAACACTTTCTCTGCAGAGTCCCAAAACAGGCGTTTTCAGCCCATTACCGGCATATGGAAGAAACAGCAGTAAGCACAGGGAAATATCTGCTTCTAAATCCAAAACGCAGCAATCTAGAAGAACGGTTGTCAAAGTGTGCACTCAACTTCCAGAGTTAAACCCGTGTGTGGATTCAGCAGACTGTAAACACTTTCTCTGCAGAGTCCCAAAAAGGCGTTTTCAGACCATTACCGGCATATGGAAGAAACAGTAGTAAGCCCAGGGAAATATCTGCTTCTAAATCCAAAACGCAGCTATCTAACAGAACGGTTGTCAATGTGTCCACTCAACTTCCAGAGTTAAACTCCTGTGTGGATTCAGCAGTCTGCTAACACTTTCTCTGCAGAGTCCCAAAACAGGCGTTTTCAGCCCATTACCGGCATATGGAAGAAACAGCAGTAAGCACAGGGAAATATCTGCTTCTAAAATCAAAACGCAGCTATCTTACAGAACGGTTGTCAATGTGTGCACTCAACTTCCAGAGTTAAACACGTGTGTGGATTCAGCATTCTGCAAACACTTTCTCTGCAGAGTCCCAAAACAGGCGTTTTCAGCCCATTACCGGCATACGGAAGAAACAGCAGTCAGCAAAGGGAAATATCTGCTTCTAAATCCAAAACGCAGCTATCTAACAGAACGGTTGTCAATGTGTGCACTCAACTTCCAGAGTTAAACCCGTGTGTGGATTCAGCAGTCTGCAAACACTTTGTCTGCAGAGTCCCAAAACAGGCGTTTTCAGCCCATTACCGGCATAAGGAAGAAACAGCAGTCAGCACAGGGAAATATCTGCTTCTAAATCAAAAACGCAGCTATCTAACAGAACGGTTTTCAATGTGTGCACAGAACTTCCAGAGTTAAACCCGTGTGTGGATTCAGCAGTCTGCAAACACTTTCTCTGCAGAGTCTGAAAACAGGCGTTTTCAGCCCATTACCGGCATATGGAAGAAACAGCAGTAAGCACAGGGAAATATCTGCTTCTAAATCCAAAACGCAGCTATCTAACAGAACGGTTGTCAATGTGTGCACTCAACTTCCAGAGTTAAACCCGTGTGTGGATTCAGCAGTCTGCAAACACTTTCTCTGCAGAGTCCCAAAACAGGCGTTTTCAGCCCATTACCAGCATATGGAAGAAACAGCAGTCAGCACAGGGAAATATCTGCTTCTAAATCCAAAACACAGCTATCTAACAGAACGGTTGTCAATGTGTGCACTCAACTTCCAGAGTTAAACCCGTGTGTGGATTCAGCAGTCTGCTAACACTTTCTCTGCAGAGTCCCAAAACAGGCGTTTTCAGCCCATTACAGGCATATGGAAGAAACAGCAGTCAGCACAGGGAAATACCTGCTTCTAAATCCAAAACACAGCTATCTAACAGAACGGTTGTCAATGTGTGCACTGAACTTCCAGAGTTAATCCCGTGTGTGGATTCAGCAGTCTGCAAACACTTTCTCTGCAGAGTCCCAAAACAGGCGATTTCAGCCCATTACCGGCATAAGGAAGAAACAGCAGTCAGCACAGGGAAATATCTGCATCTAAATCCAAAACGCAGCTATCTAACATAACGGTTGTCAATGTGTGCACTCAACTTCCAGAGTTAAACCCGTGTGTGGATTCTGCAGTCTGCAAACACTTTCTCTGCAGAGTCCCAAAACAGTCGTTTTCAGCCCATTACCGGCATACGGAAGAAACAGCAGTCAGCAAAGGGAAATATCTGCTTCTAAATCCAAAACGCAGCTATCTAACAGAACGGTTGTCAATGTGTGCACTCAACTTCCAGAGTTAAACCCGTGTGTGGATTCAGCAGTCTGCAAACACTTTCTCTGCAGAGTCCCAAAACAGGCGTTTTCAGCCCATTACCGGCATAAGGAAGAAACAGCAGTCAGCACAGGGAAATATCTGCTTCTAAATCAAAAACGCAGCTATCTAACAGAACGGTTGTCAATGTGTGCACTCAACTTCCAGAGTTAAACCCGTGTGTTGATTCAGCAGTCTGCAAACACTTTCTCTGCAGAGTCTGAAAACAGGCGTTTTCAGCCCATTACCGGCATATGGAAGAAACAGCAGTCAGCACAGGGAAATATCTGCTTCTAAATCCAAAACGCAGCTATCTAACAGAACGGTTGTCAATGTGTGCGCTAAACTTCCAGAGTTAAACCCGTGTGTGGATTCAGCAGTCTGCAAACACTTTCTCTGCAGAGTCCCAAAACAGGCGTTTTCAGCCCATTACAGGCATATGGAAGAAACAGCAGTCAGCACAGGGAAATACCTGCTTCTAAATCCAAAACACAGCTATCTAACAGAACGGTTGTCAATGTGTGCACTGAACTTCCAGAGTTAATCCCGTGTGTGGATTCAGCAGTCTGCAAACACTTTCTCTGCAGAGTCCCAAAACAGGCGATTTCAGCCCATTACCGGCATAAGGAAGAAACAGCAGTCAGCACAGGGAAATATCTGCATCTAAATCCAAAACGCAGCTATCTAACATAACGGTTGTCAATGTGTGCACTCAAATTCCAGAGTTAAACCCGTGTGTGGATTCAGCAGTCTGCAAACACTTTCTCTGCAGAGTCCCAAAACAGGCGTTCTCAGCCCATTACCGGCATACGGAAGAAACAGCAGTCAGCAAAGGGAAATATCTGCTTCTAAATCCAAAACGCAGCTATCTAACAGAACGGTTGTCAATGTGTGCACTCAACTTCCAGAGTTAAACCCGTGTGTGGATTCAGCAGTCTGCAAACACTTTCTCTGCAGAGTTTCAAAACAGGCGTTTTCAGCCCATTACCGGCATAAGGAAGAAACAGCAGTCAGCACAGGGAAATATCTGCTTCTAAATCAAAAACGCAGCTATCTAACAGAACGGTTGTCAATGTGTGCACTCAACTTCCAGAGTTAAACCCGTGTGTTGATTCAGCAGTCTGCAAACACTTTCTCTGCAGAGTCTGAAAACAGGCGTTTTCAGCCCATTACCGGCATATGGAAGAAACAGCAGTCAGCACAGGGAAATATCTGCTTCTAAATCCAAAACGCAGCTATCTAACAGAACGGTTGTCAATGTGTGCGCTAAACTTCCAGAGTTAAACCCGTGTGTGGATTCAGCAGTCTGCAAACACTTTCTCTGCAGAGTCCCAAAACAGGCGTTTTCAGCCCATTACAGGCATATGGAAGAAACAGCAGTCAGCACAGGGAAATACCTGCTTCTAAATCCAAAACACAGCTATCTAACAGAACGGTTGTCAATGTATGCACTGAACTTCCAGAGTTAATCCCGTGTGTGGATTCAGCAGTCTGCAAACACTTTCTCTGCAGAGTCCCAAAACAGGCGATTTCAGCCCATTACCGGCATAAGGAAGAAACAGCAGTCAGCACAGGGAAATATCTGCTTCTAAATCAAAAACGCAGCTATCTAACAGAACGGTTGTCAATGTGTGCACTCAACTTCCAGAGTTAAACCCGTGTGTTGATTCAGTAGTCTGCAAACACTTTCTCTGCAGAGTCCCAAAACAGGCGTTTTCAGCCCATTACCGGCATATGGAAGAAACAGCAGTAAGCACAGGGAAATATCTGCTTCTAAATCCAAAACGCAGCAATCTAGCAGAACGGTTGTCAATGTGTGCACTCAACTTCCAGAGTTAAACCCGTGTGTGGATTCAGCAGACTGTAAACACTTTCTCTGCAGAGTCCCAAAAAGGCGTTTTCAGACCATTACCGGCATATGGATGAAACAGTAGTAAGCCCAGGGAAATATCTGCTTCTAAATCCAAAACGCAGCTATCTAACAGAACGGTTGTCAATGTGTCCACTCAACTTCCAGAGTTAAACTCCTGTGTGGATTCAGCAGTCTGCTAACACTTTCTCTGCAGAGTCCCAAAACAGGCGTTTTCAGCCCATTACCGGCATATGGAAGAAACAGCTTTCAGCACAGGGAAATATCTGCTTCTAAATCCAAAACGCAGCTATCTAACAGAACGGTTGTCAATGTGTGCACTCAACTTCCGGAGTCAAACCCGTGTGTGGATTCAGCAGTCTGCAAACACTTTCTCTGCAGAGTCCCAAAACAGGCGTTTTCAACCCATTACCGGCATATGGAAGAAACAGCAGTCAGCACAGGGAAATATCTGCTTCTAAATCCAAAACGCAGCTATGTAACAGAACGGTTGTCAATGTGTGCACTCAACTTCCAGAGTTAAACCCGTGTGTGGATTCAGCAGTCTGCTAACACTTTCTCTGCAGAGTCCCAAAACAGGCGTTTTCAGCCCATTACCGGCATATGGAAGAAACAGCAGTCAGCACAGGGAAATATCTGCTTCTAAATCCAAAACGCAGCTATCTAACAGAACGGTTGTCAATGTGTGCGCTCAACTTCCAGAGTTAAACCCGGGTGTGGATTCAGCAGTCTGCAAACACTTTCTCTGCAGAGTCCCAAAACAGGCGTTTTCAGCCCATTACCGGCATATGGAAGAAACAGCAGCAAGCACAGGGAAATATCTGCTTCTAAATCCAAAACGCAGCTATCTAACAGAACGGTTGTCAAAGTGTGCACTCAACTTCCAGAGTTAAACCCGTGTGTGGATTCAGCAGTCTGCAAACACTTTCTCTGAAGAGTCCCAAAACAGGCGTTTTCAGCCCATTACCGGCATATGGAAGAAACAGCAGCAAGCACAGGGAAATATCTGCTTCCAAATCCAAAACGCAGCTATCTAACAGAACGGTTGTCAATGTGTGCACTCAACTTCCAGAGTTAAACCCGTGTGTGGATTCAGCAGTCTGCAAACACTTTCTCTGCAGAGTCCCAAAACAGGCGTTTTCAGCCCATTACCGGCATATGGAAGAAACAGCAGCAAGCACAGGGAAATATCTGCTTCCAAATCCAAAACGCAGCTATCTAACAGAACGGTTGTCAATGTGTGCACTCAACTTCCAGAGTTAAACCCGTGTGTTAATTCAGCAGTCTGCAAACACTTTCTCTGCAGAGTCCCAAAACAGGCGTTTTCAGCCCATTACCGGCATATGGAAGAAACAGCAGCAAGCACAGGGAAATATCTGCTTCCAAATCCAAAACGCAGCTATCTAACAGAACGGTTGTCAATGTGTGCACTCAACTTCCAGAGTTAAACCCGTGTGTGGATTCAGCAGTCTGCAAACACTTTCTCTGCAGAGTCCCAAAACAGGCGTTTTCAGCCCATTACCGGCATATGGAAGAAACAGCAGTCAGCACAGGGAAATATCTGCTTCTAAATCCAAAACACAGCTATCTAACAAAACGGTTGTCAATGTGTGCACTCAACTTCCAGAGTTAAACCCGTGTGTGGATTCAGCAGTCTGCAAACACTTTCTCTGCAGAGTCCCAAAACAGGAGTTTTCAGCCCATTACCGGCATATGGAAGAAACAGCAGTCAGCACAGGGAAATATCTGCTTCTAAATCCAAAAGGCGGCTATCTAACAGAACGGTTGTCAATGTGTGCACTCAACTTCCAGAGTGAAACCCGTGTGTGGATTCAGCAGTCTGCAAAGACTTTCTCTGCAGAGTCCCAAAACAGGCGTTTTCAGCCCATTACCGGCATATGGAAGAAACAGCGGTAAGCAGAGGGAAATATCTGCTTCTAAATCCAAAATGCAGCTATCTAACAGAACGGTTGTCAATGTGTGCACTCAACTTCCAGAGTTAAACCCGTGTGTGGATTCAGCAGTCTGCAAACACTTTCTCTGCAGAGTCCCAAAACAGGCGTTTTCAGCCCATTACCGGCATATGGAAGAAACAGCAGTAAGCACAGGGAAATATCTGCTTCTAAATCCAAAACGCAGCAATCTAGAAGAACGGTTGTCAATGTGTGCACTCAACTTCCAGAGTTAAACCCATGTGTGGATTCAGCAGACTGTAAACACTTTCTCTGCAGAGTCCCAAAAAGGCGTTTTCAGACCATTACCGGCATATGGAAGAAACAGTAGTAAGCCCAGGGAAATATCTGCTTCTAAATCCAAAACGCAGCTATCTAACAGAACGGTTGTCAATGTGTCCACTCAACTTCCAGAGTTAAACTCCTGTGTGGATTCAGCAGTCTGCTAACACTTTCTCTGCAGAGTCCCAAAACAGGCGTTTTCAGCCCATTACCGGCATATGGAAGAAACAGCAGTAAGCACAGGGAAATATCTGCTTCTAAAATCAAAACGCAGCTATCTTACAGAACGGTTGTCAATGTGTGCACTCAACCTCCAGAGTTAAACACGTGTGTGGATTCAGCATTCTGCAAACACTTTCTCTGCAGAGTCCCAAAACAGGCGTTTTCAGCCCATTACCGGCATACGGAAGAAACAGCAGTCAGCAAAGGGAAATATCTGCTTCTAAATCCAAAACGCAGCTATCTAACAGAACGGTTGTCAATGTGTGCACTCAACTTCCAGAGTTAAACCCGTGTGTGGATTCAGCAGTCTGCAAACACTTTGTCTGCAGAGTCCCAAAACAGGCGTTTTCAGCCCATTACCGGCATAAGGAAGAAACAGCAGTCAGCACAGGGAAATATCTGCTTCTAAATCAAAAACGCAGCTATCTAACAGAACGGTTTTCAATGTGTGCACAGAACTTCCAGAGTTAAACCCGTGTGTGGATTCAGCAGTCTGCAAACACTTTCTCTGCAGAGTCTGAAAACAGGCGTTTTCAGCCCATTACCGGCATATGGAAGAAACAGCAGTCAGCACAGGGAAATATCTGCTTCTAAATCCAAAACGCAGCTATCTAACAGAACGGTTGTCAATGTGTGCGCTAAACTTCCAGAGTTAAACCCGTGTGTGGATTCAGCAGTCTGCAAACACTTTCTCTGCAGAGTCCCAAAACAGGCGTTTTCAGCCCATTACCGGCATATGGAAGAAACAGCAGCAAGCACAGGGAAATATCTGCTTCTAAATCCAAAACGCAGCTATCTAACAGAACGGTTGTCAATGTGTGCACTCAACTTCCAGAGTTAAACCCGTGTGTAGATTCAGCAGTCTGCAAACACTTTCTCTGCAGAGTCCCAAAACAGGCGTTTTCAGCCCATTACCAGCATATGGAAGAAACAGCAGTCAGCACAGGGAAATATCTGCTTCTAAATCCAAAACACAGCTATCTAACAGAACGGTTGTCAATGTGTGCACTCAACTTCCAGAGTTAAACCCGTGTGTGGATTCAGCAGTCTGCTAACACTTTCTCTGCAGAGTCCCAAAACAGGCGTTTTCAGCCCATTACAGGCATATGGAAGAAACAGCAGTCAGCACAGGGAAATACCTGCTTCTAAATCCAAAACACAGCTATCTAACAGAACGGTTGTCAATGTGTGCACTGAACTTCCAGAGTTAATCCCGTGTGTGGATTCAGCAGTCTGCAAACACTTTCTCTGCAGAGTCCCAAAACAGGCGATTTCAGCCCATTACCGGCATAAGGAAGAAACAGCAGTCAGCACAGGGAAATATCTGCATCTAAATCCAAAACGCAGCTATCTAACATAACGGTTGTCAATGTGTGCACTCAACTTCCAGAGTTAAACCCGTGTGTGGATTCAGCAGTCTGCAAACACTTTCTCTGCAGAGTCCCAAAACAGGCGTTTTCAGCCCATTACCGGCATACGGAAGAAACAGCAGTCAGCAAAGGGAAATATCTGCTTCTAAATCCAAAACGCAGCTATCTAACAGAACGGTTGTCAATGTGTGCACTCAACTTCCAGAGTTAAACCCGTGTGTGGATTCAGCAGTCTGCAAACACTTTGTCTGCAGAGTCCCAAAACAGGCGTTTTCAGCCCATTACCGGCATAAGGAAGAAACAGCAGTCAGCACAGGGAAATATCTGCTTCTAAATCAAAAACGCAGCTATCTAACAGAACGGTTGTCAATGTGTGCACTCAACTTCCAGAGTTAAACCCGTGTGTTGATTCAGCAGTCTGCAAACACTTTCTCTGCAGAGTCTGAAAACAGGCGTTTTCAGCCCATTACCGGCATATGGAAGAAACAGCAGTCAGCACAGGGAAATATCTGCTTCTAAATCCAAAACGCAGCTATCTAACAGAACGGTTGTCAATGTGTGCGCTAAACTTCCAGAGTTAAACCCGTGTGTGGATTCAGCAGTCTGCAAACACTTTCTCTGCAGAGTCCCAAAACAGGCGTTTTCAGCCCATTACCGGCATATAGAAGAAACAGCAGTAAGCACAGGGAAATATCTGCTTCTAAATCCAAAACGCAGCTATCTAACAGAACGGTTGTCAATGTGTGCACTCAACTGCCAGAGTTAAACCCGTGTGTGGATTCAGCAGTCTGCAAACACTTTCTCTGCAGAGTCCCAAATCAGGCGTTTTCAGCCCATTACCAGCATATGGAAGAAACAGCAGTCAGCACAGGGAAATATCTGCTTCTAAATCCAAAACGCAGCTATCTAACAGAACGGTTGTCAATGTGTGCACTCAACTTCCAGAGTTAATCCCGTGTTTGGATTCAGCAGTCTGCAAACACTTTCTCTGCAGAGTCCCAAAACAGGCGTTTTCAGCCCATTACCGGCATATGGAAGAAACAGCTTTCAGCACAGGGAAATATCTGCTTCTAAATCCAAAACGCAGCTATCTAACAGAACGGTTGTCAATGTGTGCACTCAACTTCCGGAGTCAAACCCGTGTGTGGATTCAGCAGTCTGCAAACACTTTCTCTGAAGAGTCCCAAAACAGGTGTTTTCAACCCATTACCGGCATATGGAAGAAACAGCAGTCAGCACAGGGAAATATCTGCTTCTAAATCCAAAACGCAGCTATGTAACAGAACGGTTGTCAATGTGTGCACTCAACTTCCAGAGTTAAACCCGTGTGTGGATTCAGCAGTCTGCTAACACTTTCTCTGCAGAGTCCCAAAACAGGCGTTTTCAGCCCATTACCGGCATATGGAAGAAACAGCAGTAAGCACAGGGAAATATCTGCTTCTAAATCCAAAACGCAGCTATCTAACAGAACGGTTGTCAATGTGTGCGCTCAACTTCCAGAGTTAAACCCGGGTGTGGATTCAGCAGTCTGCAAACACTTTCTCTGCAGAGTCCCAAAACAGGCGTTTTCAGCCCATTACCGGCATATGGAAGAAACAGCAGTCAGCACAGGGAAATATCTGCTTCTAAATCCAAAACGCAGCTATCTAACAGAACGGTTGTCAAAGTGTGCACTCAACTTCCAGAGTTAAACCCGTGTGTGGATTCAGCAGTCTGCAAACACTTTCTCTGAAGAGTCCCAAAACAGGCGTTTTCAGCCCATTACCGGCATATGGAAGAAACAGCAGCAAGCACAGGGAAATATCTGCTTCCAAATCCAAAACGCAGCTATCTAACAGAACGGTTGTCAATGTGTGCACTCAACTTCCAGAGTTAAACCCGTGTGTGGATTCAGCAGTCTGCAAACACTTTCTCTGCAGAGTCCCAAAACAGGCGTTTTCAGCCCATTACCGGCATATGGAAGAAACAGCAGCAAGCACAGGGAAATATCTGCTTCCAAATCCAAAACGCAGCTATCTAACAGAACGGTTGTCAATGTGTGCACTCAACTTCCAGAGTTAAACCCGTGTGTTAATTCAGCAGTCTGCAAACACTTTCTCTGCAGAGTCCCAAAACAGGCGTTTTCAGCCCATTACCGGCATATGGAAGAAACAGCAGTAAGCACAGGGAAATATCTGCTTCTAAATCCAAAACGCAGCTATCTAACAGAACGGTTGTCAATGTGTCCACTCAACTTCCAGAGTTAAACTCCTGTGTGGATTCAGCAGTCTGCTAACACTTTCTCTGCAGAGTCCCAAAACAGGCGTATTCAGCCCATTACCGGCATATGGAAGAAACAGCAGTAAGCACAGGGAAATATCTGCTTCTAAAATCAAAACGCAGCTATCTTACAGAACGGTTGTCAATGTGTGCACTCAACTTCCAGAGTTAAACACGTGTGTGGATTCAGCATTCTGCAAACACTTTCTCTGCAGAGTCCCAAAACAGGCGTTTTCAGCCCATTACCGGCATACGGAAGAAACAGCAGTCAGCAAAGGGAAATATCTGCTTCTAAATCCAAAACGCAGCTATCTAACAGAACGGTTGTCAATGTGTGCACTCAACTTCCAGAGTTAAACCCGTGTGTGGATTCAGCAGTCTGCAAACACTTTGTCTGCAGAGTCCCAAAACAGGCGTTTTCAGCCCATTACCGGCATAAGGAAGAAACAGCAGTCAGCACAGGGAAATATCTGCTTCTAAATCAAAAACGCAGCTATCTAACAGAACGGTTTTCAATGTGTGCACAGAACTTCCAGAGTTAAACCCGTGTGTGGATTCAGCAGTCTGCAAACACTTTCTCTGCAGAGTCCCAAAACAGGCGTTTTCAGCCCATTACCGGCATATGGAAGAAACAGCAGTCAGCACAGGGAAATATCTGCTTCTAAATCCAAAACGCAGCTATCTAACAGAACGGTTGTCAATGTGTGCGCTAAACTTCCAGAGTTAAACCCGTGTGTGGATTCAGCAGTCTGCAAACACTTTCTCTGCAGAGTCCCAAAACAGGCGTTTTCAGCCCACTAGCGGCCTATGGAAGAAACAGCAGCAAGCACAGGGAAATATCTGCTTCTAAATCCAAAACGCAGCTATCTAACAGAACGGTTGTCAATGTGTGCACTCAACTTCCAGAGTTAAACCCGTGTGTAGATTCAGCAGTCTGCAAACACTTTCTCTGCAGAGTCCCAAAACAGGCGTTTTCAGCCCATTACCAGCATATGGAAGAAACAGCAGTCAGCACAGGGAAATATCTGCTTCTAAATCCAAAACACAGCTATCTAACAGAACGGTTGTCAATGTGTGCACTCAACTTCCAGAGTTAAACCCGTGTGTGGATTCAGCAGTCTGCTAACACTTTCTCTGCAGAGTCCCAAAACAGGCGTTTTCAGCCCATTACAGGCATATGGAAGAAACAGCAGTCAGCACAGGGAAATACCTGCTTCTAAATCCAAAACACAGCTATCTAACAGAACGGTTGTCAATGTGTGCACTGAACTTCCAGAGTTAATCCCGTGTGTGGATTCAGCAGTCTGCAAACACTTTCTCTGCAGAGTCCCAAAACAGGCGATTTCAGCCCATTACCGGCATAAGGAAGAAACAGCAGTCAGCACAGGGAAATATCTGCATCTAAATCCAAAACGCAGCTATCTAACATAACGGTTGTCAATGTGTGCACTCAACTTCCACAGTTAAACCCGTGTGTGGATTCAGCAGTCTGCAAACACTTTCTCTGCAGAGTCCCAAAACAGGCGTTTTCAGCCCATTACCGGCATACGGAAGAAACAGCAGTCAGCAAAGGGAAATATCTGCTTCTAAATCCAAAACGCAGCTATCTAACAGAACGGTTGTCAATGTGTGCACTCAACTTCCAGAGTTAAACCCGTGTGTGGATTCAGCAGTCTGCAAACACTTTCTCTGCAGAGTCCCAAAACAGGCGTTTTCAGCCCATTACCGGCATAAGGAAGAAACAGCAGTCAGCACAGGGAAATATCTGCTTCTAAATCAAAAACGCAGCTATCTAACAGAACGGTTGTCAATGTGTGCACTCAACTTCCAGAGTTAAACCCGTGTGTTGATTCAGCAGTCTGCAAACACTTTCTCTGCAGAGTCTGAAAACAGGCGTTTTCAGCCCATTACCGGCATATGGAAGAAACAGCAGTCAGCACAGGGAAATATCTGCTTCTAAATCCAAAACGCAGCTATCTAACAGAACGGTTGTCAATGTGTGCACTCAACTTCCAGAGTTAAACCCGTGTGTTGATTCAGCAGTCTGCAAACACTTTCTCTGCAGAGTCTGAAAACAGGCGTTTTCAGCCCATTACCGGCATATGGAAGAAACAGCAGTCAGCACAGGGAAATATCTGCTTCTAAATCCAAAACGCAGCTATCTAACAGAACGGTTGTCAATGTGTGCGCTAAACTTCCAGAGTTAAACCCGTGTGTGGATTCAGCAGTCTGCAAACACTTTCTCTGCAGAGTCCCAAAACAGGCGTTTTCAGCCCATTACCGGCATATGGAAGAAACAGCAGTAAGCACAGGGAAATATCTGCTTCTAAATCCAAAACGCAGCTATCTAACAGAACGGTTGTCAATGTGTGCGCTCAACTTCCAGAGTTAAACCCGGGTGTGGATTCAGCAGTCTGCAAACACTTTCTCTGCAGAGTCCCAAAACAGGCGTTTTCAGCCCATTACCGGCATATGGAAGAAACAGCAGCAAGCACAGGGAAATATCTGCTTCTAAATCCAAAACGCAGCTATCTAACAGAACGGTTGTCAAAGTGTGCACTCAACTTCCAGAGTTAAACCCGTGTGTGGATTCAGCAGTCTGCAAACACTTTCTCTGAAGAGTCCCAAAACAGGCGTTTTCAGCCCATTACCGGCATATGGAAGAAACAGCAGCAAGCACAGGGAAATATCTGCTTCCAAATCCAAAACGCAGCTATCTAACAGAACGGTTGTCAATGTGTGCACTCAACTTCCAGAGTTAAACCCGTGTGTGGATTCAGCAGTCTGCAGAGACTTTCTCTGCAGAGTCCCAAAACAGGCGTTTTCAGCCCATTACCGGCATATGGAAGAAACAGCAGCAAGCACAGGGAAATATCTGCTTCCAAATCCAAAACGCAGCTATCTAACAGAACGGTTGTCAATGTGTGCACTCAACTTCCAGAGTTAAACCCGTGTGTTAATTCAGCAGTCTGCAAACACTTTCTCTGCAGAGTCCCAAAACAGGCGTTTTCAGCCCATTACCGGCATATGGAAGAAACAGCAGCAAGCACAGGGAAATATCTGCTTCCAAATCCAAAACGCAGCTATCTAACAGAACGGTTGTCAATGTGTGCACTCAACTTCCAGAGTTAAACCCGTGTGTGGATTCAGCAGTCTGCAAACACTTTCTCTGCAGAGTCCCAAAACAGGCGTTTTCAGCCCATTACCGGCATATGGAAGAAACAGCAGTCAGCACAGGGAAATATCTGCTTCTAAATCCAAAACACAGCTATCTAACAAAACGGTTGTCAATGTGTGCACTCAACTTCCAGAGTTAAACCCGTGTGTGGATTCAGCAGTCTGCAAACACTTTCTCTGCAGAGTCCCAAAACAGGAGTTTTCAGCCCATTACCGGCATATGGAAGAAACAGCAGTCAGCACAGGGAAATATCTGCTTCTAAATCCAAAAGGCGGCTATCTAACAGAACGGTTGTCAATGTGTGCACTCAACTTCCAGAGTGAAACCCGTGTGTGGATTCAGCAGTCTGCAAAGACTTTCTCTGCAGAGTCCCAAAACAGGCGTTTTCAGCCCATTACCGGCATATGGAAGAAACAGCGGTAAGCACAGGGAAATATCTGCTTCTAAATCCAAAATGCAGCTATCTAACAGAACGGTTGTCAATGTGTGCACTCAACTTCCAGAGTTAAACCCGTGTGTGGATTCAGCAGTCTGCAAACACTTTCTCTGCAGAGTCCCAAAACAGGCGTTTTCAGCCCATTACCGGCATATGGAAGAAACAGCAGTAAGCACAGGGAAATATCTGCTTCTAAATCCAAAACGCAGCAATCTAGAAGAACGGTTGTCAATGTGTGCACTCAACTTCCAGAGTTAAACCCGTGTGTGGATTCAGCAGACTGTAAACACTTTCTCTGCAGAGTCCCAAAAAGGCGTTTTCAGACCATTACCGGCATATGGAAGAAACAGTAGTAAGCCCAGGGAAATATCTGCTTCTAAATCCAAAACGCAGCTATCTAACAGAACGGTTGTCAATGTGTCCACTCAACTTCCAGAGTTAAACTCCTGTGTGGATTCAGCAGTCTGCTAACACTTTCTCTGCAGAGTCCCAAAACAGGCGTTTTCAGCCCATTACCGGCATATGGAAGAAACAGCAGTAAGCACAGGGAAATATCTGCTTCTAAAATCAAAACGCAGCTATCTTACAGAACGGTTGTCAATGTGTGCACTCAACTTCCAGAGTTAAACACGTGTGTGGATTCAGCATTCTGCAAACACTTTCTCTGCAGAGTCCCAAAACAGGCGTTTTCAGCCCATTACCGGGCATACGGAAGAAACAGCAGTCAGCAAAGGGAAATATCTGCTTCTAAATCCAAAACGCAGCTATCTAACAGAACGGTTGTCAATGTGTGCACTCAACTTCCAGAGTTAAACCCGTGTGTGGATTCAGCAGTCTGCAAACACTTTGTCTGCAGAGTCCCAAAACAGGCGTTTTCAGCCCATTACCGGCATAAGGAAGAAACAGCAGTCAGCACAGGGAAATATCTGCTTCTAAATCAAAAACGCAGCTATCTAACAGAACGGTTTTCAATGTGTGCACAGAACTTCCAGAGTTAAACCCGTGTGTGGATTCAGCAGTCTGCAAACACTTTCTCTGCAGAGTCTGAAAACAGGCGTTTTCAGCCCATTACCGGCATATGGAAGAAACAGCAGTCAGCACAGGGAAATATCTGCTTCTAAATCCAAAACGCAGCTATCTAACAGAACGGTTGTCAATGTGTGCGCTAAACTTCCAGAGTTAAACCCGTGTGTGGATTCAGCAGTCTGCAAACACTTTCTCTGCAGAGTCCAAAACAGGCGTTTTCAGCCCATTACCGGCATATGGAAGAAACAGCAGCAAGCACAGGGAAATATCTGCTTCTAAATCCAAAACGCAGCTATCTAACAGAACGGTTGTCAATGTGTGCACTCAACTTCCAGAGTTAAACCCGTGTGTAGATTCAGCAGTCTGCAAACACTTTCTCTGCAGAGTCCCAAAACAGGCGTTTTCAGCCCATTACCAGCATATGGAAGAAACAGCAGTCAGCACAGGGAAATATCTGCTTCTAAATCCAAAACACAGCTATCTAACAGAACGGTTGTCAATGTGTGCACTCA